>NW_022106471.1:9622062-9622458 GCF_000313985.2 Echinops telfairi
AGGTGGCTCCTGGTAGCATCTCCACCCCTCCTCCAGGAAGCAGGTGGCTCCTAAAAGAACCTCCATCCCTCCTACAGCAAGCAGGTGGCTCCTAGAAGCAGGCAGGCTTGGCATCCTCCATCCCATCTCTTACTCTTCCTCCCCATCTCTCTCTTTTCTTTCTTTTTTCTTTCTCTCCTTTTCACCCCCCAGCCCCTCTGGTGGACTGGGCAATGTGGCAGAGACCCTTTCGTGAAGTTTGGAGAAGTGAAGGTCTCTCAAATGGACACTTGGCTGCACAATGCACTGTGGACTGGAGTGAGTGTGTGTGTGTGTGTGTGTGTGTGTGTGTGTGTGTGTGTGTGTGTGTGTGTGTGTGTCGGGGGTACTCGATCCACCTGCTCATTTCAGGGTCTG
>NW_022106471.1:9624251-9683301 GCF_000313985.2 Echinops telfairi
ACTTCCCACCCACTGGCCTGTGATCTTCCTGCATTCGGCGTCATTGCATGTGTTTCATAAGTCTGAAGAGGACTTTATAGATTGGTATTGGATTTACGGGCTAATATCGGACTTACGGGCTTGATCTGGACTGGCCTGGGATGTTTTCTCAATATTCGATTGCTCTTGTATAGAAAGCTCATTCTTATACATATATGAGTATCCATGAATTTGTTTCTCTGGCCTACCAGGAATAACACAAGAAGGCTGAACTCAGAGAAGTCAACAGAGGACATTCCTATCTGTGCATGGTTTTCCAACTGAAGGCCCGGTGGGCTGGGGTGGGATTTCCTCCGGTCCAGGCCACCTTGCTGTACAACACACCCCTCTGGTGTATCGAAGGCTGTGTGCACAGCACTGGGTGGGCATGGACACATTCTTCCTAAGCTGACGGACCCCAGGGCCTCGTGTTTTCAATGTCTCTCAGACATCGCTGGCGCCCTTCTCCCCAACAGGGAGGCCTGCCCTTTCTTCCCCTGCGTCTTTGCCCACTTGTCTCTCCACACTCAGCTCATGGAGAGTCACCTCCAAGTTCTCCTGTGCCCTCTCTGTGAGGGGCGCTTCCTGCCCCTGAAGTCTCAGAGCTCCCTCATACATCTCTGTGACCAGTGATACGGTTCTTGCTTGGTCTTTAGTCTCCCAGAGGACGGGTGGCAGGCAGGGGCAGGTTCAAACTGCATGGTGCCCAGTCCAGGGCCTGGTGCATGCTCAGTCCTGAATAGACGGTTTATTTGGTGAAGGGAGGCCGGGAAATGGGTTCAGGAGACAGCAAGTAACTCATCATTTTTCTCTATTTCTGTTCGTTTCCTATCTCCCAAGGTGCTTCAAGTCATTGGCGCTGTTTGCCGTCCACACTCCAAGAAAATGGAGTGGGCGCTTGCTGTCTTGATCAGACAACATAAACACACGGTGTAAGAAACAGCTTGTGGTACTGAAGGCAGGCCAAAGAGGGGACTTATTAGCAGGTTGTTTTCCGGCCCCCGCCTCCCCCGCATGACAATTTCTCTAGGACAATCTCCTGACCCAGAATGTTCCTGAGAGCAGCCAGCGGGGCTAGGGGGAGGCTAAGCATTGGTGATTAAAGTGACACTGTGCCATCGAGTGGGCTGACCCCAGGGTGAGCTCAGACTCACCGGGGACTTCCCAGAGGCCCACCTTGCCCTGGAGCTGTTCCAGAGCCCCCTCTGTGCCCCTGCCTGGTCCCCAAGAAATCACTCTCTCAGCCCCTGGGGCCTCCCTTGATGGGCACATATTAGACTCCTGGTTATTCACAGCAGCTCATTCAGGTTATCTTTCCACCTGGGTCAGGTTAATAGTTGAAGTATTAACTGACAGACTTCGTGTTTAGGCTTAGATTCCTGCCTGTGAAACTTCACGTGCTCACACTTGGATTAGCCTTGCGCCTGGGTTCCCGGCACACCTTTCAGATCGTTGGCCTCCCGGCCTACTTTTCGTTTATTTCATAGTTTTGTCCCCCTGCCCCCACCTCCCCATTCTCCAAGCCCATTTTTCTCCTCACAGCATAGGGCCCACTCCTGTGATATCAGCATGCGCTCCCAACCTGCAAGTGGATTTGTCCCCTTGCCCAAACTGGTGTTATTTTGTGCCTGCTTTAAAAATCGCACCCACGTGGTCTTTGGGTGGGCATCTCCTTCCGCTCCGCCCTGCAGACCCCATTTGTGAGAGGGATAGGAGTAGCTGGGGACCAGAGCGGATTCACACTGTCATCTCCTCCCGAGATCACGTTTTACTCAGCTACTCCCTCGTGAACAAACCCCTAGGTCGTTTCCAAATCTTCATAATCCAGACAAGCCTCCCGTGGACATATCCACCATGTCTCTCTGTGGGCCTGGCCAAGAGTTACTCTGCGCTTAGCGTCCAGGTGTGGATTTCGGGTTTGGTTTCAACTTACCACTCCCCAACTGCTTCCCAGAAAGGCTAACATTCCCAGGAGTTTCTGTTTTCCTTTATCGTTGGTAGCACTTGACCTGCCCCACTTCTTATCACTTTACCTATCTGATAGGCCTAAGAGAACCTCTTATCCAAACTCCCTCTTGGCCTTCCTCCCACCGACTTCCCGCTGTCTGACGTCCCCTCCGTTCAAAGTGTCAGGTTGGGGTGGGATGTCGCTCCTCCTGGCTTTGCCTTTCAAAATCATGGAGTCTAAGGACATCAAAAAGGGTTCTCGGCACAGAAAAGTAACCACTAGAGAGGAAAATAGGATGAATTCGAGAGGAGGAAACAGCACCCCACCCCCACCCCATTCTTCCACCCCAACTGGGTCAATGGCTCTTGGGTCTGTGGAGGAGAGTGTTAGAAGGACCAAGGAGAGTCCCTTTCAGGGACCACGAGCGTGGCTGCTTGCTGGCCTGGACAGGTAGCATCAACTCATGAAGTTCCAGCCTCCAGTCCACTGGGTTGTCCTTTCCCAATGGAGAGAGGGCAACGCATCTCAGTGACAGCCGGTCATGCAAAGTGAAGGTCTGACCTCCCGAGACCAGATCACTGGTCTTAACTCCTTCAAGAAAGAGCCCCAAACAAGAATTGTTATGTGGAAGTTCTTCTTTTCAGAGAAATTCTTATGGGAAACCTCAAAAACAGGCAAAATAATACCATGAAACCATGTTCTCACCGAACCTCCATAATGATCGACTCGCAGCCAATCTTGTTCTACCTAAGACACCACTTACCCCATTCTGAACGATTTGGAAGTAGACACCAGACTTGTTTGATTTTCTTTGTAATGATAAGGATTCTTGCTTCTCACTGTATGAGTTAGGGTACAAAAGAGACCCTAAATCTCAAATACAACGTAAGGAAAACATGTAGTAAGCCTTAAAAGAGGAAAAGACAAGACCAAGACAAAGATGTGTCATCCAGAAGAGAGAGACCATTAGCCCAAGGTCATAAAGGTGCCCAAGGATTTGCAGAGGTTCACAGATTTAAAAAAACACCGGATGGCAGAGGGGATTGTCACAAAAGCATGTTTGGTGGCAGGTCAATACATCACAGTTACAGGTGGGACTACGGAAGCAGGGCTAGGACCAGGATTGGGACACGTACATTATATTGGACAGAAGAGCTTACAAGACTGGGTCAGGGTGTGACTCCCCTGAGAGAGTGACCGCAATCCACTATCCAATGTGCTCTGCCCGAGGACAAGCTATTCGTGCTACTGGTTAGATGGTTGAAAGAATTCAATGGAGGCTGCTTGTATGTGGAGACTCAGAAGTGGATTTGGAGCTTCCACTGTAGACCACAGCCTTTTGCATACTTGGTGCTCAGAAATGGAAGCTCTACTACACATACGTAATGTCATTATCAAACCTCAAAACAGAGCCGATCCCTGTGAGCAGCAAATAGCCCAACTGTCCTCGTTTTAGACGGGATTCTCTAGAGTATCCGAATGAGGGAAACACGCTTACATAGACACAGACAGATGTGTCAAGGGAATAACTCATGAGGTGGTAGAGGCTGCTAGTTATTGTGCAGTGCCCTGAATATGCTCCGTATAACCCACGTACAGCAGCGAAGCAGTGCTTGTCCCTGGGCCATCCTGACACTCCCGGTCACAATCCTGGGCCATCCTCACAATCCCGGTTAGCCACTGTGTCAGGTCACCTCGGGGAGTGGGGGGATCTTCCTCTTTTCCCCCGGCCTTCCAGTTTACCAAGCACGAAGTCCCTGATCGGACGTCAGACTGGAGCTTTTCGGATGCACACAGCTGTCTGATGAACACAAAATCTGTTGGTCAGAAGGCAGGCTGCTGACGGTGAGTTGCTGACAAGCCCAAGTTCAGCAGACAATACAGGAAGCCCCTGGCTCAGAGGCAAAGAACTAGGGGTCTGATGCAAGCCGGATGCAGGGTCTTGATGAGCCAAGAGCCAGGCAGCTTTACCAGAATGTCTTGTCAAGGAACAAACTGGAGCTTCTGTTAAAAGGGCAGCAAAGAGTTTCTGGAGGGACCAAAGCAACCCAGGGTCAGGCAATAGCTTCTACAGTTTCACCAAAGTACCGCCTCCAAAGGAAACTTATACAGAACCGAGCTTTAGAGAATCCAGGAACGCAGAACATTCGGACCGGTTTCCATTTACAGAAATCAAGCTTTAACAGACGCCAGGCAATGGCTAGGTTCTGTGAACATTATTTTGCTAGCTGTAAAGTTTCTGCTCTGAGTTTCTTGAAGGCCAGCCTGAGGCCAGGCAGGCTCTTCCTGGGAGCATGTTCGGGAGGAAGAAGGAAGGAGGAGGCCTGCAGGCTTCCTGAGGCATGCGGTCCGCTGACTTCTGAAAGTCAGCTCAGAATAAACGGGAAAAAAATGTTTTTGTTTTCTAACGGAACCTGGCCTGCGTGTTTGGGCAGGATCCCCTCATTATACCAATCACCTAGTGCTTTTGTAGTACCTGGTGGCATAGTGGGTTACACGTTGGACTGCCAACTCCAACGTCAGCAGTTTAAAACCACCAGTCCCCTCTCAGGAGAAAAATGAGACCCAGTCTGGGAAACCCACAAGGGCAGTCCTGCTCTGTCCTACAGAGTCTCTGGGATTGGAATGGACTTCATGTTAGTGAGTTTGGAAAGTTTTATTGGGTGCAGCCCACAACCCGAGGAAACTCCCTTTGAACTAATTGGCTGCTCCTAGCAGAGCTCCTAGCATGGAGGTGATGACATTACATTGGACATCATCATGGAGGTGATTACATCACTCCATCATGACTATAAACCATTGAGAATCAAGTCTCAAAAAAAAAAAAATGCCGCCTTCCACCTTGAACCATCACACTATTTAATGTACATTCACTTTTCTTTTTAAAAAATCATTTTATTCGGGGGGGGGGGGCCGCTCCTACAAATCATAACAATCCATCATTCAATTGTATTAAGCACACTTGTACATATGTTGCCATCGACATTTCCAAAACATTTTCTTTCTACCTGAGCCCTTGGTATCAGCTCCTCTATTTTCCCTTCCTGCCCCCAAACGTACATTTTTCTCATACAAGTCATTTGTGCGTCTTTTATTTGTTTGCAGTGGGTCCCAGCCAGGGCCCACACAGGGTGCGCGGCTGCAGATTCCTTAGGTCAATTCTCACCTACCCATTTGGTCTCCATCTCTTCCCCCTTACAACATATTCATTAAAGAAGCCACAGAAAAGTGGGTGAAGGGAGACACCGGACAGTGTAAGACATGAAAAAATAATAGTAATTTATAAATTATCAAGGGCTCGGGAGGGAGGGAGGGGAGAGGAAAAATGAGGAGCTGATACCAAGGGCTCAAGTAGAAAGCAACTCTTTTGAGAATGATGATGGCAACAAATGTACCAATGTGCTTGACACAATAGATGGATGTATGGATTGTAATAAGAGTTGTACGAGCCCCCAATACAAAGATTTTTTTAAAAAGAAGCCAGGTCTTATCCTTCAAGGCCCCCCCAGGCTGGACTTGACTGGGGTCACTTCCTGTGCTCCCTCTGTCTCCTACATTTCCTGTAAATCGGCAGTTCCATCTAACAGCTAAAGCTCTTGTGCATTTTCTATAAGTCATTTGCAATCATTAAAAAAAAACAACAGGTTCAATATTGCCCGAGTCAGACAAAATACAACTTGGACTAGATTTAACCTGTGGAACTACTGCATTACTTGGGGCTTAGACATCAGTAGGACATGGAGAAACGTCCAGGGGAAAAGTAAAATCCTAGATGAACGTGTGCATTGTAGTTACATCATCTGTCAAGTTGTGAAGCGCTGGAGTCTAGCCGGTCAACCAGGTCACAGCCAAGGAGGCCTCTGGGTGGGCATGGCCTTCTCCTGAGGATTCTAGGAACTCCTATCTTCCTCCCTGGAAGCAGGACACACACACACACTCTCTCTGCTTGACTCTCTGCTTCGTCTTCCTGTTGATGAAACACATGGAGCTACGCTGATGGAGCCAGAGCCCTGGAGTTGGAGGAGCCATGTGGAGACCCACACCAGCACTGAGATGCTTCCACCGCCACTGGATCCACAGGACTTTCTACCCACTGGCCTGTGTTCTTCCCTCAATCAGGTCATTGCAGGTGTTGTGTGAAGAGGAATTTAGACTGGTATTGGGCATATAGGCTACTATGGGACTTATGAACTTGATCTGGGCTGGGCTGGGATGTTTTCTTAATATACAATTACTCTTTGATATACAGCTCTCCCTTACATATATATGAGTGTCCTGGATTTGCTTCTCTAAGGCAACCCAGACTAACACAGTGTGGCATCTGAGAGCACGAGGCTTACCTACCCCTCATTCCCCAGGTAGAAACTCACTCAGGGAGATGCCAAGATCCCTAGAGGGGAGGTCACTGTGTACAGGTGGAAGCAGCTGGATCCTGGTCCAGCCTCACAGGTGGGTCCAGCGAGGACCAGAGTGGAATGGAGGGATGCCTAGTCCTGAGGGACCCACCGTCGGAGATAGGGGCATTCTCAAAACAGCTGAGGAACATCTTCCTGGCCCTACCCCCACAAACAGGTATGCCCCCCAGAACTCAAACAACGTGAAGACAAGGAGCCAGGCCATCGAGGGGCTGGGATGAACGTCAGGACACCGTGATGGGAGTGGAGACGGAAAGACAAGTTAAGTGGCACTAAAAACAGAGCAGATTCTATTTCTGAGATGTGTGCCGCTACAGGGAAGGAACCCATGGGATCCAAAGACCCCCCTCACCACTCACGTCAGAGTTGAGATATTTGGGGGATGGGCCGTTAAGAGGGACCTTCGGAGGTGGTCAGTCACTCTAGAAACACTTGACTTGCCTTCTGTTTGATCTTGATTGAGACACTTGCCCAGCTTTCTGGGTTTTAATCCTTTGAAGACATATTTGAATGCACTTCATATGTCACATACTAATGGATTTTGTTGTCAGTTTAAGTGGGGGCTCTGTTTTGAAAAAGAATTTGGTTCTGTTCATTTACTATTATATTTATTCACTTTCCAGTTTCATATTTTGTTTCCATTTCTCTGCCTCCTTCAGTTACATCTTTTATTTTTATCTTGTAAGTAAGTACGTGCACTAAGTCATTGTCCCCGCCCCCCAGCAGTAACAGGCAATTAGCTTAAAACAAACAATCTTCTAAATTTAGCCCTAACTAATAACAATCCGAACATGCAACTTTCTTCTATGAGAGAAAAAGAATTTCAGTTTTCACTGCATACCAAGCAAAGGCAAATAAATCCAAAGGCATAAGAACAACAATGATTTCATTAAAAGATACACTGAATAAGAAAGCGCTGATAAGGTGGGATCTATAGTTTTTGTTAGGGGCTAGGTGACATTGTGTTGGTTTTGCCTCAAAGTGACCCTGTGTACAACACTGCCCAGTCCTGTGCCGTCCTCCCCCGGCTATGTTTGAGCCCATTGCTACAGCCACTGGGTCCACCCATCTCCTTGGGGGCCTTCCTCTTTTGCTCCCGAGCATGATGTCCTCGCCAGGACCGGTCTCTCCTGGAAACACATTCAAAGGAGGTGAGACAGAGCCTTGCCATCCTTGCTTCTAAGGAGCATTCTAGCCACTGTTCTTCCAAGATGGACTTGTTCATTCTTCTGGGAGTCCACAATACATGAAATAGCCTGTATCAAAGTATCGTTCAAGGCATCGGTTCTTCTTTCATGTTCTTTATCTATGGTCCAGCTTCTGCACACATTTGAGGTGGATGAAATACCATGGCGTGGGCACCCTGGCATCTTGGAAGCGGCCTTTTTGCTCTTCAACACTTTAAAGAGGTCTTTTGCGGCAGATCTTCCCAGTGCAGTAGGTTGTCCCAGTTTATTTCTGCTGCTTCGAAGAGTGCTTGTGGGCCCAAGTGAAAGGAAAGTCGACACCGTCAGTCTCCCCCCGCTGCCCATGATGCTGCTCATTGGTGCAGTTGTGAGGATTTTCGTTTTCCCCATGTTGAGGCGTCATCCAGACGGAAATGTGTGGTCGCGCTTCCCTCTTTAGTTAGTCCTCTGCACTTTGAGCAAGCAAGGCTGCGTCACCTACGCACCCCAAGTGGTTAAGAGCATCCCTCCTCTCCGGAGCGCACATTCTTCATACGGTCCATTTTCTCGGACTAGTTGCTCAGCATAGGGACTGTGGTGAAAGGACACAGCCCTGGCTCACACTTCTTTCTCAGTTTAAACTATCCACTTGAACAACTGCCTCTTGGTCTATGTACAGCTTCCACATGAGCACAATGAAGTATTCTGGAATTATCTTTCTTTCCTATTTGTTATCACTCACCCCTTGGTACAGTCAAGAAAAGACAGGTACACATCTTTCTGGTATTCTCTGCTTTGCAGCCAAGATCTACCTGATCTCAGCAGTGATCTCCCTTGTTCCATGTCTCCTTCTGAAGCCCACTAGAATGTCAGGTGGTTGCCTGCTGATCCGCTGCAAATGTTTTCTGAGTTGTCTTTAACAAAATGTTACTTGCGTGTGATATTTTTTTTATGACTTTTCTCATTCTGTTGGGCCTGTGGGTCGGTCAGGTGGCTGTCTGACAAACGCCTTGGCCGGACGAGTGAGCGTTTCCAGCGTGCCTCCATTTGTCCAAACAGCTCAGTGGGTCACCCATCAACGCCTGGAGCCTGGGTTGGGGCCAGTGTCTTCTGTGCAGCGTGAACTTCCTCCTTTCGGACCATCAGCTTGTAATCCTGCGCCACCTCCTGAAAAGGGGAACGTTCCACAGAGCCGTGGCCGGATGACTAAGCCCTGGTCAGAGAGCGGGGACAGGAAATGCGTGGAACTTCGGCAAAGACTCTAAAGCAGCGGAAGCCACGGAGAGGGGAGCTCTGCTGTGCCCTGGACTCCTTTCTTCTTCTTACCCCAGGAAGGTGGATGTGGAGACTGGGCTCCAGTCGCAGTGCTGCGACCTTGATTACCATGAAAGCCACAATGCTGAGCCTAGCACGGGAGAAGGATAGCAAGAACCGGGGTCCCTGAAGATTCTGGGAAGCACAATTCCAAGTCTGAATGGCTTTCCTCCAAATGCCTTTTAGATAACAGAATATCCATTAGATATTGTAACTGGACTCTAACTCACTGCCATCAAGTCGCCGCCAACCCGTAGTGACCCTAGAGGTCAGGGTAGAACTGCCCCAACGAGTTTCCAAGTCTTCCCCCTGAGATGCTGCTGGTGGTTTCCAACTACTGACCTTGCAGTTAGCAGCCCCATGTGTAACCACTATGCCACCGGGGCTCCTCCATTAGATATTAAGTGACTGTAATTTAGTGCTTTCTGTTATATATACCAGCAAATCAAATCTTACCACAGACAGGAACTTTCAGGAAGATGCACACCTCTCTCTTTGACTTTTCTGCTGGTTTACTGTGGAACCCCTGCTTTGCCTTGCAGGGTGACACAGTATTTCCCCATCTCTCTCTCTGGCTTGAAACCCTCTGGGCTCCTAACCCTCTGTACTCCATCCTTCCTTCTCATCAACACAGCTGTACACGGTTTGAATGCTCCCAGATCAACTTGAAATCAGGGACCCCCTACTGATCACACTCACGCAGACCTTCAACCCTCACCCCAGTTCCCAAGCCTATCCCAGCCGCCAAAATAAAATAATATTTTGCAGACAGGAGGAACGGATACCTGAAAAGAACCTAAACCCATGGGTTTACACTATGTATAATTTTCATAGTGTAGAACCTAACCTCAGCTAGGTCAAAGAGAAAGGACATGATAAACGCTGTGTTCTCTGGCCCAACCAGAGTAAAATATGAAGTAATCACCAGAGCACATAAAAATAAACCAGCAACTTGGACATTTAAAAATACTTACTGAATCAGCACGTGGGGAGGAAATCAAGAACACAAAAGGAGTGTATTCAGAAAACAACGATGGTTAAGGTAGGCTGTGGCCATCACTATGCAGTGTGTTCAGTGTATTCAACTCTTCTCTCTTTACTGCTTGATAAAAAGGGAACATTTTGGAAAGATGGTAACTTGAGATATTCAGAAAAGAAAGGAAAGGGCATTCAACAGGAACGAGAAAGAAGAAAAACTGGGTAATAAAAGCAAAAGGAGATAACCCGAAAGTGAAAATTAACTTCAGTGAGCACAACAAATATGCCCACTGGATTTTAAAGAAGCAAAGCACTCATTCAACGGAATGTAAATTTAGGAAAGAGCAACCAATATGAGTGTGAAAATAAGAAAATATGAGGGAAAAAGTTAAATATTGCTACCAACCTGAGAAAGCTCTATTTAATAAAAATATCGAAATGTGAAGCTACTGGTTTTCAGCATGTCCTCCATCAGGGCTGTCCACTTCCAAAGGCAGTGTTCCCACCTCTCTGACCCTTCTTCCCATTTCCAATGACAGCAGGTCAAAATGGTAATTTTGGAGTTCCCAGGAGACTCAAATTGTATCCCTTTTGGATGTCTGAGTTTGGGGGCGGGGTAAGCCTGAAGAGGCCGTATCAAGGATGTGGGGGGAAGCACTTACTGATGAAGATTGCTTTCTTCGGTATGGATTATGGATTACAATCCAATGGAAAGGACGTAAAAATCTTCTCAATGGGACCCATCGGTCACATCAGGACGAACAGAGAAAAGACGGAAGTTGTCAAAGATTTTGTCTGGCTTGGATCTACAACCAGTGCCCATGGGAGCAGCAGTCAAGTGCTCAAAGGACACATGGCATAGGGTAAATCTGCTGCACAGAGACCTCTGAAAGTATCGGAAATGAAGGGTGTTACTTTGAGGACTAAGGGGCACCTCACCCATGCAATGGGATTTTCAAATGGCCTCATCTGCATATGCAAGTTGGGCACTGATTAAGGAAGACTAAAGAAGAATCCATGCATTTGAATTATGATGCTGGTGAAGAGATTGAAAGTACCGTGGTCTGAACAAACAAACAAACAAATCTATCTTGGAAGAAGGACGCCACAATGCTCCTGAGAGGCAAGGATGGTGAGATTTCATATCACGTACTTTGGACATGTTATCAGAGCAACCAGTCCCTGGACCAGGACAACAGAGGGGCAGAGAAAAAGAGGCAGTCCTCAACAAGACGGCCTACAACAATGGGCTCAAACATAAGCACAGTTGCGAGGCTGGCACAGGACCGGGGGTGCTCCATTTTGCTGTCCAGAGGGTTTCTGTGAGTGGAAATTGGCTCAAGGGCACCTAACAACAAGAGGGGATGGATGGGGTAAGCGTCCCCGACATCACTGTCCCAGGACAGCCCTGGTTCCCCTCCAAGAATGAGAGGTGTGTTGTCATCATGGGAAGTAAATCCTGGACACCACTTCCCTGGCCTTTTTCTCACTGATGTAGTTTAAAAGAAAAATGTTTTAAACTTCTTCCTACTAAGCCCCCGTGATCCTTTTGTGACTTTTGAGATGACTTACCAAGAACACGCCTTTGGCGTCCCAAATGCATAGTCACCATACTTTCCCAGCTGACCTCTCTGCCTTGAGTGTAATGAGCTGGCTCAGCAGCGCCCCCTGGGAAGTTACTGTTTGGATTGGACCTTGTAGCTATAGGTGCTCTCGCAAGACCAAGACGAGTGTATGAGGGGGAGAATGCGTCTGCAGTCACCGCATGTGAACCCACCCTCGGTCCTCCCTCTACAGCTGCCCCTATTCACCATATTGTCAAGCCTCTTTCTTCACCTTCTTGGTTTGATAAGAAGTTATCCCCAAAGTGGCCCTGCTCTCCTGCTAACACAACCTTCCTACTGCCGTGACCCTTGAAGACAGTTCCTCATGTGGTGGTGACCCCAACCATAACTTTGCTGCTGTTATGAATCTTCATGTAAATATCTGATAGGCAGGATATATTTTCATTGTTACAAATTGAATCTAATTAAAGCATAGTGATTCATCACAAAACAATATGTCATTCTATATTGTGAAATATTTCTTTCTAATGACAAATAGATAAAATTTGGTCTTGAAGCATGGTGTAACATGGGTAAGAGTCAACACCGGGTACTCGTAGGTGGGCGTATCTGCATGTGGGCGGACCCGCCTGGAGACGGATAGAGGAGCGGTGTCTCGGGGTGGACTACAACGGAAGGACTCTTGCTGGTGACGGCACTCTGGAGCCGGACTGACCTGACAGCGGAAGTTAATCTCGTGTGTGAAGACAAAGTCAAACACATCTGCTAGTCCACTTTTTCAAGATGGTCAGGAAGGAGTTGTGAAAGGCTTCCTCTGATACTAACACGTCTTCACGCTAGTCCTCGGTGCTCTTCGACAAACTTTCAAGACCTTGAAAATTGTAGCCTGGGACGGTGGGTGAGAAAACTGTAGCCTGGGGTAGAGCCGATTCCCTGAGATAAAACATGGTTCGATGCTGAAATGTGCCAAGCTAATGCACAAATAGAAAATGATCTAGGCCGCACATTCTCACTAGGGAGAGACTGCCTCAAAAGGGTAAAAGTTGGTTCCTCGAGGGGTAAACAATCTTTGTTTATGTTTAAATTATTGACATACTGTATACCTATTTATATTTCAGATGCTGTTATACAAATAGATATATAGTATATCTGTGATATGAAAATTTCATGAACTGGCAATTGGGAGGGAAAGAATGTCTAAAAATTCTCCTTAGAGGGCCAATTGTGTGTGGGGGGGTGGTGCTGAAAATCCTTCTCTAAGGAATCCTTGTCTATGAATACAAGCCAGCCACAAATCTTATATTAAAATATACATAAAATGGATTTCATTACTCTATTGTGGGAATCAGCATGACCAAAGAAGCTGTACCCCCCCCAAAAAACAAAAGAATAATGGAAGGGCTTGACACAAAGGCATCTATTAATAATAACATTAATGATAATAGTATGCAACCCACATCACTAGATTAAATAAGGAACATGATGATTCCAATAAATGCTGAAACAGCCTTTGATAACGTTCAATAGCCACCACTATTATTTTTAATGAGGGGTAGAAATGCGTTGCAATAACAAAATACAGAGCTATTTGAAACAAAGTTGGTTTTATCTTTCAGGCAAATCAAAAAGTGTCATTAAAAATAGGAACAAAACAGGAAGCCCCGGCAGGCTTCCCCCCCCCCCCCCCCCCCCCCCCCACACACACACACACACACACACACACACACACACACACACACACACACACACACACACACACACACACACACACACACACACACACACACACACACGCACACACACACCCCGCCCTAGCCCGCCAGCCATGAGTGGCGTCATCTGCTGATAGCCTTCTACTGTCCTTTGTCAGAGTGGCTGCAAGTCAAGTTCACCCTCAGGATGAGATCCGTGTTCTGCATGGCAGTTTTCGGAGTCTGGCCCCCACTGAGAGTACCCAACTTTGTGGATCCTTCTCAAGCCCTTGAGATGCCGGACTTTTCTGGCTATATTCCCACCAGTCTGATTGCTCCAGACCCGGTGTCCAGCTGCATGTGGCTTACAGCATCATCCGGATCCCCTGCTGCCCCACCTCCCTCGGCAGCGGTCGACCCTGGTCACCACTTGGTTCAACACACTCCTTTGTTCCAAGGATTTCGGACATTATTACTCCCAAGCATTGTTCATTCTGCCACATCCCCTTTCACCCTCTGTGTATTTGTACATACTCTTGAGTTAGTATTTTGCCAACACCCTCTGGGAGCTTCTATTAGTCATCATTTTCTCAGTCGCCAACAACAGACACTAACAGTAAGCAGATATGAGATCTACTAGGTTATCCGATCAGTAACTTACTGAGTCAGCATCAGGGCCAGGCTACAAGTCTCAACCTGGGCAAAGGGATGAAGGCTCAGTCAACACAGCACTTCAAGAGTAGCCAGCCTAGAAGTCCTGACTCACCAAGAGGGCACACCTGACACCGCTGCAGCTGGCCCTGATGGCTGCCCCGCTGGCTCCTGCTGCCCAGGACTCTCTCTGCGGGTGGGGGTGTCCCTCCAATTTCATTCTCTCTTGAAGTTGTTTTGGCAGTTCACGCAACAAACCAACCCACTGCCATTGAGCTGGTTTCAATTCACAGTGACCCTGTGGGACAAAGTCGAGTTGCCCTTTAAGGTTTCCTAAGCTGTAAACCTTCATGGAAGCAGATGGCCTCATCATTTTCCTGCAAAGCGTTGGTGGGTTTGAACTACCAACCCTTCAGTTAGCAGGCCAATGCCTAACCCATCGTGCTACCAAGTCTCCTTAAAGATAGCCAATAGGACCAATTAAAGTTGAAACTCCGGGTTTGGTTTGTTTGTTTTAAAAGCAAATTCGATCTCTTAAAGTGTTTCTTATTCTCCCCCACCCCCCACCCTAAATTCTAGAAAAACACCTACTCTTTCCTGTGGTGAAAAACTTAATGTAAAGAAAACAAAAATCCTCATAGCTGGACCAATGACCAACCATCGTGATTAGAGAAAAGAATGAAGTTGTCAAGGATTTCTTTGAACTTGGATCCACAATAAACATTCATAGAAGGGGCAGTCAAGAAATCAAATGACTTACTGCATTTGGGCAAATCTGCTGTAAAAGATCTGTTTAAAGCAGTGGTTCTCAACCTTCCTAATGCTGCGACCCTTTTTCCTCAGGTGGTGGTGACTCCCAACCATAAAGTTATTTTCATTGCTACTTCATAACTGTAATTTTGCTACTGTTATGAATCATCATTCCTTCACTCATTTTTAATTGGGTCGTTATTTTGCTGTTGATTTGTTGGAATATTTTGTATATCCATCGCGGACCCTTTGCTAATGAGCACAATGAATAGCAGAAATAGATTTTACTTGGGATCATGAATATACTTTTATTAGATACATGATTTCCAAATAATGTTTTCATATTATGGAGCCTATCTTTTCATTTTCCCGAGAAGGTATTTCTTTTCTTTCTTTCTTTCTTTTTTAAAATCATTTTATTGGGGGCTCATACAACTCTTATCACAATCCATACATATATCCATTGTATCAAGCACATTTGTACATTTGTTGCCATCATCATTTTCAAAACATTTTCTTTCTACTTGAGTCCTTGGTATCAGCTCCTCATTTTTCCCCTCCCTCTCCCACTAACCCTTGATAATTTATAATTTTTTTTTCATGTCTTACATTGACTGATGTCTCCCTTCGCCCCAGGGAGGCGGTTATATGTAGATCATTGTGATCAGTTCCCTTTTACTCCCCCCACCTTCTCCCTACCCTTCTGGTATCGCTACTCTCATTATTGGTCCTGAGGGGTTTATCTGTCCTGGATTCCTTGTGTTTCCAGATCCGATCTGTACCAGTGTACATGCTATGGTCTAGCCAGATTTGTAAGGTAGAATTGGGGTCCTGATATTGAGGGGGAGGAAGCGATAAAGAACTAGAGGAAAGTTATATGTTTCATCAGTGCTATACTGCACCCCGACTGGCTCATCTCTTCCTTGTGACCCTTCTGTGAGGGGATGTCTAATTGTTTACAGATGGGCTTTGGGTTTCCACTCTTCACTTCCCCTCATTCACAATGATATGATATTTTGTTCTGGGTCTTTGATGCCTGATATCCGATCCCATCAACACCTCATGATCACACAGGCTGGTGTTCTTCTTCCATGTGGACTTTGTTGCTTCTCAGCTAGATGGCCACTTGTTTATCTTCAAGCCTTTAAGACCCCAGATGCTATATCTTTTGATAGCTGGGCACCATCAGCTTTGTTCACCACATTTGCTTATGCACCCATTTTGTCTTCAGCAATCATGTTGGTAAGGTGAGCATCATAGAATGCCAGGTTATTAGATCAAAGTGTTCTTGCATTGAAGGAGTACTTGAGTAGAGAACCAATGTCCATTTGCTACCTTGATACTTAACATATAAATATATGTATATAGATCTATTTCCCTTATATATAAATATATTTACATATGTACATGCCTATATTTAGACCTCTATAAATACCCTTTGCCTCCTAGTTCTTTCCTCTATTTCCTTTTACTTTCCTGTTATCCCACTATCATGTTCAGCCTTCATCAGGGTTTCAGTAATCCTCTCAGTTACATTGCCTGTGATCCAGCCCTATCTGGCATCCTATGCCCTTCCGAGAAGGTATTTCAATGGATAAACATTGAAACTTTTGATGCAATTTATTTTTCCTTTTGTTACTCTGCTTTTGGTATCACATCTAAGAATCCATTGCTGAACAAAAGGTCCTGAAATTTTAGCCCTCTGTTTTCTTTTTAGAATTTTATAATGTTAGCTACTGCATTTAAATTATTTATTTTAAATTCATATATGAGGGGCCCAACTTCATTATTCTGGATGTAGGAACCCAGCTGCCCTAGAACCATTTGATGAAGAGACAATGCTTTCTCCACCGAGTGGACTGGGCACCCTTGGTGAAGATCAATTAACCAATTCTATTATGTTGGACTGTGTGTCCATCTTTATGCCAGTACCATACTGTTTGGTTTGATTGGTGCAGCTTTGTAGTAAGTTTTGAAATGGTTAAATGTGGCTCCTATTCTGTTCTTCTTTCTCAGTATTGTTTTGGCCACATGAGTGCCTTATAACTGCAGAGGAATCTGAGAAGTGACTTCTCAATTTCGTCAAGAAGGCATGTTGGGATTTTGATAGGGATTCCACGGAATCTGTAAATTGCTTGAGTTTTCCGTTTCCTTTACATTGCATCCTTTCTTTGTGAATTCTTGACTTTATAAACCCTTCTCTTTACCCCCTTCATTTTCATGCCTGCTCCCCGAGAAGCCCTCTGTGGTCTCCTAATTTTAGAAGCCTTTCCCCCATTTTCATGTATTACCAGTCCAGAGCCTTAACCTTCAGAATCACACTCTATGCAGTGTCTCTCCCGTTTTAACAAAGCAGATCTTTACTGGATTTCCAAAGCGCCCATCTGTTTCATGGGTGTCTGTGGCAGTCATCTAATCTGGGGTCAATTTAAGGACGAAGAGTGTAGGGGTGGCGTCTAGGCTGTCAATGTGGAGATAGCCAATGAGACTTCTATGTGGGCATGGCCTTCTCCTGAGAATTCTGGGAAATCTGGTACTTCCTCCTTGGAGGCGGAAGACACTGATCTCTCTCTGCCACTCCCTGGGAGACATTGTAGAAGACAACCCATGTGGATGCAACCAGACCTCTGAAGCAGGAGAAACCACAGAGAGACCCCTGCCAGCACTGAGATGCTTACAACGCCACTGGACCCAAAGACTTTCTACCTACTGGCTTGTGATCGTCCTGCAGTTGGTTTCATTGCATGTGTTTCGTAAGTCTGAAGAGGACTTTATAGATTGATATTGGACCTATGGGCTAATATTGGACTTATAGACTTGATCTGAATTGGGCTGGGATGTTTTCTCCATGTTCAATTGCTCTTGTATATAAACCTCTTTCTTATACACATATGTGTATTCTTGGATTTGTTTCTCTAATCCACCCAGACTAACATAGTGTCTCTCTTCTCCTGAATGAAACTTTGTTTTTAACAGGACCTGTTTGTGTACTTCTTTTCTATCTCCCCAGCACCTACCCACCTCCTCCATCTCCCACCAAACAACAGCAATAGAGGCAGCAACAACAAATGCACTTCATGGAGTCAATCCTGACTTGTTGAGATGCTTTAGGATAAAGTAGAACAACTGCATAGTTTCCAAGGTTGTGAATCTTTACTGGGAGGAGGCCAGTTGGTGTCGTGTTTACACATTGGATTTTACTCCCATAAAGAGTTACAATCTTGGAAACCCTCTGGGATAGTTCTCCTCTGTCCTAGAGGGTCACTATGAGTTGGAATTGATTCTATGGTGGTGAGTTTGGAGTTAGTTTTGGAAATCTTTATGGAAGCAAACCGTCACATTTCTCTCCTGCAGAATGGCTGATGGGTTCGACTACTCCCCTTTTGGTTAGCAGCCGAGCACTTCAGTCACGGCATCAACAGAGCTCCTTAGCACTGTCCTGTTGTTGTTCGGCACTACCTGTCAGCTCAGCTCTGACCACGTCCAAAACACCACCCGGCCCTGTACCATCCTCACAGTTGTTCTTCTGTTTGGGCCCATTGTTGCAGCCACTGTGCAATCCATCTTATCAAGGACTGTCTTCTCTTTTGCTGCCAGCCTACTTGGCAAGCAGGATGCCCTTCCCAGGGACTGCTCTCTCTGAAAACACGTCCAAAATATGTGAGACAAAGTCTCACCATCCTTGCATCTTAGGAGTATTCTGGCCATACTTCTTCCAAAACAGATATATATATACTTCTTCCAAAACAGATTTTATATATATATATATATACACACACACACACAATCCATGCTACTTTCAATATCCTCCCCCAACACCATAGTTCAAATGCAGTGATTTTTTTTCTTTGAAATTCCTTATTCAATGTCCAACTTTTATATGCATATGAGGCAATTGAAATATCAATACTTGAGTCAGGTGCCCCTTCATCCTTAAAGTAACATTCTTGCTTTTCAACACTTTAAAGAGGTTTTGTGCAGCAGATTGATCCAGTGCAGTGTTGTCTGATCTCCTGTCTGCTGCTTCCGTGAACATTGAATGTGGATCAGAGCAAGATTAAATCCTTGACAGTGCCCATCTTGTTTCCATTGATCCTGATGTTAACTAGTCCTCCAATTGTGAGGATTTGATCTTCTTTACATTGAGTCGTAATCCACACTGAAGGCCGCAATCCTGGATCTTCATCAGCAAGTGCTTCACGTCCTTCTCACCTGCCGCTAGCAAGGTTGTGTCGTGTGCCTATCACAGGTTGTTAATACGTCCTCCTCCAATCCTGCTGCTGCTGCCTTCTTCATATAACCCAGATGCTCTGATGATTTGCTCAGTATACAGATTGAATCTAATCTGACAATGCCTATTGCTGGGTCCCCGTTTAAAAACATTTCACTAAAGACTGAAATAGACAACATGTACATTCCTTCCCATAAAATCCCTTTCCTTTGTATAACTAGTGAGAAGCATTTTTCTGTCCTTCACTTCAGTTTATTTTTCCTTGAGAGGGAAGAACCAATTTGAGAGTTCCCTCCCGCTCTTCCCACCCAGTCCATTTCAAGGGCAAAGGAGTCAAGCTAACTTTCTCATGGGTCTATTTTTGTGACTCATTTCTTATGGAAGAGGGAGGGTGACTAGTGGGATTTCCAGAGAAGTCGGTAACAAGAATTATTAGAAATACAGGAAGGAAGTGTGTTCTTAAAAGATTAAAGCTCCAGGGTTCACAGAGAAACGAACTAGCTTGGTTCGTCGTCTCAGGACACACGGCCGCATTTGGGGGCATCCTGCTGCCCTTCCCTTTTTTTCTTGAACTCCTTCCACCCTTATTTTCATAGGTACCCATCTCTAGCCTCTCATCACTAGATACAAAGAGTATTTTTTACCTGGGAGATAAAAGCTCAAAGGGCAGAGATAAGAAGGGCAACTGAATTTCCTTTTAGTGGCCAAAAACCCCAACCAAATCAGCTGCCATTCAGTCCCTCCTGGCAGCCCCATGTGTGTCAGTGTGGAGCTATCCAAGCTCTGTAGGGTTTTCAAAGGCTGTGTTCTTTTGGAAGCCAGGCCTCTCTTCTAAAGTGAATGTGGGTGGGTTCAAACCTCCGACTTTGGGGTGAGTAGCCCAGCACTCATCATTTGTGCCACCCCGGGACTCCGGTCTGACTTCTGAGAATCCCCCTTACTGCCATTAAGTCAGTTTTGACTCACAGCAACCCTATAGGAGAAGGAGTGCCCCTGTGGATTTGCAAGGCGGTACCTCTCTAAGGGAGCAGAGAACCTCATCTTTCTCCTGCAGAGTGGGTGGTGCTGTCTACCTATGGACCTTGCAGTTAGCAACCCAATGTGTCATCTACCATACCCCTCGGGCTCTTTCTCCAGAGACCAGTAGCTGCTAAACCACTCAAAGCCATGATTTAGGATCAAACCGAGGAAAGTAATGGCAGAATTCGGCGTAAACACCCTTTTGGGGGCTCTTTGACTGCTTACCACTTCTATTCACGAGCATGTTTCCCTGGGGTGCAGAGTTCAGCAAAGATAACCCAGGAAGAGAAGCAGAGTGCAGGACCACAATAATGTATTCAATTAAGCAAAGTCCGTTTGGAGAACCCTTGAGACGTCTTAGAAAAGTTAGTTATATGGGATGTGAAAGCCTGAGACCACAAGAGCTGGCTCCCTGAGACTGGACTCTGTACATCCACGGGTCGGGGAGGAAGAGTTCGCAAAGAGTGAGGAGAAATGGTTGCAAGAAGAAGTGGGAGAGAAAGCAAGCTGTGAGAGCCCACCACTGAGCAGGGATGTAAAGACGGCGAGAGCACTAACTAGCTTCCCGCAGGAGCCGAGGCAGAGGCAACAGAGAGCTGAAATGCGTCCATCACATTTAGCACAACTAGGAGCTCACAAGTCGTCTTGGAACGAGTGGAGGGGGCGGAAGCCTGGCTGGAGTGGCTGAGATGTGAACAAGCTGAAAAAGCACCTCCTATAAACTGTTCACAGAAGACTAGATAAGCACATTCACCCAAGATTTGAAGGTGGATAGGGCAGAGACTCTTAGCAGTTCTCACGGGAGCAGTCGGCTGAGAGCCAACGAGAAGGGTGTGGTGAGAGGAACACGCTCATTTTGTTCTTTGTTCATGACTTATTCTTACTGGAGGGGAAAAAAGCAAACATATTCTCAGTAAACTGAGGTAGCTCTCTAAAGGCAGCCCTTTGTTTTGTATGGAGGAAATGAAGCTAAACCAGCGGTTCTCAACCTGTGGGTCACGACCCCTTTGGGGGGTCAAACGAGCCTTTCACAGGGGTCGCCTAAGACCATCTGAAAACACAAATTTCCCATGGTCTTGGGAACCGTGACATCACTCCTCTATCTCCAGGGGGGCCCGCCCACATGCAGATACACCCCCCTATGAGTACCTGGCCTGAAGACTGTTACCCAGGCTTCAAGGCAAAACTTCATTCGTTTGTAATTAGAAATAAATATTCCAGAATATAGATTCCATATTGTTTTTGTGATTCATCACTAGGCTTTCATTATGATCCATTTGTAACAATGAAAATACATCCTGCATATCAGATATTTAACTCGAAGACACCTTTCTCCAAAGAAGAGGAATCAGTAGCCGCCACACATGTCTGCTGGCAAGGATGGCAGGAGCTGGTTCTCTAGGCCGGCTCCTCTCTGTCCCCCTTGGTTCTGCTGCACCAGCTCCACCGGCAGTGGACACGGGCGCCCCCACAGGCAGCCCCCACAATCATTAATCCTCAGAGAAATGCCACCTCAAACCAGGAGTGACGACTTCATACCCTTAAGGATGGCCATTATTATTATTATTTCATCAGGAAATAAGTTTTGGCAAGGATGTACAGAAACGGGAACCCTCATCTGTTATGGGTGGAAATGTAAATGGTAAGGCCATTCTGGGAAACAGTTTGGAGGCTCCTCAAAAAGTTAGGCATGGCCATGTTGCCTACTGGCCCCAGGAGCCATCAGCGGCCTGCTATCTGATGCCATCCGACCTGCTGATCTTGGAATCATCCCCTCTGCAGCTATATATATATATATATATATATATATATATATATATATATATATATATATATATAATATTATATATGTGTGTGTATATATATATATGTGTGTGTGTGTGTGTATATATATATATATATATATATATAAATCTCCCTGGTTCTGCTTCTCTCGAGACGCAGGCTAACATGGGGTATACCCATACGATGGAAGGGGCACTACTGAGCCATAAAGAGAAAGGAAGCTCTGAAACATGCCGCACATGGATGAACCTTAAAAAAAGCGTGATGTAAATGAAGTAGGCCAGCCATCAGAGGACAAATAGGGTACAGGAAGTCTTCTATGCAATAGCTAGTATAGGTTAGTGTACAGAAGCAGAAATCACCTTTGTGTTTACTGGGGCTGGGAGGGGAGAGGAATGGGGGAGTTACTGGGTTTCTGTTTCAAGTATGAAAGGGACCTGGAAGTAACTAGCAGGGATGGTCACCCCACATTGTGATCATAATTCATGCCATTGAATCGTACACTTAAAAATGGCTAAAAGAGCAAAACTTTAATCACAATAAAAAGTTAAATAAACTGCTATCAACTACTAAAACAGAAAGAAAGAAAGACACATAAAGAAGAAAGAAAACCCAAGCGTTCCTCCAGGCAGACTGGTGCGTGCTGCCCCGTGTTTCTGGATGTGCTTACTGAAGAGTCCTGGGCGGTGCAGGCATTACCACGCTCACTGCTCACTGAAAGGTGACCCGGGGGGGTCCACCCAGGAGCAGCTTGAACGAAAGGCCGGTGACCCACTTCCCCAAAGCCGGCCATCGAAATGCCTGTGCGTGGGCCACAGCTCTACTCCGACACACTGGGTTGCCGCTGAGTTACGGCAAATGTGGTTTTGTTGTGGTTGTTTAAATTGGAAAAGAATCTATTCTGTCCATTCTTAAAGGTCAAGGAAGGTGTCAGTGAGGTGTCTGGGATCCAGCACATGGTGGCCATGAAAGATGATTTTAAAAATACAGACTGAAAAATCACTTTCTCTGACTAATTCAGATTTTAAATGAAAATATCCACTGGAAAGTATTGCACAGAGCTGGTTCTCTGAGGCCAGCCCCTGTCTGTCTTCCCTTGGCTCTGCTCCACAAGCAGTGTCCACAGGCACCCCACAGGCACCCCACAGGCAGCCCCCACAAGGCAGAGGAAGGGGAAGGACCAGGCCACCTGCAGGCTGCTTCCAAAGGCCCATCTTCAGCAGAGGGCCTGGGAAGCAAGACTAACCATATACAACTGGGACCTAATCTCCGGGGTCTGGCTCCCACATCGCTGTTGGAAACAGGGCATTTGGAGGCGGGGGAGGGTCAGCTGCTCGCTGAACACATGATAAGTTAGGACAAGTTTGACGTTATGACAATGTATGTTATGACAAGTTATAACAACAGCAAATCTCACACCCAATTCTGCCCCACAGGAAGCCAAACAACCACACCGCTGTTGTGAAACCCATTCCAACCCATGTGTTGTAGCCTAGACCTGCCTCGTGTTGTTGCGTGTCCTTGTCCTTGCTGCCACCTTCACAGAAGCCGATGACCAACCGGGCCTCTCTTGTACAGAGCCACTGGGCAGCTTCGACCTGCCAACCTTCGGATGAAGAGCTGAGCACATCAGGGACCTCTTCTCCCCCCCATACAAATTATTGACCTTTAACAAAAATGTTTAATTTGAAAATGTGCGCAGTGAACCATACTTGGGCCGTTTCTGCATGTAGACAGTTCAGAGCCAGTGGGTGTGGTCCATGGACAACCATCTTCACCCCCTTTCCTTGCTTGTTCCTGCCTCGAGCACTCGAACTCATGGCCCCTGGTGTCAAAGGTTCTTTAAACAAACACGCATCTACGAGGCATCAGACATAGACCATTTCAGCCGACCTGCTTTGGGGGTGCCATGAAGTCACAGCTCTCGGTTCCTCTAAGTAAACCAACCAATTTGGTACCAAAAGTTCTGCTGGCGCAGAAGCAGCAACCTCCCAGAGACAGGATGTCTTCATTGCAGCCAGGCAATTGGGGTATTTCAGGATCGTGCCATCTTTACTGGCAACACCTGCATTCATCTTAATTTGTTTCTATGAAACACTCATATGTGTATAAGAGCTCTATAGAAAGAGTAATTGTATATTAAGAAAACATCTCAGACCAGTCCAGATCAAGTCCACGAGTCTGATGTTAGCCCACATGTCCAATACCAGTCTATAAATTCCTCTTCAGACTCACGCAACACATGCAATGATGCCAATGCAAGATGATCACAGGCAAGTGAGTAGAAACTCTTGTGGATCCAGTGGCAGTGGCAGCATCTCAGCGCTGGTATGGGTCTCCATGTGGCTCCTCCAGCTCCAGGGCTCTGGCTCCATCAGCATAGCTCCATGTGGCTTGTCAACAGGAATGTCTAGCAGGGAGAAAGTGTGTCCTACCTCCCGGGAGGAAGACAGGAGTTTCCAGAATCCTCAGGAGAAGGCCATGCCCACACAGAGGCCTCACTGGCTATGACCTGATTGACAGGCTAGACTCCACCCCTTTGCCTCAAGTTGACAGGAGATTATGTAACTGCCACACCATCCTTCCAAATATGCCCTAAAGGGCTTGCTAGATTCTAAGACCTTAGCTCTCTTTCATTTGATCTGTGAAGGCTCTTTTCTGTCATTCCTCGTATTATGCCACCAAATAAAGTCCATTTCTGTTATTCCTGGTCCTCATTTGGCAGTGTCCACTGTGGGTCGAATTAGCAGATGGCTTTGCTGGTGTGATGCTAGCACATACCTCTTGCTCTCACTGGACGTGCACTGATTTGCACTGGCAGCGCTGCAGGGCTGTTGGGTAAGGTAGAGATGTCAAGACACATGTTTTCCCTTCAGACAAGAAAATCATCATTTCAATAATGGAAGCTAATTGGTGCAGGAAACACTGACCCCAGGTGCCGGGCCTATTTCTTTAATCTCAACCTATTTTGGAAAAAAGACAATTCACACGAGAGATCTTTGAAAGACGTGGGCTAGTGCTGGGGATTCCACTTTCCTAAGCATCAGAAAGGAGTGTGGGTGGAATAATGATTATGCATCGGACTGCTTACCACCAAGGTCAGTGGTTTGAGACCACCAGCCGGCCTCCAGGAGAAAGAAAGGGCTTTTTACTCTCCTGCAGAGTTACAGTCTTGGAAACTCCAGGGTCAGTTCTTCCCCGTGCTAGGGTCTCCCTGCATCAGCACTGACTCAGCGGCCGCGAGTCTGAGTTGAAGCATCAGAAAGGGGGAGGTGTCTTAGGAGGTTTTTCCCATCCTCCCTCCCTCCTTCCTTCCAGTTCCCTGTCCCTTCCTTCTCCCTGATCCCACCCTGACCCCTTAGTCTATTTCAAGTCTTATCCCTCGGGGTAAAAACCAATTTTCTTTTTCCATATTTTCCTTTATAATATTGGTGTCCTGAAATATTTATCTTTATGAGACTGATCAGCTTTGCCAAGCACAATGTTCTCCAACTGTGTCCATGTCTGAAGGTGAGTATTCCATTATGTGAGTGCACCAGTTTGTTGATCCATTACTCTCTGGTCAGAGTTTTAATTGTTCCCATCTTTTTGCTATTATAGAAATTGCTGCACTAAAACATAGGTGTGCATGTGTCTGTGTGTGTTTTGTTATTTATTGCTTTAGGGTATATATCAATTGGAGAGATTGCAGGACCTTAAAGCATTTGTATTTGTTGAAGGAAGCACCGTACTGTTTTCCAAAGTGGCTGCACAATTCTGCAATCCCACCAGCAACGTGTGAGCATTCTAGTCTCTCCACATCCTCTCCAGCATCTATTATTGTATGGATTTGGGGTGGAGGTGGGGTTGAATTTTGTTAAGAGTATCCGTTGTAAGGTGCGATCTCATTGTTTTAATTTTCATTTCTCTTATTGTTAACGAATATGCACATTTCTTCATCTGCTTGTTGGCTGCTCAAAAGAAATTATTTTAGCACAAGTAGAAGACCATGTGATCTGATACGGTTCTGATTACTCCCTAGGATCAGGCTGAGAAAAAAAAAGATTCATCAGAGTCCTCCCCTAGCCCCCCCATTGGTTTTTATTGCTAGAGGACACCGGGTAGTGAGGAGCAGGCAAGGAGAGGGAACTGAACTTGCCTCTCCAGGTAGTTCATGATAAAGACCCTTCTACATCCTAGGGGTGGCTGCTCCAGCAAACTCACTCAACCCATGATTCTGCCCACCCCCAGCCTCTTTAATACTACTACTACTACTACTACTACTACTACTACTAATAATAATAATAATAATAAGTGTGGTTTGTTTTCAAGTACCTATCTATGATTATGGCAAGACATAGAGCCAAGACTGCCTTTCTTTGAAGGCTCAGGTTCCCCGTTTGAGTGTGGGATCCAGGAGAGCTGCCCCCCTGGGGTCCACCACAGTGTGTCACCCTCCCTCAGCCCCCTCTGCTCTGTCTGTCCCCTACCATCCACTCCTTCTTCTCCCTTCACTCGCCCCGGGGCCCCAGGATTCATGACATCCGAGGCCAGGGGAGCCAGGGCTTCACAGACTTCACAGACTCGTCACCACCACTGTGCACTGGCTCACTTCAATCAGGGTTATGCCCCCAGCAGCTCACAGAAACACCCCATCTGGCCTGAACAATATTGTGAAATTATTTCCTCCGATGACCAGCCTTTAAAAATCAGTTCCCACTCCCATAAAAAGGAGGCCCGGAGGTGCGAGGTTCAAGTGCTCAGCTGTTAACCGGAAGTCCGGCCGTTTGCGCCCATTCTTTTGACAGCTCTGTGTGAGCAAGACCAGGCAATCTGATCCCATAAAGACCAAAGTCTATGCAGGGCTTCATAAACTGCGCGTCTGGACTCCATCTGGTGTCATGTAACTGAATGTGCGGGTCATGAAAATTTGGGCAATAGTGAAAGGTTCTGAGTACCCACCGGTCAAACGTTAATTCAACATCAACCTTGTAACAAGCACGGAGGCTTCTGGCGGTTGTGCAAGTTTGTGATCTTAGACCTCGGCCCCTTCCCCCATCTCGAAAACCACCAGGACAGCATCTTCAAGCCGCAAGCTCTCTCTCCTCTGCTTCCCACGTCCCCTCCCCGCCCCTGCCCCTGCCTCTCCTGCTTCCCTCTTACAAACAACCCCTTTGGGATTACAGCTCTCCATCACAACATCTGTAGCTTAATCACATCTGCAAAGTCTCTTTGGCATGCAGGGCAACACAGCCAAAGGGTTGGGAGTGTAGGAGGGGACGTATCTGGAGGGCATTCGTCTGCATACTTAAAAACTAAATGAAATAACTTCCTGTGGGGTCCAATCCAACTCATGGTGACCCTTTGAGTGTCAGAGGAGAACTGAGCCCCCAAGACTTCTCAGTGGCTGATTTTTCCAGAGTAGACCAGGCCTTTCTTCGGAGCCCCCTCTGGCTGGGCCTCTCGGTTAGGAACTGGGCATATTACCCTTTTGCATCACCCAGAGACCCCATCGGTATGCTACATGGCCGTTCACATTTCTGTAGGCTCCAGTGTTGCTTCAATTGTTTCCAGTGGAAAACTTGCCCCGGTGAGCTCTTAGTGGCGGCATTCATTTCTGCCTCTCCTTCCGTAACTGTCCAGATGAACCACAAAGCAGCCAAAAGGTGAACCCGAGGGAGGGGGCAAGGAGGAAGTCGGAGAGGCTGGAACTTTACAAACTGGAGAACGGGCCCAGAATCTCGGAGTGGGAACGATTGCGTCTCAAAATTTCCTCAGACCAGCCAGACTGAGCACTTTAAAATAGTCTGATGATGTCACTACTGTGAAAAACCCTTCAGTGCCAGCCACAGAGGACATCGAGATCAATTGTTTTCATGCCCCATTCCTAAAGAGAATGTTCTAGGGCCTAGTTTGGACAGTAGACGCTGGGGTCTTAAAAGCTTGTGAGCAGCCATCTAAGATATAACTGTGGCAGTTACATAATTTCCTGTCAACTTGAGCGAAGGAGTGGAGTCTAGCCTGTCAATCAAGTCATAGCCAGTCATGCCTCTGTTTGGGCACGGCTTTCTCCCGAGAATTCTGGGAATGCCTGTCTTTCTTCCTGGAGGCGGGACACACACTCTCGCTGCTTCATCTTCCTGCTGACAAGCCACATGGAGCTATGCTGATGGAACCAGAGCCCTGGAACTGGAGGAGCCACGTGGAGACCCACACCAGCACTGAGATGCTTTCCCCGTCACTGGATCCACAAGACTTTCCACCCACTGGCCTGTGACCTTCCAGCATTGGCATCATTACATGTGTTGCGTGAGTCTGAAGAGGAATTTATAGACTGGTATCAGACATATGGTGGAACATCAGACTCATGGATTTGATCTAGACTGGTCTGGGGTGTTTTCTTAATATACAATTACTCTTTCTATAGAGCTCTTATACACATATGAGTGTCTATGAATTTGTTTCTCTAGTCAACCCAGACTAACACAATAACTATTGGTCTCTTCCCTTCTAGAACAATGAGAGTCAAGAAAATTTAAAAACTAAAAAAAGAAAAAAATTAGTCCATAGAAGAATTTTCCACATGAACCACAGCGCCCTCTAATGTGAGACCCCAAAAGTCGATGGTGCTTGGGGCCTACCACCAACTGCTCTGACCAGGCATACAACAGGAGAGCCCAGTTAGAAGTGGAGAAAAAGGTGGGCACAAACCTCAAATGAATACAAACTAACACATTTAAAAGACCAGGCTTGCTGGACGGACAGAAACGGGAGGAACAATTGCCCGCAGGTACCCTTTTAGCCAGGAATGGAAACCACCCTGCCGGTCACCCTTTAACCACGTGAGACAGACCTACCAAAAGAAATAGAACTCCTGCAAAGAATACGTTACCTAGAACAGTCAATGGCTGTTATTCGGTGTTGTTGATTCAGCATCAGCTCATAGTGACCCTCCCTACAGCAGGAAGAAACAGTGCCTGGTCCGACCCCAGCTGCATGGCTTAAAATCAGGAAAGGGGTGCGACAGGGTTGTATCCTTTCAATGTTTCCATTCAATCTGCATGCTAAGCAAATATCAGAGACGCTGGAATCTATGAAGAAGAATATGGTATCAGGATTGGAGGAAGGCTTATTAACAACCTGCGGTATGCAGATGACACCCCCTTGCTTGCTGAAAGTGAGAAAGACTTGAAGCACTTGCTGATGACCAAGGATTGCAGTCTTCAGTATGGATTACAGCTCAACGTAAAGGAAACCCAAATCCCCAAAACTGGATCAACAGGGAACACGATAAATGGAGAACAGGTTGAACTTGTCAAGGATTTCACCTTGCTTAGACCTACAAGCAATCTCACGCAAGCAGTAGCCAAAGCTCAAAAGACACATTACATTAGGTAAATCTGCTGTTCAAAATCTCTTTAGAGTATTGAAAAGCAAGGGTGTTACTTTGAGACTTATGCAAACCTGACCCAAGCCATGGTATTTTCAACGGCCTCATATATATGTGAAAGTTGGACAGTGAATAAAGAAGACAGAAGAAGAATCGCTGCGTGTGACTGGTGGTGCTGGCAAAGACCGCCAAAAGGACGAACAAAGCCGTCTTGGAAGAAGTACGGTCAGAATGCCCCTCGGAGGCAAGGATGGTGGGACTTTGTCTCAAGGACTTTGGACATGTGGTCAGGTGAGATCAGTCTCTGGAGAAGGACATCATGCTTGGTAAAGTAGAGGGGCAGCAAAAAAGAGGAAGCCCCTCAAGGAGAAGAGCTGACACAGTAGCTGCAACATGGAATCAACCAAAGAAACAATTGTGAGGGGGGCGCAGGGAGGGCAGTGTTTCGTTCTCTGATGCTTAGGTTCACTGTGGGTCTGAACCAAGTCGATGGCACCTAACAACAACAACCACTTAATCTACACAATTACTGTTATATCGCAATCTCTATGTCAATCCATCTCAGCGAGGGTCTTCCTTCTTTTCATTGACCCCTTTCTTTATCAAGCATAACGTCCTTCGCCAGGGATGGGTCCCTCCTGATAACATGTCCAACGCAGGTGAGATGAAGTTTCTCTATCCTGGATTCTAAGAAGCATTCTTGCTGCCCTCCCTCCGAGACAGGTTTGTTTGTTTTTCTGGCAGGCCATAGTATATTCAGTATTCTTAGCCAGCCCCATAACTCAACCGTATCAATGCTTCTTCAGTCTTCCTGATTCACTGTCCAACTGTTATAGCCTATGTAGCAATAGAAAACATGGCTTGGGTCAGGAGCACCTTACTCTTCAAAGTGACAACTTGGCTCTTTAGCATTTTAAATAGATCTTGTGTGGCAAATTATGTTGCTTGATGCTGCTGACTGCTGTTTCCACGAATATTGTTTGTGGATCTAAGGAAAATGAAACCTTGACAACTTCCATCTTTTCTCTGTTTATCATGATGATGTTGCCTATTCAGTTAGCAAATAGATATCAATCAACTTGATAAGACCAAACAGGTAACGTTTGCTCATGAGAACTAGAAGGAGGAAATAAGGAGACCCTTGATGGAGGCGAGGACAACAGCCAAGGTCGCTGAACAAGGTGTGTAGGAATTGTTGAATGGGAAACTAACTTCTAGGTAAACTTTCACCTAAAACAACAAAATGTTCAACCCCCCAATGAAACAGACTTCCCCTTCATAACTTCCCCTTGGCTGTAGAATAAGGAACCCATTCCTTATATCAGTGGTTCTCAACCTTCCTAATGCCACGACCCTTAATACAGTTCCTCATGTTGTGGTGACACGCCCCCCACAACCATAAAATTATTTTTGTTGCTACTTCCTAAGAATTGGGCCACCCCTGTGAAAGGGTTGTTCGACCCCCAAAGGGGTTGTGACCCACAGGTTGAGAACCACTGCCTTATACCAACCCTACAGTGTGGGCTCTCAGCACTATTGGTGTTGGTCTGGATGACTATTTGTTGTGAGGGCTGCATCATCAGCCTCTGTGCCCTAGATGTCAGTAGAACTGCTTGCCCCCTCTGCCCATCCGCTGACCAGTTATTCCAACTAAACACATCTCCAGACCTTGCCAAATGCCTCTCCAGGGCAAAAGCGCCCTTGGTTTGAACCCATATCCCAGGAGGCTCCCTAGGAGCTGAACTCTACCTGCTTCCCCCGCCCTCATCTCCTGCTACCCCAGGACACACTTCCTTTTCTCTCCATTAGCCCCAGGGGCTTCTCTCAGTGGAACAGGGCTTCGTTCCTCTACCTCCAGAGTTTTGCATATACTAGTGTTCCTCTTCTTGACCCGCACCCCACTCTCATTGTGCTTTCTTTGTGTCTCCAGGTGGAGGTCTCCTGATCCTGCACGAGCACCCTTCCTGGAGCCCCCTCCCCGCCAGAGCTCATCGCCATGGGCCTCACCTGTCTGCCTTCCCCATCAGACTCCACCTTCAGAAAACAGGACTTAGCCCCATCCCCAGCACCTGAAGGAATCTCGTGACCAGAGACAGCTCTGTCTAGTCTCCGGAATAGCTGACATTTGTCCCATAATCAGCAGCCTTTGTCCCCAAATCTGAATCAGACCCTGAAGCCAGGTGAAGCCCCAGAGAGAATCCTGGTATTGTGTCCGCTCCGGTGACAGCTGAGCAGTAACACAGATGTGATTTGAAAGAGCCTATTCCCAAGGGCAGGGAGCGTAGGATTCCTAGGGCGACCCATCAGGAATCCTCTGTCCCTTGGGCTCTCTGGGGAAGGACAGAGGAGTCCTACGACTGTAGTGTAAAAAGACTCAGCTACTAAGGTAAAGTCAGTGGTCTGAAGGACCAGCCGCTCCACAGATGAAGCACTGTTTCCATGGAGACTGGCAGCCTTGAAACCCTCAATGGAAGTTCCACTCTGCCCGACAGGTCACTTGGCACTGTCTCCGCAGTGATAGGGTGTGCAGGACCACAACCTGGCACTGGCGGCCTAGTTTTCTTCAAGCCAGAGCAACCCGAGGTTACCCCCTAGATGGAGCCCAGCCCAGGAGAGAAGGCTCTCATTGGTCAGCCCAGCACAACAGACATTGATGGAGGCATCCCAAACAAAGGTCACCTATGCCCTGGCACGGACTCTGCTCGTCCGTCCCGTCTAAGGAGGCTACATGCAAGCGATGCAAGCATCTCACACACCGCACAAAGGCAGCCCGGCTCGCCTTCCTGATTAAAATCCTGGAGCCCAGTCCGTGCGAGACAGTCCTCTGGTCCCAGCTGGAAGGACAAAACACAGCCTCTGCCGTGGGGAAGCAAGAGTCTCTGTCTGGGCGATCTCTTCTTGCTGTCCCGGAACTTCCAAAGTGAATGGCTTTAACAAACACAAAGGGCTTCGCTCACTGTTCAGGGGGCCGGGAGTCTGAATTCGGGGCGATGGCTACCAGGCCAGGTGTTGGCCCCGTGAAAGAGGGCTCCTTAACGAATACCTGCATGCCTGCTACGTCGATCATCTTTTAGGTTTTAGTGCCCTGCCGCTGAAGAAACCCCCCTCCCCTCTACTTCCTCCCTGGAAAGTAGCCCAGACATCCGAGTCAGGGCTGTAACACAGTTAAGGTGAAAACTTACGATAAAGAATCGGCCTTGGGACCTGGGCACGCACAAGAATATAAATTGTATACCAGGATGTGACGGCCATAAACTTTAGCTACAAAGGGCCACGTCCTGCCTCCCGCTAAAGCATGAACACTCCGCCATCTCCTCCCCACACCCCCTCTGGGGGAGAAAAGAAGGCAGGCTTGGAGAATTAGCCTGCTGGTCTTCAAAACCTAGGAATAAAACTTATGCCGATTCTCACCCCACCTCCGAGATTGGCTACAGCGCCTAGTGGGCGGAGCCCTCCCGTGGTTTCATCGCTCACCCCTGGGGGAAGGTGCTGGCCATCGGTCTTCCTGGGGTCTCGGGGTTTCTCAGAGGAGGGACCCTGGATCCACAGGGTGCGCTCCCAGCAATTCTTTCTTGATCATAAAAATTGCCTCTCTTTGCGCACTTCTCTCTGCCACAGTGGGTTACACGTTGGGCTGTTAGCCGCTAGGTCAGCAGGTGGATACCACCAGCCACTCCGCAGGGAAAAATGAGGCTTTCTAATCCTAGAAAGAGTGACCATTTCAGAACCCCCTCGAGGCAATTCGACCCTGTCCTCTGGAATCGCTGTGAGTCAGAATCCAGGGGTGTCCGGGATTGAGGTGGCAATGAAGGGGCGTCACTCAAGATACAGCCCACTCTAATCTTGTCTCATTAACATAATAAACACATCCCAATCCTCATGAAGGTGGTCTGATCCTGTTTCATAGATGGATAGACAGCTCGTGCCCAGATAGGACCATAACCACAAGCATAAAACAAAGCCCGAAACCTACAAGACATCAGGGTTTAATACAGGACAACCCCCAATACTGTGAAGCCGAGCCTGGCCAAGTTGACATACTTCAGGGGCCATAATTCATTCCGTGACACATCCTTACCACAGGAAGCGGACTGCTGCTCTTTCTTGGGGTCCAATGTGATCTTTGCCCTGTGTCCTATCATCATGGTCCTCTGAGTAAGCCCAGGACATACACAGTGCACGGGCATTCCCGAGGCAGAGTATTGCAACTTGGGTTAACCCCAAACCATCTACCTACCATGTGGTCAAACCCATATAATGTCTTGTTCTGTATTATTGTTCAGCTAATATGTTCCTTTAGGAGCCCTGGTGGTGCTGTGGGTTTGAAAATGGACTGCTAATCACAAGGTCAAAGGTTCAAACCCACTAGCTGTTCTTTGAGAGACAGATGAGGCCATCTGCCTCAAAAAATATTTAAAGTCTCTACAACCCTATGTAGTAATACTCTTGAGCTGGGATAAGTTTGATGGCAGTGCTTTGGGTTTTAATATGCTCTTGGGTCCCTGAATATACCAGTGCTTGATACTACTAGCCTAAAGGTTTTAACTCACCCAGGTGTACAGATAAAGAAAGTCCTGGTGGTCTGCTTCAATAAAGATTATAGCCAAGAAAATCCCATGTTACTTAGCTTTACTCTGTCACACACGGGGCTTCGTGAACCAGAGGCCATTCAACAGAAACATGCCGGCTTTACAACACTCAGATGATTCCACAAGGAAAGCCGTTTTGTTCTGGTTTTACATACACAAATAATACATGTTCACCATAAAAACACGGACTATCAAAAAAAATAGAGAGAGAAAAAAGTCACCTGAAATCTCATCGTGCTTAAATGTGGCTCTCGCCGAGTCACAATATTTGGGTGACTCGCTTGTTGCCCAAATCTTAGTCCTTGCCCTGAAATGACTGACCCCAGTCAATAGCCACTCCAAGAGAAGCAAAGTGAAAAACGGGGTTCATTAGTTGGGACCCTAGCCAGCGAAGCACCCTGGAGCAGCAAAGCTGTTTCGTGCACACTCAAATTATTCCAGTTGTCTAAGTGATTTCGATCTGATTTCATCTCACAAGATCAATCACAAATTACATGCAAGTCATCTATAATTCTTTTTTTAAAAATACTTTTATTGGGTGCTCTTACATCTCTTATCACAATCCATACATTCCTCCAGTGTGTCGAGCACATTTGCACTTATGCCGCCATCATCATGTTCAAAGCATTCTCTTCTTGTGATACGTGACAGGTTACAAGAAGACATAAAGCACAGCGACTACATGAAATACAGGAAGTACATGAGAGGACAATTCTATACTCTATTATGTTGACCTCTAATTTCCAAATGACAACTCCTTGTCACCACCGCTTGCCTGTTAGTTTGCCATAGTGTAGTGGCTTCCATGTCCCTGTGATGCTACAAGCTATGCTACTTGTATTCCCAATACCAGCAGCGTCATCCCTGGTGAACAGGTTTCAGCAGAGCATCCAGACTAAACACAGACTAATAAGAAGGAGGTGGTGTTCCAGCTCTGAAGGACTAACCACTGGAAACGGTATGAATAGCAGTAGAACATTGTCAGACATCGTGCCAGAAGATGAGCCTCTCGGTTAGAAGGCACTCAAAATTCAAACGAGGAAAAGTCTCTTCAAAGTAGAAATAACCCCATCAATCTGAGACAATGACTAAGAAAGCTCTCAGGGTCAACTTGACTCCAAGCAAGGTTCGAATAGTGATTAACATTCCACACTCTTGCTGAACCCTCGGAAAGCGTCTGGCGCACACAATAGTCGATGTGGAACAAGACTGATACACTTAAGTATGGCTGACGCAAATAAAAATGTCTGCTCTCTTGCTCATGAGTCTTACTCACACCTTACACTCCTTTCTTACATCTTTTTATCTACACAGACATCAATGTAATTGTAAAGTAAGGCATAGTTTTGCCCAAATAAATGTACTAAAAAAGGAAATGTTCCATTAGCATCATTCATGACAAACTACATCACTTGTCAAGAGAAGGTAGGTAGCTCTCCACCCCCTTCTGCATCACACTCTTCACACATGCCAGTGTTTGTCTGCCAGAACAATAAATACAATGAAAAGAAACCAATGTGAGTAAACACTGACTCGGGTGCTCCCGCCCACCCCCCACCCCCAGCTGTAACGTGGGTGTTAGCAAGTGTTAGGTTTCCCGTTCTATTGGACCACCACTCATCGGAATGGGCACAACTATGGAGCTCTTCCTGTCACGTGGCCAGGCATTCCAAATGTACTGGCATAGGAGAGTAAGCATCTGGAATGCTACGTCTGTTGCTGAAGCAGCTCAATTGCTATTCAGGCACTTGCTGGTACCTGGTTTTTCATCAATGCCTTCCTGCAGCTTAAATGTCTTCCTTCAACACCAGCAGCTCTTGAACTAAATATCCTGAGAGGGCTGAACATCAACTCATTTCTTCTGCCACAGTGACTTTGTGGGCGAGTCTCCGTCTGCCCTCCATCTTTGTAAAGCAGATCGGTGAAATCAAGGCAGACCCTCAAAGAGCTGGATTGGCCCCGCGGGCTGCAAACGAGGATTCAAGCACGGCAATGGTTTTCGGGACGGCACAGGTTCGGGTAACATTTTGTTCCCTTATGCACATGGTCACTTTGTGCAGAAGCCAATATGTGAGCACCCAACAATAGACGGGAAAGTTTCAGATATAATAGAAGGAATGAAGAGAATTCAAAGGAGGAAAGTTGGTCTAATTCTCCCTTTGTCAGATTCTCTGTCTACAGTGTGGAAACTTTCCCGGTGCCCCCAAATGCCTCCAACCTTCTCTGAAGAATGTAAGGGGAGCACTCACATGACAACAACAAAAACACACAAGGGAGGGTTGGCTCCTTTCACTGCAGAGGGGACGGGCACTGTATGTCCGAGCCTCCTGCCTGCTGAAGCATCAGAAACTAGGAAGCTCTTTCATCCCTAAGGGTGGATCTTACAGGTAGATCCCTGGGGCCTCGTACCCAGAGTTCCCCAGCCCCTGACACACATCCTTCCTCAGTCCTGGCCCCACCCAGAGCCACGAGAGACTCTGTGGCCATTTCCTCCTTCTTCACAAAGACTCTGTATCAGGAACCAACCTTCTTCACAAAGACTCTGTATCAGGAACATTCCTGGGCAGGAGCCTCAAAGCCTCACATGTACCAGAGACTGTTGGTGGCAAGACGAGTATTCCTGCCAGAATCGGGTCCCCTGGAAGGGGAGAAGGGCAGCAGACTGGATAGAATAGGGCGAGGCAAACAAGGTGCCTCTGTGAAAACTATTAGAAGACATGTAACTCTAGGCTGCCGACCCTGCACAGGCATGGCCCCAAGAATGGATACCTCACGTGTCTCTCTGACCCTGGGCATCAGAGCCGAGAGACAGACCCCCTCAATAGGTGGTGTCTTTGGGACAGCTGACTATCCATGAGGAAAAATTAAAATTGTATTCTTATATTGTCGTACTTACACCATGTATAAAAGTATATTCAATGTGGATCAAGGCTAAGGACCCAAAACAAAACAAACACAAAAACAACAGTTGCCATTGATTTGACTGCACTCTGGTGACCCCAGGAGCGTCAGACTAGAACGGTGCTCCGGAGGGTTGCCAAGGGCTGTCTGTCTAGCATTAGAGCGCCAGGCTTTTCTTCCAATGCCCCTTGGGTAGCAACTGAGTGCCCCAACCATCTGCATCACCTAGGAACTCCAGAAAGAGGCAAAGAAAATCATGAGAGGATTTAGAAACCATAGTACAGTAATTTTATAATATGAGGTAAAGAAAGTAATTTCTTTAAGAGATTCAAAAAGATTTCTTTAAAAGACACAGAAATGTTGAGAAACCCAATGATTTTATAATGATTTCAGGTTGCCTTTATAAAGTCACCATAAATAAAGTTTAAAGACAAAGTGAACAAAATTAAAGATCTGTGATAAACTATAGTAGACTGAAGACTGAACAGGAAGCTGACAGAACAGGAAACATAAACATCCAAAAGCTATCCAGAAATGGTTCAACGGAGTCACTAACCAGTGAACTATAAATTAAAGTTACAATGAAACACCAACCCACACCCATTTGATTGGAAAAAAATATATAGAGGTCTGTGGTAGTTAGATAATCTGATGTCAATTTGAGGATTCAGAGTAAAGGGGTGGAGTTCAATCAGGTAGTAGCTGAATGATCTCATTTGGAGGCGCTAAGGATATGAATAGCTCACTGGAGGTGGGACACATGCTCACTCCCTGTGAGACATCCCTGTGGAGAAGACACATGGAAATAGGCTGATGGAGCCAGACCTCTGGAGCCGGAGAAGCCACGGGGAGACCCCTGCCAGTGCTGAGATGCTTACAATGCCACTGGATCCACAAGATTTCCCACCCACTGGCCTGTGATCTTCCTGTATTCAGCATCATTGCGTGTGTTTCCTGAATCTGAAGAGGACTTTATAGATTGATATTGGACATATGAGCTAATATCAGACTTAAGGACTTGATCTAGACTGGTTTGGGATGTTTTTTCAGTATTCAATTGCCCATGTATATAAAGCTCTTTCCTATACACATATGAGTCTCCCTGGATTTGTTTCTCTAGTCTACCCGGACTAACACAAGGTCTAGCTTAGTTATCTGGGCTGCTAACTGCAAGGTCAGCAGTTCCAAACCCCTAGCCGCTCTGCAGGAGGAAGTCAGAACTTTCTACTCCTATAAAGAAGTACAGTCTCGGAAACCCACAGGGGCCGTTCTAACCTGTCTGATAGGGTCTCTACAAGGCACCGACTGGATGGCACTGAGTTTGTGTTTTGAGTTGGTACCTGACGAGTTTCTGTCTGAGATATCACCTGGGCATCACTTGAGACAGATGCCATTCAAGTCATTGTAGAACGTTCCCAAGAATCACTCCCATGTCCCTTTTCATTTCTAGAACTATAACTAGACTTAAGTCCCAGCAAACCCCCAAAAGTGAAGTACAAAGTGTGCTCCAGGAAGAGGAACAGTGCACTCTAAAAGACATGCCTGATTTTTCTAACACAAACAGAAATCAGGAGGATATGCACCTGAATGGCTATTAAGGATGTAGGGTAATTGTGCAAGACACATACAATTGGATCCGTTTGAGTTTGATATAGGCGCCCTAAGAACAGATTCTTCATCATGGTTCAGCTTGAGAGGTTAGGAAAGGATCTAATAGCTTATCTGGCTAGTTCACTAACCCCTGGCTCATGCAGGGGCCTGCACTAAATAAGTTGATGGACATGAAGGACATGCCTTGGCACACTGTAGAAAAAAGTGCCCAACGGCTTTGGGAAACTGTCGTGTGAGTTGGATTGATCAGGTTAGACCCATTGTCCCACACATGGAAAATTGCAGACGATGCACCTTCCACCACAGCAGTGAAGCACACATTAGTGAAGGGAGCCCGGGCAGACTGCTGTAATTGTTAGTTTCTGTCAGTCAGATGGTGGCAATTTCTCTAATTGAATTAACACACCTAACTTCAGTGGGGGCTCAGTGGACCCCATGAGGGCAGGAGCCAAGTAGCAGGGCTGCATTATCAAACACAAGGTGGGTGTGGTTACGTTCGTGGACAGCAGCGTCCAAGCAAGAATAAGAACAGCCTGACTTTCAAGAGCTTATGGCATTAGTGACGTAGGCATGTTGTCCCTAGGAGTGAAAAAGATGGGAACGCTACAAAATAGGCACTTGATCTGTACAAGTGGACGAATTCTAGGTCGAGTGGATGACACTCTAAATTGAATCGCCAAGAGAGAGAGCCTCTCAATTTATTTCCAAACTTAAGCCAATTTATAGACCTACCCTTGAATGAATGGGGAGGTCAGGTCCCTTTGAGGAAACCCACCCCACCCCCACCGCCATTAGGCCATTATAAAAATGGCATGTCCGAAGCACCTGATCACCTGAGACCTGACAAGTGGGAATAGGATAAGATCAACAGTTCAAGACTGATTCCTATGAGCCAGAGGTCAGATGTGCCTCAACCCTCCAACCTGTTTACCAAGTCTGATGCCAGCTGTCTTTTCCATAGAACTCCCTGTTTCACTGCTGCTGGGTCCAGTAATTCAGTGCAATGGCCACACAGACATCTCAGGAGATCCAAACCATTGCTCTGGCCCATCAAATAGAGTATGGGGGTATAGAGGTCAGGTTACTAATAGAGTCTTAGCTCAGCTCCACCTCAGATTGGGTCCAGCGGATCCCCAAACACATCCTGATTTCTGTAGTTCCAGAATCCATAAGGAGAATATGCATACTTAGCAATGGGTAGAACCATCACATTGGATCCATGACTTGTGGAATAAGGGCTATTATGGTAGGAAAAGCCACGTAGAAGCCATAATACCATTTCACCTAGGAAAATAGTAAACCGCAAGCAATACCAGATTCCAGGAAGCATTGCAGAGACCAGTGCCACCATTAAGGCTTCGAAGGACGTAGAGGTGTGCTCTCCCTAAGCCCCCTTTTGAACTTCCCATTCAGTCTATGTCATTCTTGGAGATTGATAGTGGATTAATATATACTTAACCAGGTAATGATCCCAATTGCAGCTGCTGTACCAGATGTGGGTTCATTGTTTAGCAAATTAACACATCGCCGACTATACATCAGGCTAATGCCTTGTCTTAATTCTAGTTTTGAAGGGTCACCAGAAGCAATTTGCCTTTAGCTGTTAAGGTCAGCAATACATCTGCATTGTGCTACCTATTGTCATTCGAACACTCCAGTACTATGTAATAATTTAGTCCACAGGGATCTTAATTACCTTTCCCTTCCACAAGGTGTCACGCTGGTTCATTAGCCTGATGCCATTATGCTGATTGGACCCAGGAAGGAAGAAGTATCAGTGATTCTACACTGATTCGTAAGGCATTTGTGTGCTAGAGGGTGGGGACTAACTTGAAACCATAGGCTCTTTCCACCTCGGTGACATTTCTAGGGGTTCAGTGGCATGGAGTATGCTGTGAGATACATTATGCTGTTTCTACAACGTCCAGGAGCCACAGATCCAGGAACAAAGACGTGTGCATAGGAGTGGCATGGCCGACTATTACCCACAGGGATTCACTCCCAAACTGCTTCTTGTTCCTATGACCCTCTACTCTGTGGGTCTGCAGGACTTAGTTCCAAAGGAAGGGCTAGCCCCACCGAGAGACTCACCAATGCTACCTGACCACTTTGGGTTCCTCGTGCCTCTGGTTCAACAGGCAACGAAGGGATTTACTAGACTGACTGATGTGATTGATTGTGATGACCACGGGAAAATCAGATTGATATTACATCACGGAGGTAAAGAAGAATATGTCTGGAATCCAAGGGATTCCTCAGGATACCTCTCAGTAATACCATGGCCTGGAATTAAAGTCAAGGGAACACGTCAGCAACCCAATTCTGACCTGACCACTAGTGGCCAACACACTTCAGGAATGAAGATTTAGGTCATCACCTCACAAGCCAAAGAACCGCAATCAGACGGAGTGCTTGCTGCGGACATGTTGTTGTTGTTCGGGGCCGCAGAGTTGGTCCCAACTCACAGCCACCCTATGTAGAACAGAATCAAACGCTGCCCTGCGCCATCCTCACAATTGTTCTTGTGTTTGAGCCCACTGTTGCAATCACTGTGCCAATCCATCTCATCAAGGGTCTTCCTCTTTTTTGCTGCCCCTCTACTTTACCAAGCATGATGCCCTTCGCCAGGGACTGGTCTCTCCTGACCACATGTCCAAAGTACTCTAGACAAAGCCTCTCTATCCTTGCCTCCAAGGAGCATCCTCCCTGTACTTCTGAGATGTTTCTGTCTGTTCTTTTGGCAGTCCGTGGTGCTTTCAGTATTCTTTGCTAGCAACATAGTTCAAATGCATTGGTTTTTCTTCATTCTTCCTAATTCAGTGTCCAACTTTCACTTGTATGAGGGGCAAGTGAAAATACCATGGCGTGGGTCAGGTGTCCTTTAGTCCTCAGAGTCGCATCCTTGCTCTTCAACACTTCAGAGAGGTCTGTGCTGCAGACTTACTTAATAGAATGCGTCAATTGCTCTCTCGACAGCTGGTTCCATGAGCATGGGTTGTGGATGCAAGCAAGATGAAATCCTTGACAACTTCCGTCTTTTCCCCATTTACCGTGATGTTACTTATTGGTCCAAGTGTGAGAATTTGGTTCTGTCTACACTGAGTTGCAATCTATACTGCAGGCTGCAACTGGATCTTCAGCAGCAAGTGCTTCACGTCCTGCAATCCTGATACCACATTCTTCTCCACGTGAGCCAGCTTCTCTGATGATTTGTTCAGTGAGCTGTTTGACAGTCAATATTGGACAGTGTTTGTTGCGTTGCATTTTAGAATTTTTACAAAGTTTTTCTTAAGCCATATAAATACCCTGCTCACGTCTGGAAAAGATCGCGCATGTCTTTAAGCTTCCTTCTTGGAGAAACTCAGTTCATCGAGTGAAAATGCTACGATTTATTATTACACACGGCCAACAAAAAGACATAGGCTTGTGTTGCTTTTTGCTGGCAGTACTTTCAGCTCCTTCGGTTTCTCGTTTTGGTGTCTAGTCTTCAGCAATATTCTCCCAGGCCCTCATGGCGGCAGCATGTGTTTCCCCATGCGGATCAGAAAGGCTTGGCCTAAATATGCTTTCAGAACTGCTCATCAGTGAGTAGAGGTGCCGAGAAAATGTGGAACTGAACATTAGAAAATAAATCAACTGCTCTGGACAACAATCTACGTGGCCACATCCTACAAGAGTAAGTAAACACACCGCACGTGGTCTCAAAGTGGCGTTTATCCATTGTGTTCTAAACATTTTTGTTGCACGCCTTCACAACACCCCAACATATTGGCAGCATTGTCATGGGACTGGCTCCTGCACTTGGAAAAATCCGTTTTTCAAACTTCACATGCATAGTGAAGCACTTGATTTGCCATTTCTTCACTGGCATGCCTTTTGAAACTAGTAAATGTGATAAATTGCTCCATAGGGTTTCCATCTGCTGGAGACACATAACTGAAAAGAATACTTCGCTGATCTGTATGAGAAAGAGCACAAGTGGGATCCACAGAAAAACAGAAATATCAAGCTCCATTTACTTCACTGAACATAGTTGATCAAACTTGATCACTTACTAAGTCTATTATTTTTGCATATGTTGTTTTAGACATATATGATGGGTGGCCCTTTTCTGTGTCACCGCATTTGGGGCTGTGACCTTCCAAAAGTTGATCAACTTGAACAGCAAGTTCAAGTAAACCCTGAAAATTTCCAATTTGTGGGGACCCAAAGAGTTTGTTTCTTCCTCAAAAAGATAGCCCATGTTCAGGGATTGTTATAAGGACAGGAGCAACATGATGCTAAATGGGTTTCCAACTCTGACATTCCTCGGTAATTTGCATTTCCAGGTTGAGCCAAAGCAATGTCTCTGATTTAAATATAGTAACACAGAGTCTCTTTGAATTGAACCTGGTTCAAGTGTATCGGTCATATTTGAGCTGTGCCAATTGCTACATCCCTCTACAGCAAATCAATAATTAAATGACTTAAGATTGAATAGTTTACAAACAAAACAATACACAAAGTTGATTGATAACTAATACAGTATCTGATAAGAGTTGTATGAGCCCCTAATAAAATGATTTAAAAAAATAAAAAATAAAGACGCATACTCCAAAAACCGAAAAAAAAAATAATACAGTATCCTATCCCTGTTATAATTTTCATTATGAATTTTATACCCTACAAATATATTATGCCTACAGAATCTTGTTCGTTTACTAACAAGAAAATTTTGACACAAATTTTCAAATGGGGGGAACCGATCACAGTGATCAACATATAACAACCCCCACCCCAAAAAAGTGGGGGAAGAACAACAGAAACATGGGTGAAGGGAGACATGAAGTGGTCAGTGTGAGATATGAAGATAATAATAACAATTTATAATTTATCAAGGGTCCATGAGGGTGGGAAGGTGGGAGGGTGGGGGGAAAGGGAAGAAAGAGGAGTTGATACCAAGGGCTCAAACAGAAAGAAAATGTTTAGAAAATGATGATGGCAACATATGTACAAATGTGCTTGATACAATTGATGTATGGATTGTTATAACAGCTGTAAGAGCACCCAATAAGGGGAGGGGGTGTGGTAAAAGGGGAACCCATCACAAGGTTGGATATATAGCCCCCACCCACCTCGAAGAAGATGAATAACAGAAATGTGGGTGAAGGAACACAATGGACAGTGTAAGATATGAAATTATAATAACAATATATAATTCATCAAGGATTCACGAGGGTGGGAGGGTGGGGAAGGGAGGGGAAAAAAGAGGAGCTGATTCCAAGGGCTCAAGCAGAAAATGTTTTGGAAATGGTGATGGCAACATATGTACAAATATGCTTGATACAATTGATGTATGGAATGTTGTAAGTGCTGTAAGAGCCCCCAATAAAATGATTTTTTTTAAAAGAGCCCTAAAGGGTCTGTTATGAGGCTGACAATAACTTTACTTGGGTCCCATCATTCTGTCGTTAGCAGCAGGGGTCCCCAAGCAGGGTCTGTACATCTGTCAATTTTGGAGCCTGCAGAGACGACCACTTCAGATTCTAACTTAGTTTCACTATTAATTTTTCTACTACGGCAAGGGATGGGTGCAAAATTTAAGCAAATTACGTTGTGTTGACATATATATTTCTACTCGCCGTTTCAGCACTAGCAATATTAGTACAGCAATTTGCACCCAGGAGGCTGGAGCTTCATCAGAAGAGACTTTATGTTTTCAAAGGGGGCACCGTCTTTAGGAACTCACAAATGCTTGTCTTTCTGTCTTCTGGGAACTTTCATTTTTGTAGTCCACCTTGTCGCTGCCATTTCTTTCTTCTTCCGTGGGGGGGGGGGGGAGTATGCCACTTTCAAAATTTGGTTCTACTGTCGCAAATAAATTAGAATAATTGAAAATACATAAAATTTATTTAAAAACAAGTAAAATATATCAGATAAGATTCGCGTTCATGTTGGGATGTGTGTTGGACCAGGTTCTCTAGAGAAACAAACCCAGAATGCTAATACTTTTATATATATTCATACAGATAAACAGATCTATAACATAAGATATAAACAGTTAATTAAAGTATAAAGCAGTACAAATGGCTGAGTGCAACTCACTCCCGTGAGACAGTTGTGAGACACTGGCAGTCCTTCAAATGTTGAGGGCCACAGGGTAGTCCTCTGTGGAGCACTTCAGGCTAACTGGGCACAGGCAGCAAGCAGCCAGGCAGGTCACCAACAGTCAGCCAGATGACAGGGTCCGACAGTCCCCAGCTCAAGAGATGTAAATTTCAATGGTGTGGTGAAGCAGGTCTTGAAGGAACCTCAAATTACAGCGACACCGTCCATGGGTTAGGTATCCCACAGGTAGTGTAGCTTGCAAATTGAAGCACAGAACAAGCAAGGCAGCCGCACACTGGTCCAATGATCAAAGAACAAGAGACAAGAAAGGCAAGGTTCGCCAAGCCATTTTGCTCTCCGTTCTTCAATTAAACCCACATGTGTTTATCGGCCAGGTTGGCACAATAAACTGACTACCTCAGGATGTTAGCACCAAAAAGGACTCACTATTTGAAAATGAATGAGGATGAAATAGGTTTGGAACATGTCATGTTGTTCTGAGATGGTCAAAAGAAATAATACAAGGCAGACGGTAATAATTTCACCATCCATTGTATGGTGAAATAATACTCTAAAACTTGCAGCCCTGTAGTAGAAAATTATAGAGCAAAAAACAAATACAAAAAAACCCTCTCCCGCTTACTTTGCATCCTCTGATGCTGCATCGTTATAGCTCATGGGACTGTGGCTGATAAACACCCGGGGCACAGACCATCACAAAGACCACCACACAAGAACGAGGGGGCGCTCAATCAGAACCAGCATTTTGGTTCAAAGTAGGCAGGACCTGTTCAGTCGTGAGTCACATGACAATAGTGACACTGGAGCACTCCTATGCGTTCCAAGAGAGAAAATGGAATGTGAGGCTACAGCCAATTAAATGATACCGAAACAAGCAGAGACATTTAATTGGTATCATACACAAAATTTACATACTGGCATCGGTTTCACTTAAGCCCTGCTAGTGGTGCTTAGTTTTCCATGTGTCCTACTGCTTGGCATCGCTTGGCCTCAGCTTTGGACAACTGGTGCCTCTGTGTTGCAGTAGCATTGTTGGCACGGTGGGTGACATGTTGGGCTGCTAACGACGAGGTCAGCAGTTTGAACCAACCCGCCACTCCGTGGGAGGAAGCTGGAGGCTTTCTGCTCCCATAAAGAGCGACAGCCTCAGAGACCCACAGGGCAGTTCTGGGTCTTAGAGAGTTGCTGTGAGTCAGAACGGATTCAATGGCAGTGAGTTGTGTTTTGCGGATGCCCGAAGCACACGTTTATCTTGCTCATTGGGTCATTTGTCCATGGGCACAGGAGTAGGAGGATGACGGTCATGCGACTTAGCACCTTCGTGTTACAAAGGAGGAGTCCTGGGGGCGTGGTGGTTATGCCTTGGGCTGCTAAGCACAAGGTCAGCAGTTTGAAACCACCAGCCGCTCTGAGGGAGAAAGATGAGACTTTCTACTCCCATAAAGAGCTGCAGGCTTGGAGACCTGGAGGGGCAGTCCTCCCCTGTCCTATAGCATCAACAGAGTCAGAATCAATCCGAAGGCACTGCATTTGGTTTGGAGTCTGGTGATGGTACAAACAAGAAATCCTCGTAGCCTATCCGTGACCATGCTTGGGCTCTCTGAAAGAATGGCAGTTCGAACCGCCCTCCCGTAAAGAGGATGGTCCAGAAAAAGCCTTCTGTGACAGCCAGAGATTGCTATGAGTCAAAATCAACTGCACAGCACCCAGCCACCACCACAAAATGTTACCAACAAAATGCTGAGATCCAGAGGGGCCGAGTGCTCAGCCCAAGGTCCCACGGTGAGTCAGAGAAGACGGAGGAGCTCCCTGAGCATCTGCACTGAAGATGAAGATACTATATATCTTCTGGGCTGACATATCCCACACCCCGATGGGGGTACAGGGAGTGCAATCCACTTGGCTCCCTTCACATCACCCGAATTGACACAGCCCAAGGGTGACAGCCACCGTTTGTCACGAGGCAAAAATATCCCCGGGAGCTGGGACTGGAAGGTACGTGCTGTGCTGGCAGTCTGCTGCTCCTTAAGCTCTATCCCGGCACTGGGATGCCCTTGCGTTGACCTTGTCAACAGAGAGCTGCCAGATCTCTCTTACTGTAATTGGGTTAGTCTTGTGGGTTTGCCTCCCTCCCAGTTGTCAAAGGAGATTATACAGAAATGTACCTCTGCATAGACCAGGTGCAGGCTGCAACTGAGCCAGGAGGAAATTTCCAAACGCATTCATTAACTGCCCTCAGTACCTGGCCACTGCCGGCTGCACAGCTCTCTGCCCCTGCATTCAGCTGAGCTGCTTCCAGAGCTGCAGCAGCTATGCACCCCCAGCCTTGGCACTGGGAGGTGGACCTGGCACCGGGATGGTGACTCTAGCCGACCAGGGAGGCTCTGCAGGATCTCAGGCCAGTGACTACTGGTCCACCTTAACAATGACATTGTGCTCCGGGACCTCCCAGTGCTTCCTATTTCTTGCCAACGGGGCCAGGCCTGACCCACAGAGCTTGGGGTGGCTTTCCTGTGGAACGTGAGGGTTGGAAGGCATCCTAGATGCCCAAGTCAGAGGGTGGAACCAGTGCACACACCCAGGGTTCTGCTCTCAGAACGGCCCTGGACTCAGCATGGAATGCTCTGCAGTCACCATCGGAATCTGCGGTTTATATGTGAAGTTCAGTGACAAAAGAGTGTGCACCAAGGGCTTGGAGCCTCTGCTCATGTGAGAGACCACCTCCCGCCACCTGCCACCTTCTCGAGATGGGTTCTCCCACAGTCCTAGCACTCCCCACGTCCCCTCTGCCCCTTTCCTTGCCCAGTGAACACAGCCACCATCCACCCTCAGCAGGGGCTGAGCCAAGCATGAGGGAGGGGCAGGTTGGGTACATGGACCCCCAAGCACTGAGTTGGAGGTCGGGTGCTGAGCAGATGGCCGTCCATGGATATCCCTGTGCCCAAGAGAGTATGGCATTGAATAGCAAGTTTTTAAAATGCCATGATCCAGACCAAGAGTGAGAACACAGAAGAAAGGCAGGTGTTTTTTCTTGCTTTATGAACAAGTGGCTCTGTGTTTTCATTTTGTGTTGGGCCCTCAGATGAGGTAGTCAGCCCTGCCCTCAGTCCAGCATGCTCTCCACCCTCATGGGTGAGAAAGGGACTATCCATTTCCTCAGAACCTCATAGCTTTCACCTATAAAATTGGAGCTCTCTGGTAAAGGCCCACAGTGGTCAGGGGCACGTGGGAAGTTCAGCCCAGGTGTTCTGCATCCACATCAGAGATGACGTGATTCGGACCACAGTCTTTTTCCAACTGGGGATGCTGTCATTTATACTCTGAGTTTTCATGATTGCTTGTTGGGAAAATATTCCAGTAATTGAATGGCACGCTCCTCCTTTCTTCCTCTCACCTGTTGACAAGGGAAGTAGCACTGGGAGGCAGAAAGAGCGCGCCTCCATTTGTTCCGAGTCTCGGTTTCCTTAAACCAGGCAGTATTTGTTCAACACTCCCAGGAATTTTAGGCGTGTTATCTCATTTAGTCCTTTTCATAAACCTTTGGGATGGGCACTATTGTCGTCTCCATGTTACAGATGAGGTGACAGACTCAGAATTTAATGTGACTAAAGTCACACAGCCAGTGTACAGAGGCAGTACATGAGCACAGATGTCTGTCTCCAAAGCACACGTTTCTCACTCCTCTTAGCAATGACAAATGCTCTTAGGAAATGACATCATGGGAAGCCAACAACAACATTTTGAGTGTCTTGCTGAGGCTCTGCTAAACCTCTCCCTTATGTATAGGCTACCCCAGTGGTTCTCAACCTGTGGGTCACAACCCCTTTGGGGGTCAAATGACGCTTTCACAGGAGTCACCCGATTCATAACAGTAGCAAAATTACAGCGATGAAGTAGCAACAAAAATAATTTGATGGTTGGGGGTCACCACCACATGAGGAACTGTATTAAAGGGTCGCAGCATTAGGAAGGTTGAGAACCGCTGGGTTAGCCCAACCCACAGCTCCCTTTGAAGATTCCCCTCATGTCTACTGCTCTACTCTCCTACCCTCCATGGGCAGCGCTCTGGGTCTGGTCCAATCCACTTGGCCCTCAGCCAGTGCATCCCATGTGTTCAGTGCCATCTTTAGAATGAGCAAGAGCAATTGGCCACGTGCTTGAGGGGGTGTGGTCTGTCCCTTCTCTAATCATGCTTTTCCAAGTAAGGGATCTACTTCTTTTGGAATGCTTTGTGTATCCCGGACTCTGGCATTCCCTGCACAAATGGCCTAGAGCCATGCCCAGGTCTTGCTTGGTATCTTCCCCTGGATCCATTCTCCCAAGGAACTGCACTCACGGGTAGCACCACCAGCCTGTGTGCGTCCCCCTTGAGACACAAAGAGTGTCCAAAGAGTAGGGGTGACAAAGAAAATCCTGAAGATTCCATTTTTAAAATGCTAGAAATAATTGAAAAATTGAGCAATGTAACAGATGATAAGTTCAACATACAGAAATCATTGAATTTTTATATATTAAGAATGATGACACTAAAAAGAAAATGTGAAAAACAATACCATTTATAGTAATTACCAGAAGATAACATTTCTGGGAATAAATCTTACCAGAGAAAAAAAGACTTATATAAAGAAACTCTAAAATATTTCTACAAGAAACTAAAAGAGCACACAGTAATGGAAGAATGTCCATGCTCCTGGATAGGAAAACTAAATATAGGAAAACTAAAAATATTGATATTACCAAAACCTCTATAAATTCAATGTAATTTCTACCTTAATGCCAGCACAATTCTTCAAAGAAATGGAAAAACTAATCACTAACTTTACATGGAAAAGAAAGACATCCAGGAAGCAAAATACTATTAAAAACAAAAACAAGTAGGAAGCCTTGCACTCCCATATTTTAAAATCTACTTTAAAGCCAAGGTAATCAAAATAACTTGATATTGGTACAACAATAGATATGAATACCAATGTCTTAGAACTGCGAACCCCAAATTATAACCAAGTGCCTACAGACACCTGAGCTTTAAAAAAGAACTAAAATATATTACGTGGGAAAGAGATGCCCTCTTCAATAAACAGTGCTGGAAAATTTGGATCTCTCGGCTCTCCAGCTGTAAAAGAATGAAACAAGAGCCATATCTCACACCATGTACAAAAACAATTCAAGATGTATTGAAGGCCTAAATATAAACCCTAGACGATCAATATAAACCATAAAGATCAGCAATGGAAAAACAGGCACAAACTTAAGGGCCCTAATACAAGGCATAAATACACTACCAAACATAATGAAAAATAGCCTCACTAAAGATGACAAAATAAAAGGCAAGGACCTTCTAAAATATGACATGTGTGCATATCGAAAGACCTCATCAAAAGAGTTAAAAGAGCTCTCTGCTCGGACCAGACTCCTGAAGTTATGCCTGAGGAGATTCCATAAATCATGTGGCCAGTCCTGACATAGCATCTTCCACTGGAATTCAGTAAATGGGAGGTATAAATGAGATACATACCTAACACAGATGAAAATCAAGTACCTTATGACCCAATGATTCCACCACTGGGCAATACCCAGAAGAAATGAAAAACAGGTCACAACCAGACATCTGTGCTCCAACAGGACCGATGGTTCGGGAGGCAGGGAGGTGAGGGGCACGCAGGGGAATAGGGATATACAATCAACAGGAAGAAGGGTGTAGTAGCATTCTGGATCATGTTTGATCAATTGAAATGTCACTGAGAGCAATAACTGAGAGGTGAACGACAGGTAAATATAGTAGTGGGGTAGGAGGAAAGAAAAAAAGAGGAAAGAACTAGAAAGTAATAATCATATATATAGGTATAAATATAGATATGTATACATGTAAGTATATAAAGATACATAGCAAAGATGACTGTATAACCACTCGAGGGGAATGAATAACAGGGGAATGGACTAAGGTATATTCGTCTGTCTATCTATCTATCTATCTATCTATCTATCTATCTATCTATCTATCCATCTAACTATATACAATAAAGAAGCAGACAGACTTTGGGCCTCTACTTATATCCTACCTCAGTATAAGAACAGTGTGTTCTAATAATGTGGCAATGTATGATACTCACCTTCCCTACATGATTGCTGAGGACAAAATGGGTGCATAAGAAAATGTGGTGAAGAGAGCTGATGGTACCCGGCTATCAAAGACATAGAGTCTGGGGTCTTAAAGGCTTGTAGTTAAACAAGCAACAAAGCCCACATGGAAGAAGCACACCAGCTTGTGTGCTCATGAGGTGTCGATAGGAATAGGTATCAGAAACTCAAAAGCAAACAATCAAACTCATGTGAAGAAGCATAGACAAAGTGGAGACCCCAAACCCACCTGTAAGATAATTTAACAGTCACTCACATAAGGGCCATGTGGGAGGGAAGATATATCCAGGGTGCAGTATAGCACTGATGAAACACATAACTATCCTCCAGTTCTTTAATATTTCCTCCCCTTACTATTATGGTCCCAGTTTTACCTCATTAAGCTTGTTAGACCTGGGAAGATTCATTTGTATAATGAAGATCATTCAATGCATGAAATCCAAGGCAGACAAACCAGTTAGAAATAGTAACAGGAGCAAAGATTCCCTGGGGGTATGGAAGTGAGGGGGGAGAATCAAGAGCAGAGATGACAGTATAATCCCACTCGAGGGGAACGAATAATAGAATTGTAGGGGAACAGATACAGTGGATGGTGTAACACATGGCAAAATAATAATAATTACTATTATTATTTATAAGCATAAGGGTTCCTGGAGAATAGGCGGGGGAGGGAAGGGAGAAAGGGGAGTTGATAACAAAGAGTTCAAGAAGAAAGCAAATGTTTTGAAAATGATGGTGGTAGTAATTGTACAATTATGCTTGATCTAATTGAACTATGGATTACTATAATATTTGCAAGAGCTCCCAATAAAATGATTTAGAAAATAATTAAAAGCATAAAACAACAAAGAACCCTATACTCAATAAAAACATATTTCCAAAACAAAGGGGAAAATAATAAATAAATAAATGAGATACAGGGGAGAAAAAAGAGTTAAAAGAGAACCCACAAATTAGGGGAAAAAATTTAGCAATTATATATCAGACAGAGGACTAATTTTAAAAATCTATCAAAACTACATATATATATAAAAATATATAAATAACCCAATACAAATGGACATAAGACATGAATAGACAATGTACAAAAGATGGCATCCAGTTGGCCAACAATCATATGTCTGTGTCCATTAGCAATAAGAAAAATATAAATTAAAATAACAATGAGATACCTCCAACACTCTTAGCAAAATAAAATAAAAATTTAAAACATTCTTGACACGATGGATGGATGGATGGTGATAAGAGTTGTAAGAGCCTCCAATGAAATGATTGAAAACAATTTTAACAGAAAATATTAAATGCTGAAGAGGATGTGGAGAGGTTGGAACCCTCATCCATTGCTGGTGGGGTGGTGGAACTGGACAACCACCATGGAAGTCAGTATGGGGCTTCCTTACGCAAGTTCATATACAAATACCTATGATCCTGTAATCTCTCTACAGGGTATGTACCCTAAAGATAAACACAAACAGACATATTCACACATATGTTTATTGTACCAATTTTTATAATAGCAAACAGCTGGAAACAAGCAAAAACAAAAACTCTGATTTTAGAGGAAATAGATACACAAAGTTCGGTCCATTCATACAACGGAGAACTCTGCCTTCTTGAAAAAAATTATGAGTTTGCCAAACACCTTAATGCATGGGAAATTAGAGAACATGATGCTTAGCAAAGTTAGTCAATCTTCTAAAGATAAATATTTTGTGACACCATTATTATAAAGGAAAATAAAGAATAAGAAAAGTGGTTTTCACAACAAAGGCGAATACACTGAAGACTGCAAGGAGGCCAGGTGCAGAGGGGATTGGAGGAGGTGGGAGGAAGGGGGGGTAGAGAAGGAACAGGAAACGGAAGAGGGAGGGAGGATGGAAAAAGCACCACATATACAGGAGGATTCATGGGGTTTTCTTACTGATTTGATCTGATGGGATAGGTTGTGCCACTCCCTAGCCCAGTGGGTCTCAACCTTCCTCATGCCGCGACCCTTTCATACAGCTCCTCATGTGGTGGTGACCCCCCAACCATCAAATTATTTTGTTGCTACTTCATCACGGTCATTTTGCTGCTGTTGTGAATCGGGTGACCCCTGTGAAAGGGTTGCCCGACCCCCCCAAAGGGGTCACAACCCACAGTTTGAGAACTGCTGCCCTAGAATGTTACTCTTTGTAACTATTATATTCCGCAAGCAAAAGGGAGCTAGATACATATTTAAAATAATCATCAAAAAATAAATAAATAAATAAATAAATAAATAAAATAATCATAATACATAAAGTTTTTTTAAAAATTTTAATGGGAAAGAAAGGTCACAGCCTTAAAAACCATCCAGATTCCTGGTCCATCAGAACTAAACACTGGTCTGAGTGGCGATAAACAGGACAAGTACGCTGAAACACTTGGATTCTTTTGTGTGCACAAGTTCATTTACAAACAAGAGTCGGGGCAAGGGGCGCACACAGTAAGTCAATACTAGGGCCCCCGCTGAAGCTTAGCTCCCCGCAGTGCCATGACAGTTGTTTTCTGTTATTCCACAGGAGAAATACAAGGATCTCTGATCCTATAAAAGATTTTCCAGTCTCAGAAACTTTATGTAGGCTCACTATGAGTCAGAGCTGGCTCGATGACCACAGGTTTGTTCTTTGCGTTTTGGTACTGTAACCAAAATACCACACACTAGTGGCTTAAAACAACACACATGTATGATCTCACTGTTCTGTGGGTTAGAAATCTGGGCTGGGCTTAGCTAGGTCTTCCTGCTTCGGGTTTTCTCCTAAGACAGAAACCAAAGTATGAGCCAGGGCTGGGGGACCATTGGAAGGCTTAACTGTGGAAAGATTCACTTCCAAACTCCCATGAGTGTTGGTCGAATTTGACTTCCTTGAGGGCTGCTGGACTGAGGACCTCATTGATTGGCTAGTGCTTGAAGGCTCCCCGTATTTCCTTGACACATGAGCCAACACCAGCACGGGAGAAAGTCCTACAGGAAGAGGGATGTCATTACCTTGGGAAAGAATCCTACATCCTTTGTCATCTTCTATTGGTTAACGCAAGCGGCAGCCCTGCCCACACTCAAGGGGAGAAGAGTACAGAAGGGTACAACTCTCAGGATGTGATGTCATTGGGGGCATCTTAGAGACTATCTGCCACATCCACCTGCAAGCATAAAACTTCAAGAGATCAGAGAATGTTCCATTCAGCCTTGTCAGGCCATTGTGAGGTTATACTTATGGGAGATGTTATATAGTCAACAATTTGTTCACTTGAGTTACAGTTTCTAAATATTTAGGTATGCTGTACATGAGCTTCCACGGATGCTCGTGTCCTAAACCCACAAATGTTAAAGGCAGGACTACCCTTGGCTACCCTATCAGATGGAGAGGACCTTGTGGACCGAGTTCTATCCAATGACCTTTCTGTTCCCACAGAGCCACCATGTGGGAAGCAATTGGCATAGTTTGCCTGGTATCCACTGGCAGGTGTTCTGCCCAGTGGTGGCCTTCCTCCATGTCCCCCTGCTGCAGCAGTTCCCCCAAAGCAGCTGGGCTTAGTTTGAAGCCTCAGCGCTGGGTTTGCATTCCTCTTGAGCAAGAAGAGAGGCTCTCTCCCGCTGCAGAAGGAAATAAGAAGAACGGAAGCCACACAGCAGCAAAGTCAAGTTGCTTCCTCCCAATTGAAAGAAAACCTGAGTATAAGAAAATGATCTTGCTTTTGATCTTCTTGGTAAAGTAATCCTATTTCATAATTTTGATTATAAAAATAAGGCATGTGCTTTATATTTTTAAAAGGCAATATGAGTCATAGTTCTACCATTGAAAGTCCCCCATTGTATCTATGTTACCATATAACCCAAGACCTCTTTAAAGCGTTGAAGAGCAAGGATGGCAATGAGGACTAGGGCATTTTCATTTGCCTCATACGGAGAGGAGAGTTGGGCCGTGAATAAGGAAGACCAGACGGACCAGATTCGTTTGAATATGGTGCGGGGAAGAACATTGCAAGCACCATGGACTGCCGAAAGAGCACATTTGTCCCAGAAGAAGTACGATAGCCAGAACGCTTCCGAGAAGCGGGCATGGAGCAACTATGTCTCACAGGCTTTGGGAATGGCATCAGGAGAGACCAGTCCCTGGAAGAGGACACCGTGCCTGGTAGAGCAGGACAGCAAAAAAAGGGGGAGCTGGTGGACAAGGTGGCCACAACCGGGGGCTCAAACATAACAACAACTGTGAGGAGACTCAGGAGCGGCAGCGTTCCCTTCCGCTCTGCCGAGGGTCACTGTGAGTCCGAACAGGCTGGACAGCTCCTCACAACAACGACATATTGTGCATGCCGTTTCCTAAGGAAGGAAATTAAGTATATATATACACACAAGCTTAACATCCGACCGGAGAGCATATAGGCATGTACACATGGAGACCTGGTAGTGCTGTCAGTTAAGACATGGTCTGCTAATTGTAAGGTGGCCAAATCAAACGCATCACCCACTCCTGGTGAGATGATCTGTTCTGATGAAGATTTACAGCCTCGGAAACCCAGGATAGGTCTTGTTGAGTCAGCATCAGCTTGATGGCAGTGGGATCTACACACACACACACACACACACACACTTTGAGAAGTGTTAGTAGATGAGGATTTAAAAAAAATAAGTGACCATAAAGTATATTTAATTGTACATCTACTTCTCCCAGGACATTAAATGTGTTTTTGTATGTCTGTTTGTTTTTCCATAGAATAAAGAGGCATGGTTGTAAAATAACTATGGAAAAATCGTCACAAGATCAAAGAGTTGACAGTGAACTCTCCCAGCACCTTTCCTCGGCCTCCCGTCTACCTCCCTGTCCCAACCAACGTCAGCAGTTATTCTAGCCTGCGACTTTCCAGAGATCGCTGGTGTCCATAGGAGCAAAAATATATTTTTTTCTATGTTCTATTCTTTGCATAACCACTGAAGACATGCTAATTCCAATTCCAAAAGACCCTGTCAGTCACAGTAGAAGTGCCCCATCTGTTTCCAAGGCTGTCAATCCTTCACAGAAGCAGACAGCCTCATCCTGGAAGTGGCTGGTGGGCTCGAACTGCCAATCTTTCCTTAGTAACCCAGCACTAAGCCCAGGCCGGCACGGGAGCTACTTATTCTTGACATAGTAGTCACTGTTCTACATTGAACATAGCCTGGAGATCGTTCTGCATCTCCACAAACCAGTGAGTCTCAAGGTCGTCTGAACATCAGACTTACCTGGGTAGCTTTTAAAAATTCCCATCCTCGGGCCACACCCTGGACCTCTCAAATCAGCCCCCCGGGAGTGTGGCCGGCGTCAGGCTATTTCACAGCAGCTCCAGGTTGCAGACAAAGGGGCTTACTAGAGAGCCTCCCCAGAAAGAAAGTGGAAAGAGGAGGAAATCCAGTAATTCTATCATTGCTCACAGCAGAAAATGAGAAGGGCCAACAGCCCGGTTTTCTCGGGACAAAGGAATTTCCCAGGGCATCGACTTTCAGTGCTAAAACCAGGAAAGTTTTGGTTCTTGACAGAATAAGTTCGTCGCCCAATTAAGAAAATTGATAGAGATGTCTAAAAAAACAGAGGATTAAGGATATCATATTATAGATGTTTTAAATTAAACTCTGACCCCTGGTGACCTCCAACGTGTCAGAATAGAACTGTACTCCATAAGGTTTTTCTCTTTTTCCCAACAGCTTTATTGGCATATAATTCACAGACATTACAATTCAATAGTTCAATCACACCAAGAAAAGCTGTAGAATCATCACCACAACCCGTTTTAGAACATTTTCCTCATTCTTGTACTCGTTGCTGTTAGCTCTCCATTTCCCCCACCCCTAACTGCCCCTGCAATAGCCTCAAGGAGCCATTAATCCAGTTACTGTCTCTATACCTTTACCTAGCCTAGATTTCATATCTAGAAAGACATTAAAAGCAAACTAACAAGAATAACAAAGTAAAACAGACAAAAGTCTTGATCGAAAAGAAAGAAGGGCGTTCAAAGGATAGGGTGCTGAATTTTAACCTAACTGCATCGGCACTTCCCATTTCATTATGCATTCTGCGTCATAGCAAAGCTATAGAATCGGGTTGTTTTCAGAAGACCACCAGACCTTTCTTCTGAGCTACCTCTAGGTAGACTCAAACCACCAAACTCTTGCTTAGCAGCAGACCGCATTAGCTGTTTGCATTACCCAGGGACTCCCAATTCAATCCCTTCAACTCCGTTTACATTTATGTTCTTTCAAATTTTCCTTTGAACTGCTTCTGTCTGGTTCTCTCTTCAATTAATAAGCAAGATAAAGTCCTTCAGACATGTTCACTCTTGGTAGCCGAGAGTTATGAATTTACCTTTTTCTGAAATTGTATTCTCCCTGAAAATTATATTTTAACAAGGCTATAAAAACTAAAACAAAACCCAGAAGTGTCCAGATTCTTACTAAAGATGCAAACCGTAATAAAGCAAAGACCACAAACACACAGAAAAGATGTTAAAAGATATAACCAGAAATATAACATAAAGTAATACAAAAGAAGAAAAACCAAATATGACTGTCCTATCAATAAGTAGAAGTGGACCCAATTCATCTGTTAAAATAGACTCTAGTGTGAAACCACAAAATAAAATCAAACAATACAACAAAATGACTATGAAATGTTGACAACAAAAGATGAGAAATGTGTGCTTATCAGGCAAATGTAGACATTTAGCAGGGACCATGAAGTTTATATTAGATCTGAATGGATTCTGGCTGAAATGTATTGTACTATACAAGGGTTCTTTGAACATAAGGCTATGAAATTTACAAGAGAGTGATTATTCTTAGTAATATTTATATATAATATAAATATAATATTTATATATAAGTATAATAAATAACATCTGGCAATAAAGCAAAGAGCTAGAGGAAACAAAAGAAGAAATAGAAACACGCCAGTAAAGGAGATTAAGTTACCTCTTCCTTAGGAATGGCAATGAGGTAAGAACTAAATAAAAGACTTTGTGAAAATAGAGCTGCTAGGGAGGGTAGAGGGAGAGTGGGTTGGAAAGAGGGAACTGATTACAAGGAACTATATGTGACCTCTTCCCTGGGGGACGGACAACAGAAAAGTGGGTGAAGGGAGACGTTGGACAGGGCAAGATATGACAAAATAACAATTTATAAACTATCAAGGGCTCATGAAGGAGGGGGGCGCGGGGAGGGAGGGGAAAAATGAGGACCTAATGCTGGGGGTTTAAGTGGAGAGAAAATGTTTTGAGAATAATGAGGGCAATGAATGTACAAATGCGCTTTACACAATTGATGTATGTATGGATTGTGATAAGAGTTGTATGAGCCCCTAATAAAATGATTAAAAAAAAAAAAAAGAAAGAAAATAGAGCTGCTTGCTCTCAGGGTTTCAAACCGGATTGAAATGGTGCAGTCATGGCTCCCAAAGTGTGCTAGGAAGAGACCTCATGTCTTTTTAAAACTGGGTGATCGGGAATGCTAACCGTCAGGAGACAAATTCTAGGTCAAAGCCCTAGGAGAGACGAATAGGTGAGCCACGACATTGGGTTATGGCCAGGACTGTGGACAGCTACACACATTCAGAGCATGGAGGTAGGCGACCATCTCTGAGCTGCAAGCTGCTGTTTGGCAGGAGTGAGGAGGCTCCCTGTGCCTGCTAAAGATTTACACCCTTGGAAACCCGAGCGACCAGTTTCTACTCTGCCTATAGGTCACCAAGAGTCAGAATTACCCAGTAGCAGTGGGTTTGTTTTGTGTTTTTTGTGTTTTTGGTAGCCAAGGGATTTCGTTGCTTGGCAACGCGCACACTGCCCTCGTTTTCTTAGAGGGCGATTCCGTTTCTAGCAGGGCTTCCACCCAAAACATTGCTCATTGCAGTGAGCATTCTAGTTCACCTACATTTTAAACATCTTAGTTTGTTGCAGCGTTGGCTTTGTTGGTTATCACTAAACCAGGATGAGCCCATTCAAAGCCTTGCTTGAGATACATCAAACTTACACTCTACAAAGTGAAATTTTATCTTATTTTTATGTGCCCGGGACACATTTTCAAAATTAACTCTATAGTAATTCGGTCATAAAAAAGCTTCAATCCATTCCAAAAGTAGAGATAATACAGAAAACATTCTTTAACCTCTAATAAAATTAGAGATTAATTACAAAGCCGGAACACAAAAAGACTTACTTCTGGGACATTTGGAGCCCTGGTGGTGTAGTGGTTCTGTGTTGGGCTGCGGTCTGCAGTCGGCAGTTCAAAGCCACCAGCCTCTTGGCAGGAGAAAGACGAGGTTTTCTACTCCTGTGAACAGTTACAGTTTTGGAAACTCACGGGGCGGGGGTCGCTATGAGTCGGCAATGACTTGATGGCAGTGTTTGAAGTTTGGGTTTACTTGGACATTTGTGTTGCTATTAGGGGCCATACAGTGGCCTCTGGCTCAGTGACCCCACGTGTAATGGAACAAAATGTTGCCCATTCTGCATCATCCTCACAGTTGCTACCGTGTTAATCCATCTAGCTGAGGGTCTTCCTCTTTCTTTCTTTTTTTTTTAATTAATCACATTATTGGGGCTCGTACAATTCTTATCACAATCCATACATCCATCCATTGTGTCAAGCCCATTTGTACATATGTTGCCATCATCATTCTCAAAACATTTTCTTTCTACTTGAGCCCTTGGTATCAATTCCTCATTTTCCCCTCCCTCCCCGCTCCCCCCTCCCCCATGAACCCTTGATAATTTATAAATTATTATTATTTTGTCATATCTTACACCATCCGA
>NW_022106471.1:9683401-9711491 GCF_000313985.2 Echinops telfairi
CATCCCCCAGGGAGGAGGTTATATGTAGATCCTTATAATCGGTTCCCCCTTTCTCCCTCACCTTCCCTCTACCCTCCTGGTATTACCACTCTCTCCACTGGTCCTGAGGGGTTCATCTGTCCTGGATTCCCTGTGTTTCCAGTTCCTGTCGGTACCAGTGTCCATCCTCTGGTCTAGGCGGATTTGTAAGGTGGAATTGGGATCATGATACTGGGGGGAGGGTCTTCCTCTTTTTGTTGATCCTCTGCTGGGTGCACTGTCTTTCTGAGGGACTATTCTCTCCTGGCACCACGTGAGACGAAGGCTCTTCACCCTCCCTTCTAAGGAGCATTCTGGCTGGATGTCTTCCAAGTCCTTCTGAAGTCCACGGTACCGTCAATATTCTTGGCTAACACCTTGATTCAAATGCCATCAGTTCCTCTTCCGTCTTCCTTGCTCGGTGTCCAGCTTTGGCTGGCATGTGAGCCGATTGGAAGACCATGGCTTGGGGCAGGCACACTTGAGTCCTCAAAGTGCTCCCTTTGCTCTTCAACGCTATCAAGAGGCCTTCGGCAGTAGAGGTGCCCCATGGGTTACGCCATGTGATTTCTGGGCAGCTGCTTCATGGCGTTGGCTGTGTATCCGAGGAAAGTAAACAGTTTTCTTTCATTCTTCCAGCTTGAGAAATGCCGAGCATGCTCTTCTCTTTGGGTTTCCAACCCCAGGTCTTGGCACAGTAGATTCTAATTTTTCACTTTGTATTTTTGAGTTCCCCTTTGAACTCTGTTCACTTCTTTTACTTCACCATTTCTGCCATTTCCTTTAGCTGCTCTGTGTTCAAGAGCAACTTCAGAATCTCTTCTGACATCAATTTTGGTCTTTATCATTTTATTGGGGGCTCGTACAATTCTTATCACAATCCATACATCCATCCATTGTTCAAGCACATTTGTACATTTGTTGCCATCATCATTCTCAAAACATTTGCCTTCTACTTGAGCCCTTACTATCGGCTGCTCATTTTCCCCTCCCTCCCCGCTCTCCCGGTCTTTTCTTTCCTGTCTTTTTAATGACCTATTTTCTTCATGTGTGCACCATATACTAGGTGTCATCCCACAACTTACCTGTGTTTAAGGTGTCAAGTATGTTCTTGATATGGTCTCTAAATTCAGGTGAGATATAGTTAAGGCTATGCTTTGACTCTTGTGAATTTATTTTAATTTTAATCAGCTTCAACCTGAATGTGCGTATGAACAATTGACGATATGTTCTGAAATAAGTCCCTAGTCATATTGTGACTGAAGATATTGATCTTCTCGATCATTTCCTTACACAGATATAGATGATTTTATTTCTTTTATTCTACCCAGAAAGGTCCATTTATGTTGTTGAAAATCCTATTTCCAATGAATAAATCATTGGTACTGTAAAATTCTATCATGTGATATCCTGGGCTGTTTCTATCACCAATGACATATTTTCCAACGAGCAATACTTCTTTGTGTCCAACTTGTGCATTCCTATCATCAGTAATTATCTATGCATCTTGATTGCATATTTGATCAATTTCCTAAGGCATAACTTGGTAAAAATCTTCAATTTTTCATCTCTGACATTAATGATTGGTGCATAAACTTCAATAAGAGAACAAAGTGTTCTTGCATTGAGGGAGTACTTGAGTAGAGGCCCAATGTCCATCTGCTACCTTAATACTAAACCTATAAATATATGCACATAGATCTATTTCCCCATCCTCATATAAATATATTTACATATGTACATGCCTGTATTTAGACCTCTATAAATGCCCTTTACCTCCTAGTTCATTCCTCTATTTCCTTTTACTTTCCCCTTGTCCCACTATCATGTTCAGCCTTCATTTGGGTTTCAGTTATTCTTCTCAGTTACATTGCCCTTGATCAAGCCCTACCAGGCCTCCTACATCCTCCTCACCACCGATTTTTGATCACTTGTTATTTCCTTGTACCTGGGTTTGTTAACACCCACTTCCTTTCCCCCATCTCATGTCCCCCCCGGAACCATCAGTCCCATTGTTTTCTCCTCCAGATTGTTTATCCTGCCTATCTCACCTAGACAGACCTGCAGAGACAATAATGTGCACAAAAACAAGACAGAGCAAAACAAAGCAACAAAAGAAAACAAAACAACGACAACAAAATGACAAAAAAGAAAAGCCTGTAAATAGTTCAAGGTCTGTTTGTTGACCTTTAGGAGTGTTTTCTGGTTGAGTCTGATGGGGTGCCACACCCTAGCCCCAAAGTCTATTTTTGGTATTCCCTCAGGACTTCCTTGCTCTGCTCCCCTTGCTGTTCTGTTGCACGCCCTTAGTGTCCGCCTCAGTGTGGTGGGATCAGATCGGGCGGAATCCCCACACTGTGTCTCCAGTGTTGTCCCCATAGTGCTACGGGTCAGTGAGGGACGTCGTGTCTTGTAGTGGGGCCGGCCCTATGGTCCTCTCTGTGCATTGGCTGCTCTGAGCAGAGCTATTGTCCTCCAGACTCGGTGGGCCAGGTTGTGCCCCACTCTCTTCCTCCCCCCCCATTTGCTCCTATGAGCTCTGATCAGACGCGTCCCTCTCCCCGAGCTGTAGCTTCAGTGCTCTCCTCTGAAGTGAATTCTTCCGGGAGTGTTTTCATTTTTTATGAACCTGTAAAACGTTTGCTTTCACCAACAAGGGAATCTGGCTATTGTCCCATTTTCGTAGCAAACAGGAAGTCCAGGTCTTTTTATGATGCCTTCACTTTGGTTGTAAATCTTTGCAGCTGAAAATGTAACCACGCCCTAGCAGAGCACGGTCCTACAGTAAAGATAGGCTGTGTTTGATGGTTAGGAGTGGGGCAGCCTTGGGACACTGAGGGTCCAGGGAAAAGGAGAATTTAATGCCTCCATTTCACCACCACCCCACAAATACTGTAATGGTTTTTTAAATGAAAGTATACACTGTGAATTGGGTCCCCATTTGACAATCTCTTTACAAATTGGTCTGTGATATTAGTTAAAATCTTTGCAATGTGTCCACACTCTTGTTATTCCCTGTCTATTCCTTCTATTTCCATTGATCTAGCTCCCCTTCCCCTATCATCTTTGCATCTGGGTAAATGTTGACCCTTGGTCTCACATAGTTCATTCTTTGCGGAAGCACATTATTCACATATGGTATTGCATGTTTTATAAGTTCAACTATTATTTGGCTGAAAGGTAACCTCCAGGAATGGTTTGTTTTAGGTAAAAAGGGTATCTTAAGGCTATAGACTCAGGGGATCCTTCCGTCTCTATTAATCCGAAAGTCCTTTTTTTAATGAATTTGAGTTTCATTCTACCCTGTTCTCCCATTCTAACCAGGGCTGAAAGGGTGGTAGTGCCAGAGTGGGCACCTTCTCATCCATCTGATCCCCAGTTAGAAGAGGCCGAGGTTTGTGTGTGTCATTAGTCCTGGAAACCCCTTTCTTCCTGGAGTCTTTGGTGCCCTTCAATCTCTTTTACTCCTGGGGAGTAGAGACCAGTCGTTTTACCTTACCCGGCCTGCTCACAAATTATTAAGACTCCAGGGACCACTCACCAAACAAGTGTAAAATACTAACTTTCTGAACTCTGTTCTGCCAATTGACAAGGTATCCCTCCGGACTATGATCCTACACCCTTAAACACAGTAAACCAAAGCTACAAGTCATTTGGCTACAGCTACAAAATCTTTAACTGTGCCCCTATATGCATTATGATAACTATGGATATCCAGGTATGGTAGAGAGGTTTGTGTCAGTTTGGCTGGGCCAGGATTCTCAGTAGTTTGGCAGTCGAGGTCTCCGCATGGTGAGACCTAACTTTGTATGAAGTACTCCACACTGGGATCTGCTGTGCATACCGAAGCAGCTGTGGGAAGACTAGGGTAGAGTGCAACCCCTCACTATGGTCACAGTTTCTGGGGGGTGGTCTCTTTCACACCTATAAGTAGATGCTTTTGAGAACCTCTTTGCTTCTTGCTGGTCTGGATGCTGCATCTGGCTCATCGAACTCTACTTCTTGGAACTCGGGTCAACAGCCTACCGTGTTGCCTACTGACTCTGGGGGCCATCAGAGCCTCACATCTGAGAACAAATTTCTTATTCACTTTCACCATTTGGATCAGGAATCAAAACTTTATGAAATAAGAATTTGCAGAGGTTTTTGCTCACAAACTCTATGAGAGTCAGACTTAGTAGAAGATTGCTCATTTTCGGTCAAGAAATCAAATGACAAGTTCAGTGAGAAGGCTTGAGGTTGGTCTAGGTGCTAGCCTTTTTTGGGCTCCGCAGGACCAAAGGGTTGGCCACGTCATCCTTGATCAGCAAGGCGATCAGCACCACCGTTAGTCCCTGTAGTCAAGCCACGTTGGGTGATAGGACCATGTGCATTTCAGGACAGGGGGGTCTGAACCTTTCAGATGGACAGCTTGTGCTCCATTGAGGATTTGCTGGTGTTTCAAACTGCCGACTTTATGGCTAGAAGGCCCATGTATACACTACACTACAGGTCAGAGAGAGGGTCCGTGAAAGAAAGGAAGACCCTTCAGGAGATGGACTGACACAGTGATTGCAACAATGGCTCAAATCCAACCAGAGCTGTGAGGATGGCGCAGGACCAGGAGGAAGTTCGTTCTGTTGTGCACAGGGACGATGACACTCAGTTGTTAACTGAGAAGTTGTCCTTTAAGTCTACCTAGACGCGCTGCCCCTGAGTCTATTCCGACTCGTCGCAGATCTAGAGGGCAAAGCAGGACAGCCCTGTAGGTTTCTGAGACTGTAACTCTTTACAGAAGTAGAAAGACGCATCTTTCTCCCGATGAGCAGTGGGTGGTTTGGAACTGTTGACCTTGCAGTTAGCAGCCTGAAGCTTAATCCCCTCTGCCACCATGGCTCCAGTAAGCCTATCCAGAGGAACCTTGAAGAATAGGCCTGGCAACCTGCTTCTGCAACCTCAAACACTGAAAACCCGATAAAGTACAGTTCTACTTGGACACACATGGGATCTCCATGAGTCAACGTTAACTCAGCATCAACGGGTCAATTTAATTTCATAAGCAAAACAAAGAATCTGTATCACATTTGAAATACCTCTATTATAATTTCATGTATTATATAAGTTTAAGAAAGATAGAGACTCTTTAATATGACAAAATACTCCCCAGCCATTGTGCTATATTGTTACATCATGATCCCCCACACAGCCTACCTCTCTTCCTCCAAGTTCCTTTGCAGTGTGCGTTTTGCCAGGTCTCCCGTCAAAAGACAGTCTATTTCCTGACCTCTCAAAGCTGGGTATGTCTTTCCATACTGTGTTTGTCAAGAGCACGAAACCAGAGAAACTGTACTTCTCAAGACTGAGTCTTAAGAAGTGTTTGCTTGTGCCCTCTTAGAACACTTCTGCCATTGTGTCAAAAGGCTTGGCCTCGCTCAGAGGAGACGACTGGGAGGAGAAGTGAGCCAACAGCCAGCAGAACTGCCAAACGTGAACAAAGCCATCTCAGACCATCAGGTCCCAGCTGAGCTGCTAGGTGATGGTAGCTGCATGAGTAACCCCGGGGAGATCGGCAGAAACAAGACGCAGCTGGACCCAGCCCAACATGCCGACCCACGGAATGGAGAGCAAAGAAATGGTTATTCATTTAAGACACTACATCAGGGAATGGTTTGTTGAAAAAAAAATTTTTTTAAGAAGAGGTAACTTAGAAGTCACATGCAACTTGCTATGAATACTGGGCCAGTTTACAAATGAATCTGCAACCAGAAATTAGAACCCAAAGAGAAAGAATGGGCATTTGGCAGTATTGGGGAACAAAATTCGGTTGTGCAAAGAATTCTGGAATGCATGCTAAAAGGAGGGATTTGATGATTAATTTGCCTGATCTACACATATCGACTAATCAAATGGTTTATTTCTACAAAAAACTGTCTTTCCCCAAGGTCTGCAGGGGCCCAATCTCCACGAAAGTTGAACCTAGCAGCTTGTTGGCTTGAAGATGCCACTGTTGCTGTTGTGGGTGCTGCCAAGTTGGTTCCGACTCACAGCGACCCTGCATGCAAAAGAACAAAACACCACCGGCCTACACTCTCCTCACAAGTGCTCTTCTGTTCCAGTCCATTGCTACGGACACGTATCAGAACTTCTCGGTGAGGCTCTCCCTCTTTTTCAGTGCCCCCCCTCCCCATTTTACCAAACATGAAGTCCTTTTCCAGGGACTGATCTCTTCTGATAACATGTCCAAAGTACTTGCAATGAAGTCTTGCCATCCTTGCCTCTAAGGAACATTCTGGCTGTACTTCTTCCCACACACATTTCTTTATTCTTTTGGCCATCCGCAGTACTTTCACTATTCTTCACCGGCACCATAATTTAAACGCATCAATCCTTCCTTGTTTTTCTTCAAAGTGACATCCACGTACTTTACGACTTTAAAGAGATTTTGTGCAGTGGATTTACCCAATGCAATGCATTGTTTCATTTCTTGACTGTTGCTTTCATGAACATTAATTGTAGATTCAATCAAGATAAAAATCCTTGTCAATCTTTTCTCCATTAATCATATGCTACCTAATGATCTAGTTGTGAGGATTTTGGTTTTGTTTACATTGAGTTGTAATCCGTACTGAAGGCTACAATCCTTGATCTTCATCACCAAGCAATTACATATCACAGATTGCTCATAAGCCTTCTTCCAGTCCTGATGCCACTTCTTCATATAGTCCAGTTTCTCTGATTATTGCTCAGCAAACTGATTAAGTATGGTGAGAAGATATAGCCCTGACACACATCTTTCCTGATTTTAAACCATTCAATATTTCCTTGCTCTGTTCACACAACTGCCTCTTGATCTATAAGCACAATTAAGTGTCCTGGAATTCCCATTCTTCTCAAGGTCATCCGTAGTTTCTGATGGTCCGCACAGTCCAATGCCTTTGTGTAGTCAATGAAACACAAGGAACCCTCATTCCGGCATTCTCTGCCGTCAGCCACAAGCCATCTGACATCAGCAACGATAGCTCTTGTTCCATGTCTTCTTCTGAATCTGTCTTGAACCTTTGCCAGCTCCCTGGCAATGTTCAGCAAAATTTTACTTGCATGTGCTATCAATGTGCACAATTTTGCATAATTTCTATAATTTTTGTATTCTGTAGGTTCATCTTTCTTTGGATTGGACACAAATATGGAGTTCTTCTGGGCAGTTTACCAAGAATATGCCTCCCAAATTTCCTGGCATAGATGAGTAAGTGCTTCCAGTGCTTCGTCAGCTTGTTGAAACATTTCAATTAGTATTCTATCACTTCCCGGAGCCTTATTTTTAGATAATGCTTTCAGAGCAGCTTGGACTTCTTCCTTCAATATCACTGGTTTCTTGTTTTTAGGTTTATTTAAATCATTTTATTGGAGGTTCTTACAGCTCTTATTGCAATCCATACATTCATCCATTGTGTCAAGTACATTTGCACACGTTTCCATCATCATTTTCAAAACATTTTATTTCTACTTGAGCCCTCGTTATCAGCTCATTTCCTCCCCTCCCCCACCTTCCCTTCCTCATGAACCTCAGCCTCCACTAGTCTGAGACCAGAAGAACTAGATGGTGCCCAACCAGCACTGCCAACTTGAAAGGTCTCACAATGAGAAGAGGGAGAAAAATGTGAAACAAAATTCAAGATAATTTTTAAAACCAGGCTTATTGGTCTCATAGAACCTGCGGGAACCCCAGACTATGCCCTTTAAAACCCTTCGAGCCTGGACTTAAGCTCACCCTTCTGGATCAACTTTCAGTCAAATGATGGACAGGCCTACAGGTGGAACTCTAACTCCATGGGAGGATGCATTCACTCCTTAGAACAGTCAACCACGGGAGATCAAAGGGCACCATTTGCCCAGGGGTACCTTTCACAAGGCAGGAAAGGGTGGGAAAGAAAGACAAATGGAATAGTCAACACAAAGAGGAAGGGGGATAAGTGACATTACATTGTGGGCATTACAGACCCGGTCACAAAATGAGATGAGTAGAAATTGTTGGATGGATAACCGATTTGCTCTGTAAACCTTCACTCAAATCACAGCGAAATATTTTGAAAAAGAAAATATACCTAGCTCTTGATGCAGTCATCCCATTTTACCTAGAGAAATAAAAGCACCAAGACATAAGGGTAGCTAAGCAGAGCTGTTGATCATAAACATCATTTAAAGGAGGAAAACCATGGAAACCATTGAAATATCATTAATAGTCTGTGAAATCAATCATGTGAACACCTCTCCCCCCCCTCCCTGCAGCAAACATCATGACAGAGTTGAAAATGCTGTCCTACTTCTATCTAGTACTTTGGAGCAACGTATTCATTCTTTCAACCATTAACTATTTACTGAGCACCAACTATGAACCTGGCACTCTGCTAAGTGCATATAGCAGAGAACAAGACAAAGTTCATTGCTCCTGAAATTGACATCTTTGTCAGGGAGAGTTAAGCAAACAAACAAATATGTCTGCCAGATGGTGGTAAGTGCTGTGGAAAATACTAACGCGGGTCAGTGGATGGAGTCAAGAAGGAAGTACAGAAAGGAATTATGTGGTCATCTGAATGAAGGGCTGGCTAGACAGAGGAGATGGCAAGTAAGGAGGCTTTGTGTGGTAGTTACATAATCTGTTGTCAATTTGAAACTTAAAGTGAAGGGGTGGAGGTTAGCCTGCCAATCAGGTCACAGCTTGATGACCTCATTTGGAAGTGCTAAAGAGATAAATAGCTTGCTGGAGGTGGGACACATACACACACACTTCTTGGGAGACATTCCTGTTAAGAAGACACATGTTGCTACACTAGAGCCTTGGAGCTGAAGGAGCCACTAGCTTACAATGCCACTGGGTCCACAAGACTTTCCACCCACTGGCCTGTGATCCTCCTGCATTTGACATCATTGCATGTGTTGTATGAGTCTGAAGAGGAATTTATAGATTGGTATTGGACATATGGGCTAATATCGGACTTATGGACTTGATCTGGACTGGGCTAGGATGTTTTCTCAATATTCAATTGCTCTTGTATATGAAGCTCTTTCTTATCCACATATGAGTATCTGTGGATTTGTTTCTCTAGTATACCTGGACTAATTTTGGGTTGTGCCTGGTGTGATCTGAGAGCTGTAACAAGGCCAGTATGCTGAGGTGCAGGAGGCACGTGGGCAGGGGCAGTGGCTGAGGTCAGGGAGGAGCGTGCTAGACTTGGGGTGGGAGCAGAGAATGTGGGGCCTTGTAGCTCCTGGTGAGGACTTGGGGCTTTTTTCCTGAGTGGGCTGAGAAGCAATGGAAGGTTCTGAACTGAACAGATGCAACTTGTGTTCTTAAAGGAGGGTCCTGCTGGCCTTGGGGGGAGAAAAGATTGAAGTGACAAACGCTGAGGCAGGAGGCTGTCACCATCATGCAGAAGGGGGTAGGAGGTGGCGGAGAGAAGGGAGCTGACATGGAAGAGGACTCAGTGATGGGGAAGTGGTCTGATTCGGGACAGAATTTGAAGGCAGGGCTGGTGGATTTCCCATTGGAACTAGATGTAGATCCTCGGTGGCCTCGTGCTAATAGGACTATTTTCAGAGTAAGGGGAATATCGCACAATCCGTTTTGGTTTACCTAAACAGCAAACAAAAACGGCCTCTCCTTACACATGGATCCCTCTATGAACCTAGAGAAATTAGGATGGGAGGCCCAGCACAGTTAACACTGACCACTGAGAGACCCTCAGCCGGATGGAAGCTGGTCTTTTTTTTCTTCTCCTTGAATTTTGTTTGTTTGTTTGTTTCATTGGTTGCAGTGAACCCTTGTCCATCGTAAAGGTTTTGACAAGACGCATTTCATAAAGGAAAATCTCAACAAGGCAGGGCAGGGCAGATGCCGCTGTGGCTCAGAGGTCATTACAGTCTGGCTCTGAGCTCCTCTCCTGCCCTGGTTCTCTTGTGGGCTTGACAGGAAAGCAGGGACACTCAGGGAAGCCCAGCATTTGGTGAGGGGACAACATAAAGTCAAGGAAGAAGAGAGTGGCCACCAGCCCCGTCCTAACAAGCAGCTAGGCACAGTGGGTCTGAGATGGAAGTGTCTAGAAAGAAACCTTAGGACCTTCTCCCAGCCTCTCCCTGCTTGTGGCTTCTTCCCCTATAAGAGTTGGCTGGCCTGGATTGCTAAGAGTCACTCAACATAGGAACCAGAGTGCTGCAAATCCCACCTTTACTGATTCATTCCTTGGGGATCTCTTTGAAAGTTCGCTGGCTTTCCCCTCTCCTCCGCCCCACAGCTCAGGGAATAGAGATCAGAAAGCTTCAGGGAACCCTGCCTCCCCGCACAGAGCCAGACCTGGGCTGCAGCAGCTCCTTCTGCAGGCCTTGGCTCTCTCAAGGTCAAGAGTGTGTAGGTGGTTCCTGGTCTACTCACTTCGAAGGGAAAGGGCTATGCTTTCTCTTGCCTCGAGCCACCCCATACCCAGATGGCCATGCCTGCTTCCACTCTGCATCCACTGAGTTCTGAATCCCGGCTCCACCCTCTCAGTGCTGGGTGACTTTGAGCAAGCTGCATGATTTGCTATGCCTGAGTGGGTTTTTTATTAGCAATGTGAACATTGACCTCCCTAGGGACACTGTGGATATTCAATGGGAGAGTGTAGAGAATGTGTTGCCTGTCTCTTGTGCTACCTACTGGGACCAGCAACCACCCTTTCAACGGCGCCCGACGGCTACAGCACTCTGGAACCCCACGGAGATGAGCAGCCTATTGCACAGCCGAGTCCGAACACGACGAGAGGTGATTTTTCCACGATCCCATGGATTCTGGGGAGGTGTGGTGCTGGGAATCTGCCCCGCTCTTCCCAGCCCGAGGTCCGAGCTCTTTCATCCCCCCACATTGTCCCCACGGGGCTGCGGAGAGACCCACGTGATTGACCTTCTAGGAAACCACTGGAGAAGCACACTACAGGAGGTACTGGGCTCCTTCTCCTGAGGCGTCCATCCGCTGGCCCAGGGTGCCCCATGAGGGGCCCAGGAATCCACCTGATCCCTGCTGTGATGCCCATTGCTGAGCAGAACAGTCCACTGAGCCCTGAACACACACTGAGACGCTCACTCCACAGCCCGGCCTGGTGCTGCTCTGCCCGGCCATGAGGGGCACACCTGAGCCCCACCAGCCCAGGCGGGCATCCCTTCCAGATGCACACACACCAGGTTACCTGAAGTTGATCCCCTCGTGGGCCTTGGTGGCACAGCTGAAACTGAAGATTGATGTGTCGTGACGACGGGTACATCCAGCGCTGAAAAACCTGCGATCCAGAGAAGCTGCCTCAGTCTTCCTCATCTGAGAATGAAGGCCCCCTGAAGCTCATGGCTTCTAACTCACCAAAAACCCTCAGAGACCACAAAGCCTTGCCAGGACCCGCCTTCCAACCTCAGCAAAGTCAGGCCTGGCCTTCCTCTGCAACCTCTTCTCCTTCCCATCCTGAGGACTCTGTTCATATTGTCCCTTTGGCCCCCACGGTGACTCTTGGAGTGTGTGCTGGCTCCTCGTCCCCTTTTAAACTCCCCTTTTACCTGATTAGTCTGCCCATTTTCCATAGTACTCATCGTGACTGACTGCCATTGTTGGCAAGTGTCTGCTTACTAGCCTTGTGTCTGACCTTCCCACTAGAGAGTACGCTGTGTGGAGGCAGGGACCAGCTCTTTCTGAATTTTCCCACCTGACTTGATGTGTGGTGTACAATAGGAACGTTGTGGATTGGATTTTGTCCTCCGAAAAGGCAGACTGAGACCCTAATCCCTGAGCCTGTAAAATAACCCTGCTTGGAAACAGTGTTTTCCTTTAGTCATGTTAATGAGGACATATCAGAGTACAGTGGGTCCCAAACCTAATTTCCTTTTTTTTCTTTTATGTTTTCAAGATAGTTTTATTGGCAAATATTTCACATATCATACAATTTAATGGTTCACTCATGCCAAACCTATTTCTGCTGAATGAAGTTTTATATAAAAGACAGACAGACACACACACACACACACACACACACAGAGGGAAGACCTACATCAAGCAAAGTTTCCCCCTACAAGCCAAGGAACTCCCGGGCTATGAACAAAGAAGGCCATTCCCTTGCAGCTGTAGCCCTGGCTTAGATGTCTAGCCTCCCAAACCATGAGACAGACCATTCTTATTCTTGAAAGTCACTGGCTTATATTTTTATGATGGAAGCACTAGGTGGCTGCGACCCCAGTGAACAACGAAATGCAGAATCATCCCATAATGCAGGTGTGTGCCATGCGGCTGCAGGCCAGCCCAGTTCCACACTCAATGGACCAATGCTTAGGTGTCTTGAGGGGTCTTCAGTCTCAGAGTCACACATAAAACCCGCTTGCAGGAGAACAGACGTGGGACTGAAGACAGAGTTCCTCCATCAGAAAGTGTATCTCACACACACACCAGTGGGAAGCAGGAGAGAAAGGAAAACATGAGAGAAGACGCTTGGGAACAAACACATCTCCCAGAGCTGCTATTTAGGACACCAGGAAAGCAGATGGTTAGATTACTTTCTGGGCCTTTGTTGGGGGACTAAATCACAGCATTCTCCGAATCACACAACTGTGAGGGTAACAGCAGGGTTGGTCAGAGTTCAGGTTTGTCCTGCGTCTTTTAGACTGTGGTACCTGGGGAGGCGCCCCCTCCCCACCCCGTGGGCACAGGGACCTACTGGCGCCATCACGTCACTGTCCCCTCCCACAGCTCCTCCAGTGACCCGGCTCCCTGCCGCACCAGAGCCCCTCCTGCCACAGAGGCCAAAGGGATTCTCAATTTAGCTCCCAAAAGAAATAACAAGGCGCGTTTGCTGGAATTATTTGCATACAGGAGCCCAAGAGAACCTGAACAAGCAGGCCCAGGACTAACGGGCTCAGAGAACCTCCTCAGTTCTGATTCCAACATCAACTGACTCGATTCCCTGTTCTCTTGCTTAAGGCCCAGAATCCCAGTACTGAGGGCCCCATAGGTTTGGGGCCCCTGAATCAGGCACCCACACCCTGGTGCCATCAGCCAAGGTCTAGGCAGGACGTGCTGTATAAAACAAGGCCCCTTGAGAGGGACCAGAGAGAGAACTCTATGAGGGACCTAGATAGAGGGGTGACCGAGCTTCGCTGGTTGTCCGGGACTAATCACCAGAAGGACAAACAAATGTCTTAGAAGTACAGCCAGGATGCTCCTTAGAAGTGAGGCCAGTGTCTCTGGACACGTTCTCAGGAGACGCCAGTCCTTGGCAAAGGACACCACGCTTGGTAACAGTCAGTGGGAAAGAGGAAGGCCCTCAACGTGCTGGATTGGCACAGAGGAGGAGCCAAGGGCTCAGACCGAGGAACAATTGTGAGCACGGCGCAGGACCGGGCAATGTTTCATCCTGTGATGCATGGGGCCGCTAGGAATCAGAGCTGACCCAAGGACACCTAACAGCAGCAGCAGCACCCCACCTCTGTCTCGTCCCTGAAGGTCATTCATTCTAAGGCACAATTTTCTTCACAATCTAGCGTCTCCCCAACTGGGCTACGTCTTGACGTCAATTGTGCTCTACAATGGCCACCTGCCAGGACAGAATCTACAGACTGCTATCAGACATATGGGCTAATATCAGAGTATGAACTAGATCTGGACTGGGCTGGGATGTTTTCTTAAGATACAATCACTCTTTGATATAAAGTTCTTTTATATACACATATGAGTATCTGGATTTGTGTCTCTAGTACTAAGACTGACTAACACGGGTCCTGTGCCATCCTCACAAATTGTCATTGTGCCTTTGAAAAGTATATAAATGAAAGATTTTCCTCAGGGACCCCATGTAGGGTTTCTGAGGCTATAGATCTTAACAGAGCGAATAGCCTCGTCGCCCTCTCTCAGTGAGGTTGGTAGGTTTGAACAGGTGCCCTTGCCATTAGCAGTCCAATACTTACCCAATAGCACAGGCAGGGTGCCTTTGTAGAATGAAAAATAAAGGGAACTGTTTTTACTTTAGCTTTTGTTGTGTGTTTCAGTTACAGCATTTCCTCATTCCAAGAGCAGGAGAGGCCTGTGTCTTGGGAAAGAATAATATGCTGTTTGTTTGGAAAAACACTTTAATGTGCCCTGTGCTTATGTAATAAGTGGGCCCAAAGGCCCGGCTTCCCTGAGTCTGCAAAAGACCCGAAGGGGTGAAGTGCTTTGCAGTTAATATTCAAGAGCTGTTGCTCCTTTCAAGCCCTAGAAGAAGCTAATGACACCTACGGTCTCAGAGAAGATTGTGAACTAGACTAGGAGGAAGACCTTCAGAAAGGCCTCCCCTTGCATGTTGTGGTCAAGGATTTGGAAAGGCCTATGAACTGAGTGACGTTCTCCTATCCTGTATTGTAAAGCCCTTCAAGTACCTTCAAGCCTCCAGTGGAGTTGATCAAGTTCAAAGCCTGGTGTTCTACCTTGGGAACGAGGGGAAAGTGTCATTGGGTAGCAAAGTACAGTAGAACCCTGGACCTTGACGCTAATCCATTCTAGAAGGATGTGATGCATCCCTCCAGATGCGATGCAGTCAAGTTCCAAATCAATTTTTCCCATAAGAAATAACTGAAAACAGATTAATCCATTCTCGGCCAAGTTTTCACCCTAACCTTGCCTTTTTACACAAAACATTACACAGAAATTTCAAAGTAAGTAAGTATGTAAGTTCAGAGTTGAAGAATATAATTTAAATAAGAAACACAACACTTAAAAGGTTTTTAACAACTACAGTATATCCTATCCCTTGAGACTGATGAGGATCTGGATCTGTGGACACGGATGTGGAGAGGAGGTGTGGAGAGAGAGTCATTGTTTGGAAGGGAATCCCCTTCCATAAAATCAACTGGTAGCTGCTTGTCAGGAGTTTTTCCCCCTTCTTTGCCTTTTTTCACTAGGACCTGGCTGGCTTTCTCTAAAAACAATCAGTCTAATCGGGGTCTGCTGTTGGCATTCCTTAACTGTTTTCTAAAAGGATTTACTAACTTATCAACAATATCAATAACATGGTTAACCAGTTCCTTATCATAATGATTCTTTTCAAAAAACTCTTTCTTAGGATCCATGTTTTTCATCTAAAAACAGTACAAAAAGCCACAAAAACTAAGAAAATTATAGCAAAACACTTGGAACACAGCTGCAAAAGGTTTAAACAGCGTGTACTAACAACGCCAACAAACACCGAGTGACCGAAACACGAACTTCTTTTGTTTACAAAAATCACGTGCGTCGGGTTGGATTCTGATGTTTTGTGCAAGCTCCGATGCAAAACTTTCTCAACATTTTGCATCAAAATTCTATTATGTTGAGTGCTGATGCGGTCGAGTACCAGGGTTCTACTTACTTCAGAGGTGAAAAGCAGTTGGGGCAGGGGGTGCACCAGAAGGATCCAGGAGATGGCAGGAAATGAGAGAAGACAGGAGACTATAAGGTTGGACTTGCTTTGTGGAAATTCTTGGGGATATTTGAGAAGAGCTCAAGTTCCAACGGCTGAAAGCATGAGATGTTTTCTTTGATTATTAAAGTGAAGTGATAGCTCGGCTTTGTGTCAACTTGACTGGGTCAGGATTCTCAGTAGCTTGACAGGTCAGGCCTCCCCCAGGATGAAGATAACAATGTAATCAACTCCATGATAAGATCTGCTGTGAGCATCCAAGCAGGTGTGAGAAGATCAGGGTAGAGTGCAACCCTTGCTCAAGTCACACCCCCAGTGATGTTTGCTCAGGGAAGTATGGCCTACTTGACATTCACATTGATGCCGTGGAGAGCCACTTGGCTTTTTCTGCTGAGTCTGCATCCTCCATCTGGCACGCCAACCTCTGATGCTTTGGACTTGAGCTGAAGGTCTACTATATTGCCCACCAATCTCAAGAGTCATCCATGGCCTGCCATCTGACCTCTGCCAACCCTGTAGCCATGAGCCTGACCTACTGACGTCCACCAAACTGGTCTTCCTGCTTTGTGGTCCATTAGACCCTGCAGCTACACTTAACATCTGACCTCCAACTTAACATCTGACCCATGGACTTGAACCAGCCTGGACTTCCTCGCTTCTACAGCTGTGTGAACCTTTGTCTTGATATAATTTTCTCTCTTTAAATAACAAATATTTTATATTGATAATTCATGTATATTTATATTTTGCTTCTTTAAAGAATGCAGCCTAACACAAGAGTGATTCTGTCAGGCTACGAAAAATACAGGGGCACCTATCAAAAACCTACATTGCTTCAAAACACACAAAAAAATTACAATAGGTAAAAAACTGTGAGTAGGTATGGTTGAAATGAGGCAGCATCACCTGAACACAATGAAAGTTGTATCTAGGTTATTGTTATGCTAATTTCTTAGAAGATACCTTCAAAGCACCAGCAGGGTTTCCAGGTCTATAGTTTACAGCACTGGTTCTCAACCTTCCTAATGCCCGGACCCTTTAATACAGTTCCTCATGTTGTGGCGACCCCTCAACCATAAAATTATTTTCATTGTTACTTCATAACTGTCATTGTGCCACTGTTATGAATCGGGTGACCCCTGTGAAAGGGTCAGTCAACCCCCAAAGGGGTCGAGACCCACTGGTTGAGAACCGCTGGTCTACAGAAACAGAATCACCAAGGACATAGTACCCATCTAATACACAGCTTCTAGTCAGACCCTGCTTCTCAAAGCCCCCTGCACATATTCATTTTCCCCAAGAACCCCAGGTTGGATCTTTTCTGCAATGGAATAGTTCCTCTAGAGCTCTGAAGAGATGCCATGCCCCCTGTCCCACCTCACACACCAGGCCTAAAGATGGTCTCGTCTTCTTGGGAGAAGGTGGAATGAGGCCAACAGAGACTTTCCTCATTTATTTAGGTCCTAGAACAGATCCAAGGAGCCCTGAGACGTCGTGGTTACACGTTAGGCTGCTAACCATCAGGTCATCAGTTTGAACCTCCCAGCCGCTCCCAGGGGCAGGGCCTTCGAGTCCCATCAACAGATTCTGTACGGTCTCAGAAACTCACTGGGCAGTTCTGCCCTGTCCTATCGGTCACGGTGATCGAACCGACTCGATGGCAGTGAGTCTGATGTGAGAACAGACGTGCTTTCCCGCGTGAGCTCATACTTGTCCTGCAGCCTGTAGTCTTCTGGGTCACCCTTCTGGCTGTAACTCTGCTTTGCCCCGGCCCACCCTCTCCCAAATGCCTTTGCCCGTTGGCATGCTCTCTCTTCCTCCTGTGAGGTGGCAGGGAGCAGGCCACACTCAGAAAGCCCCTCCTCCTCAGGGAGGCCAGCCAGGCCCTTCCTCTCAGACTCTAAGCCCATGTATGGATCTCTCACTTCCTAGAAGCCAACTCGGAAGAAACTCCTTTTTACACCTCACCAGCACCAACAAGAATGTCCTCCTGTGTAGACGTCCACCAGGGAACTCCAGGCAGACCAGCTTTCCAATGAGAGAACCGAGGAAAATTGCTCCGGAGGCACTCTGGAAACCGGGCACTGTCCTTTGGGTAGTGCCCATTTTTCATCCGGCCTCCCCGCTCTCTCAGAACATTTGCATAAAGTTAAGAACAGTCACTTGTTCTATATTCCCTTCGAGGGAGAAGGCCCTAGGCCAATTCAGGACTATTACTGTAGAGTCGCTCCCAAACACGAGGAGGGTTAATTACCGCATGCAATTATTAAGAGGAAAAAAATAACAAAATAATATTTAGTGATGTAGCACAATGTTCATAAGATATTCAGAATGCATTAAAAGCAGAACCCTCCCACTCATCCACCCCCATAAAAAAGATTCTTTGAAAGAGCTTAACACACAGTCACATCTTGTTTTATAATTCCTTGGCCTTCTCATTTATTCCCACCCCCCTTGGCCATTTTAATTACAGAGACAGATCACTTGAACTTAATCAAGAACTGAACTGAGTTGAAGCTGAGCTCAGTCTTGGCAAAGACTGATCAGTTTCCCTAATGGCCCCCTGACTGTGGGTTTTCGGGGGTCCGAAGTGAATGTCTGACTTGTGTTTCACAAATCTGCTTTCGTGGCAAGCCCCAAGCTCCAATTTCTGACTCTAAATCCCCGGAAGCCCCCAGAGAAAGCCGTGCTCAGCTCCAGAGCCTCTCTTCTGCCACTGAGCAGGTGGCTGAGGGGAAGGAGCACCCAGGAAGGCTCACCTTCCCGCCTTCCTTTTTCTCTGGAATCTTGGCCCCTAAAGCCCTCCATTCCGTCAAGCGTTCCCCAATAACTTCACACCTATTTTTAAATATTTTGTCCAGCTTTTCTAGTTGTATGGAGGGGAAGTTCATGAAATAAACTATTTTTTCTTACAAATAGCACACCCACATAAATAATGTGTGCATACCTATAACAATGGTAAGATTATGTTTTTAAAAAGTTCTGGTGTGGCGTGCCCATGTCACGTGTCATTTCCAGATGTGACTGTTGGCCTTATTCTCACCCTAATTCTATTTTTATCATACAAAAATGTATCATATTTGGATAACAAAAAGACAAGCCATAGTCAAAAAGTCGTGACTATGTGAATTGGGAAAGATGCCATTGAAACTCTGTTGCTACTAATTTAACCCGATAATTTCACCTGCGTTGCCTTGAGTCATCAGTCAGCACCTTGAACCTATCGCACCTTGAACCTGCGGGGAAGTGGAATTGCTTGGTATGGCTTTTCCAGCCATAGTCTTTGTAACCCTCACCCTGTTACTGCAAATAAGGGATAGAGTGCTCTAACTCGGGGACTGATCAGTTTTTCCCTTCCTCTGGGTATAAGAGCACCATCTCAGAAGCAGGAAGGGGAAATCCCACTCTCACGAAGAAAGAAGAGCCATCAGTTGAGCACGCGTGAGACCCCTGCCTGAAGTGGGGGAGGCAGCAAAGGTGTTAGAGGCCAGGCCTCACTGAAACCACAACCCAGAGCAAAGGAGCCATGCTGAGACCATGAGGCAAAGCAGTGGGGCAGAAGTGATATTGCGAGGCTTCCCACTGCTTGGAACAAGGCAGAGGCCCGGGGACCATGTGGCTGAGCAGCGAAGAACCAGAGAAAGGTTTGGCTGCTGCCTGAGAGGGCACTCTGTTGTGGACAAAAGATGACACCCTTAATGTTTTCTGATGTTGGCTTGGGATAACGTTTAAACTTCCCTAATGAATCCCCATATCGTGAGGATTGTTGTGACTTCTGTGTGTATCCACTACAATGGGTTATCAGTCCCAGCAGAGAAATAGCATGGTGTGGGAGAGATGGCTGGTATCAGAATAGGAGAAAAGAGGCTGGAGGGTAGACTCATGGCTGATCACAGCCTGGTGGGATTGGATTCTCCTTCTCCCTTGTGAAAATAGAGGAGGTCAGACCTGGCCTCTAAGCCATTTTCTCAAAGCCTGTTCATAAGCCAAGTACTATCAGTCCTAACTGTAAACAAAGGGAATTCTGCACTGGCATACATGAGTAACTGTAAATAGGGATTTCTATTCTATCTGCATTGGCAGAATTAGCACAGTACTCTTCCAACGTTGCCTTTTAATTGGTATAAACAGACCATCGCTCTTGGCTCAAGAGATGAATGTGAAAATCTTAAGAGATCATCTTAAGGAAAACCATTAGGCTGCGTTGTTGTTGTTAAGTGCTATCAAGTCAGATGGCACTCAAAAACCCTCTCTTGTCAGCCAGACAACACCAAGCAAAGAGAGCAAAGGGCTGCAATGGAAAGAATTCTAACACAGAAAGGAGGTAGAGACACACTTCCCCCATGCCTCCCCAGCAGAGAGAAACATGTTCTTATCCGTGGAAGAGACCGAGCTAGTGGACGGGTATAGGGAGGAGGCCAGGATTTTCACACTGCTCACACAATTGCTTGAATTGACTCCTGGTTTGAGGGGACCTGGGGACAAGGACACAGCATGAACTCTGGGGTACAGGAGTACACCCACCTGGAAAGAGCAGGTGTGCTACAGAAAGCCAGTCAACAGCAGCAGACTCACCGCAAAGCTAGCCAATGGTAGAAGGCCTGCAATAGCAGGAGAAAGACCCGGCTCTTGCCCTCAGATAACCTTGGGTCCCTTTGGTGTTTCACACCCAAGCACTTCCTTAGTAAACCCACTCATCCAGCTCACTCCTTTCCTCTGACTGATCGGAACATCGTCCCGTTTGACTTCTTTCTCCTGAGTATGACCGGCACCGAGAGAGGAGAGGCATAAAACCTGGCGTTCATTGCCTCCCAGCAGGGCCATGTGCAACAGATCAGACCGCAGCCCAGTCCTGTGTCTCCCTGACAAGTGGTCCCTGAAGCCCACTGTGGCAAGCACGGTGTCACTCGATCTCATGAAGGGCCTTCCTCTCCTTTGCTGCCCCGCTACTTTACCAGGCATGATGCCCTTCTCCAGGGACTGGCCCTTCCTGATAACTCGTCCAAAATCTCACCATCCTCCTTTCTAAAGGTTACTCTGGCTGTACTGATTACAAGAGAGATGTGTTCATTGTTCTGGCAACTCATGATACAATTACTATTCTTTGTCAAGACCGTTCAATTCTTTGGTCTTCCTTATTAATTTTCCAGCTTTCCCATGCACAGGAGGCAGCTGAAAATGCGGCGGCTTGAGTCAGGGGCAACTCAGCCCTCAAGGGGACCTCTTTGCCTCCAACACTTTGAAGAGACAGTTTGCAGCATTGTTGTCCTTAAGTGACATTTCCATGAGGTCAATTTTACCCCAGTGACATTAAACCCGCTGCACAAGAGAGGGGGGAAAAAGAAATTTAAATCAGGAATGTGTAAAAAATCTGGGTATAAGTGATTATGAAAATAACATGCAGGACTTGTGTGGTTTGCAAAAGTACGCACATTGTGTAAAAAATAAGACAGTCTGCCAATGCTGCCCCCTCTCCAGTTCTGGAAAATGAGGGTAATTCCACATTGTATCATGGGATTGCTAAGAAAACCATTCAAGTTCTTGCTATATAAAAACCCTTAGTGCTTCGGTCAAATACTCGTTTCCATGTTACCCATTCTGGGCACATGACAGGCTCCTACTGCTTGGTGTCCTGGTCGTTCGGAGGAGCCTGGGGATCCATTCTGGCCAATGATTGGCTAGTGAGCTGTGAGCAGAAGAGAACATGCCATGTGGGAGCCCAGCGTTCCCTTCCTCAGGGACGCCTCCCATGGCCATGCCATCGTCACGGGCACCGTCCTGTCCAGAGGCGGCCCTGCCGGCCTGCGCCTCAGAGCGAGGAGGAAAAAGACAAGGGGGTGGATCACCCAGAGAATGCAGCTGCAACGGTCATGGGCGGTGACTTTCGTTCTTTGTGAATTGAAGCTACTACAGTGAACCCTCGCCACTTCGCGCTTCGACTTCTGCGGCTTCACTCGATCACGGTTTTTGCGTAACCCACTGCCTACACCTGCTCCTTCAGAGGAAAAAGACGGCGACCCACCTGTAGAGTACATCCCTTAAGTCATTTCATAGGCTATTGATTACAGTATTTGTAAGAACTATGTATAATAATACTGTATGTGAAGTATGTAATACTGTAAACTAGATGCCATAAATAATATAATAAATGATCATTGTAACGTCCAAAATGTTTTACTGTATTTTCCCTTTTTCGTTTAATAAATTGGGTAATACGAGTGTAATGGTGACTAAAGGGTGTTTTTTCATGTCCTCTATGCTCTAACTACGAAAATATTTGATTTACAAATAAGGAATCCTACTTCGCGGAATTTCATTTATCACGGTAGGGTCTAGAACCGATTAACCGCGATAAACGAGGGTTCACTGTATTTGTTTATTTGTCTGTGAAGAATCATCCGCCTGCATTTGACGTACAAAAGGCAGTAATGTACTTTGAAAGCGGGCCCTGGCGATTCTAAGGGCTTGCGATTACTACACCTACTTGTGTTCTTCTGACAGCTTGTCCTGCCATTGCCAGAACCTTCGCGTGGGAGCAAAGCCCATTCTGTCTGAACGGGCGACTCCTCCCTGTCAGTGATGTGAAGGCACTCCTTGCTACAGGAGCCAGGGAGCCGCTAAAGGGACACATTTTAGCATCCTTTGGGGATGGCAGTAGGGAGACATCGTTCGCTTGGAGGAAGACTGGTGGTTGCATCCTACAAATATAATCCGCGCCGCCCCCCAACAAAAAAAGGGAGTTCTAGGTATTTGTGTCACTCATTTTACCTCATTTCCCCACCTGCCACCGCCATCCCCACCCAGAAACACCCGCGCCACCCTTGCTGCAGGGAGTAGCCTGGCAAAGTGAGAAGAGACATCCTGAGGGAGTGTTCGGGAGACTGGACCGGAGAAGCAAAATAACATTCACAACTACAATGGTGCTGAAGAAAGACCTTGGGTTTCAGAAACCTTTTACTTTCAAATCTCAACTTAGCCACCTCTTGGCAGAGTAATCCTGTGCACGTTTTATAACCTGTCAGAGTCTCAGTTTCCTTCCCTTCAGTACCTAGCCTACAAAGATGCCCCCTAGCCCCATGAAGCCTTGTCTCTCAGTGTGCACGTCCTGTATCCTCAACTGAGCTGCCTGCTAGAACCAGTGCAGCAGAAGTGATGCTAGGGCAGAAGAAGCTTGGGTCTCCTGGAACACCAGGTCTGGGGAAGCCAACAGTGATGTATTAAGTCCAACTACCTTGATACTTGGAAGTAGGATTGACAAGAATGCTCCTTAGAGGTTGTGGTAGTTACTGGTGACAATTTGAGGATTAAGAGTGACGGGGTGGAGTCTAGCCTGTCAATCAGGTAGTAGCTTGATGACCTCATTTGGAGGCACTAAAGAGATAAATAGCTTGCTGGAGGTGGGACACATGCTCACTCCCTGTGAGACATCCCTGTGGAGAAGGTACATGGAGAGAGGTTGATGGAGCCAGACCTCTGGAGCCAGAGAAGCCACGTGGAGACCCCTGCCAGCACGGAGATGCTTACAACGCCACTGGATCCACAAGACTTCCCATCCACTAACCCGTGATCTCCCTGTATTCGGTGTCATTGCATGTGTTTCCTGAGTCTGAAGAGGACTTTATAGATTGTTATCAGACATATGGGCTAATATCGGACTTATGGACTTGATCTGGCCTGGGCTGGGATGTTTTCTCAATATTCAACTGCTCTTGTATATAAAGCTCTTTCTTATACACATATCAGTGTCCTTGAATTTGCTTCTCTAGTCTACCCGGACTAGCAGAGGCAAAGATGATGAGACTTCGTCTCATGTACTTTGAACATGTTGTCAGGAAAGACCAGTCTTTGGAGAAAGACAGCATGCTGGATAAAGGAGAAGAGCAATGACAAAGAGGAAGGCCTCACGGAGCCGGATGAGCCCAGTGGTGCATCAAGGGGCTCACACATAAGAACAATGGTGAGGATGTTGCAAGACGGGCCTGTGTTTTGTTCTGTTGTGCATATGGCCGCTGTGAGTCAGAACCAACTAGAGGCAGCTAACCCCCACGACCACACCACCCTGGTGTTACCCAAGCCGGAGGGAGGCCCAGCGTGGCGACCCTGCGTGGACACAGACGTGCTGGTGCAGGCTCCAACGTTGCAGTCATCTCAGCTGAGGTATCATCAGACTTGTGAGCAAAGACGTCATCTCCGACGCTCAGCTGCTTGACTTCAGTCCCAGCTACCCAGAGTTTTCGAGAGAACCACCAGCCAGATGCACTCAACCAACAGAAAGGGAGACACATCCTAGTAAATAGTGATTTTAAAACCCTGAAGTTTCAGGGTGATTTGTTACACAGTAAAATAGATAACCAGAGCAACAGCTGTAGAAGTGGGAAGAATAAGACCAAACTAGCAGGGCTGCTGTGAAAGGGAATGTACAAAATGCCCAGCACTCTGGTTTTCGACTTCACAGTAGCTGTTTATAATACACATGGTCAACCTACTGAGGTAAACAGACCCAAATGGAGTGATTTTTAGAACTGAAAAAGATGGACTCCCATAGTGAGCTCCTTTTGTAACACATACAAATGTGGTGGTGGGCAGCAGGGGTGGGGTGTGGGGGAGGACTGCAGGGGGGACTAGGAATGGGTAGTGCTGGGTAAAACTGAGGACAGCACCAAGGTTGAGGGCACCCCAGAGAACTCAGGCGGTCAGGGGCTTCAGGCTCCTGTTCTTTGCATATCAATCATAATAAGAGGAAATGAAAAGGCAGTGATGTGCAGAGGATGGTGCGGGAAGGGGGGCCCTGCCTCCTGAGACTGGTGGGGGGGGGAGGTGGGGACGAATGACAGAATAAATGTCTATACGATTTTTGTGTAGTGTTTCAGCAGATTTTTTTAAAAGAAAAATATCCCTGCAGTTAGTTATAACAACACAAACATTCTTCGTAAGACTAGTGGACATATATCGATATACCTACAGGCTAACAAGGCTGTGCTCGCTTGCTTCGTGAACCTTCTCACACACTCTGACCCGACCTGTCATTATTCCCCACTACAAGGGCACGCTGGTGTTTTCATTGCTGTCCATGTTTTCGTAGGTACTGGTTTTGCCAGATGTTTTGGTGTTAGAGCTACAATGTTGTGGCAGTTAGTATTTGTGAACCCCTATTAATAATGTTTTAATAATGAAGTGATCGTTAAAAGAAAAGGAGGAGAAAATCCAAAGGGCTTCTACTAATTACTAATAGTGTTGTAACGAATAACCTGATAATTCAATGTAGAAAGATTTTACAAGATAGTTTTGTTGTTGGTATTCATATAATCTAAGAAATATTACATGTAGCGATTTAAAACTAGACTTCTCACCCAAAATCATGGCCTTCAAGTTTATCCTGGCTCCTAGTGATCCACAGGACAGAGGAGAACTGCCCCTGTGTGTTCCCAAGACTGCAACTCTTCATGAGAGTAGAAAGCCTTATCTCTCTCCCACTGAGCTGCTGGTAGTTTCAAACTGCTGACTTTGTGGTTAGCAGGCCAACACGTACCCCACTACGGCACCAGAGCCCCCAACAAGGTCCTTACCCTGACTCCTCATGGAACAGATTAAATGTCACTCACTGCTACGGCGTTACTCTGACTTGCAGTGACCCGAAAGGATAGAGTAGACTTGTCCTAATAGGTTTCTGAAAATGTAAATCTTCAGATGAGTAGAAAGCCTCAACACATATTATTCAATGGTTAAAACTGATAATAAATATTACTAAGGATTTTGTATGGTCTGGCATGGGAGGAGGTCCATGGGGCCAGGTGGGGGGGATGGAAAGGGGGTAGAAGGTAGAGGGGATAGAATGAGTTACTGTATGGAGTGATATTCCCCCTAGTAGTGTCACTGTGACAAACAGAAAGAAAATCCATGCAATATTCACTCTGCTGTATTTTCTGTACAATCTGGCACTTAAGCTTAAATTTAGTTCTCTGGATTATTGAATAAAGCCTTTATATTCTAACTGAATCGTCTGCAGCTGAAAAATAATCCTCATACAAGTTCTGACATGGCTCAAGTTCAACAGGGCCTATCAGCCTCTGAAGGACTGCTTCACATAGGGTTTTCCCTTTTAAATGTCAAGGAAATTGCTGATTCAAGAGCTCACAAATTAAAATTCAGATTTTTTTTTTTTACTGCTAAATGCCACACTTAATTATGCTCGAAGCTTGAGAAATTCTATGAGTAGCAGCTGCTTACAGAAGGGAATTAGGCTGAAAGAGAAAGCTTTACCCCATCCCTCATCACTATTAAGAATTTAAATGTATGCATAGGAAGATGGCAGAACAGAGAGTAAAAGAGAAAGGGGGAGAGAAGGGAGTAGTGAGTCTACAGGAGCCAAAATATGACCTTGAGTCCATCCCACCTGAATGTCAAGAACAGATTTGCCGAATTGAAGTCTAATGACTGCAGACTTGATGAGCTCTAGAATGACCCCAAGAACAATGAGAAGCTAAAGAGCTGAGCAGAAACTGTCAAAGGGCAGCTCAAGCAGACAAAGTCAAGTATGTTAGTGAGATGAACAAAGACCTAGAGTTACAAAACCAGCTATGAAGAACATGCTCAACATATCTTAAGCTGGATGAACTCCAGAAAAACTCAAAGCCTTGAGTTGCAATACTAAAAGATTCTATGTGCAAAATATCGAACCATACAGGAAACATCCAAAGAAGATGAAAAGAACACACAGTCAGTATACCAAAAAGAACTGGTCAACATTCAGTCCTTTCAAGAGATAGTATATGATCAAGAGCCAGTGGTATGCAAGAACAATTGTGAGGATGGTGCAGGACTGAGGAGTGTTTCCTCCTGTTGCACATCGAATGACTGGCTACAAGTCAGACACTCAGCCATTTCAAGAAGTAGCATATGTTCAAGAGCCAGTGGTACTGAAGGAGAGAGTCCAAGCTGCACTGAGGCATTAGCCACAAACAAGGCTCCAGAAACTGACAAGAGCAATTGATGCAGCTGATGAAGCACTGGGAGCACTCACTCTTCTATGCCAAGAAATCAAGAAGACATGGCCAACTGACTGGAAGAGATGCATGTCTGTTCCCATTCCAAAGAAAGATGACCCAACAGAATGTACAAACTGTAGAACAATATCATTAATACCACAAGTAAGTAAAATTTTGATGAAGATCATCTAACAACATTTGCAACAGTACATTGACAGGGAGCTTCCAGGGGCTGAGGTCAGATTCAGAAGAGGACATGGAGCAAGGACTATCATTGCTGATGTCAGATGGATGTTGGCTGAAATCAGGGAATACCAGAAAGATGTTTACTTGTATTTTCTTGACTATGCAAAGGCATTGGATGGTGTGGACCATAACAAACGATGGATAGCCGAGAAGAATGGGAATTCCATAAGATTTCATTGTGTTCATGTGGAACCTGGGTCAAGAGGCAGTTGTGCAAACCAAACAGGGTTCTGTATGGTTTGAGAAACGTGTGTGTCCAGCGATGTATGCTCTCACGGTAGTTATTTAATCTATATATTGTGCAAATAACAGAGAAACTGGCTTCTATGAAGAAGTGTGTGGCATCAGGACTGGAGGAAGGCTTATTACTAACCTTCAATACACAGATGACACAAGCTTGCCTGATGAAAGTGAGGAGAACTTGAAGCACTTGCTGATGAAGATCAAGGTTTGCAGTCTTCAGCATGGATGACAACTCAATGTACAGAAAACAAAAATCCTCACAAATAGACCAATAGGTAACATCATGATATGTGGAGAAAACATCAGCAATGTCAAGGATTTCATCTTATTTGAATCCACAACAATGCTCACGGTCAAGAGGTCAAACAGTGCATTGCATTTGGGTAAATCTGCTGTCAAGACCTCTTTTTTTTTTTTATCATTTTATTGGGGGCTCGGACAACTCATCATAATCCATCCATCCATCCACTGTGTCAAGCACATTTGTACATTTGTTGCCATCATCATTCTAAGAACATTTTCTTTCTATTTGAGCCCTTGATATCAGCGCATTTTCCCCCTCCCTCTCCCACCCTCCCTTCCCATGCACACTTGATTTTTTTTTTCATGTCTTACACTGTCCAATGTGTCACTTCACCCACTTTTCTGTTGTGGAGGGAGTTATATGTAGATCATTTTTATCGGTTCCCCCTTCCTCCTTCACCTTACCCTAACCCTCCTGGTATTGCTACTCTCATTATTGGTCCTGAGGGGTTTATCTGTCCTGGATTCCCTATGCTTCCACCTCTTATCTGTACCAGTGTACATCCTCTGGTCTAGCTGGATTTGTAAGGTAGATTTGGGATCATGATAATGGAGGGAAGGAAGCATTTAAGAACTAGAGGAAAGTTATATGTTTCATCAGTGCTATACTGCACCCTGACTGGCTCATCTCCTCCCCACTACCCTTCTGTAAGGGAATGTCCAGTTGCCTACAGATGGGCTTTGGGTCTCCACTGCACACTCTCCCTCATTCACAATGATATGATTTTTTGTTCTTTGATGCCTAATACCTGATCCTATCAACACCTTGTGATCACACAGGCTGATGTGCTTCTTTCATGTGGGCTTTGTTGCTTCTGAGCTAGATGGCAGCTTGTTTATCTTCAAGACTTTAAGACCCAAGATGCTATATCTTTTGATAGC
>NW_022106471.1:9711591-9739490 GCF_000313985.2 Echinops telfairi
GGGCACCATCAGCTTTCTTCACCACATTTGCTTATGTACCCACTTTGTCTTCAGCGATCGTGTCAAGAAGGTGAGTATCATGGAATGCCAGTTTAATAGAACAAAGTGTTCTTGTATTGAGGGAGTACTTGAGTAGAGACCCAATGTCAAGACCTCTTTAAAGTCTTGACATTGAAAAGCAAAGATGTTACTTTAAGGATGAGGATGCTGCATCTTCCCCAGGCCATGCTGTTTTCTATCGCCTCATATATATGGGAGAATTAAACATTGAATAAGGGAGACCAAAGAAGAATGGATGAATTTGAGTGGTGCCGGGGAAGGATACTGAAATTATCATGGACTGTCAAAAGAACCAATAAATTTTTCTTGGAAGAGGTACAGCCAGAATGCTCCTTAGAAGCAAGCACAGCAAGACTTTATCTCACATACTTTGGACATGCTATCAGGAGAGACCAGTCCCTAGAAAAGGATAGCATGCTTGGTAAAGTGGAGGACCAGTGAAAAAGAGGAAGACCCTCAATGAGATGGATGGACACAGTGGCTGCAACAATGGGCTGAAACATAGGAACCATTGTGAGGATGCTGCAAGACCAGGCAGTGTTTTGTTCTCTTGTACCTAGGCTCACTGTGCGTTGGAACTAACTCGATGGCACCTAAAAACAACAGCAACAACAACAATGCTCTCAGAATAGAATTTAGAGAGCAAATCTTTTGCTCCAAGAAAGGCACAGCCGCAATTTAAAATAGAGATTTCTGGACCCAGGAAGGTCGAAACATAGAATCAAATCAAAAGTACTCATTTCTTATCTTAGTTTAAAGGTCAGTGAGCAAGCAAGAGAAGAATATTTTCAGGTTGAATTGTGTTTCCCCCAAATATATGTTGGAATTCTAATCCTTATATCCATATAATCTTGTTTGGGAATTAAGGGTTCCTTTATTATGTTGATGAGGTCCTATCAGCAGGGGGTGTGTCATGAACATAATCATTCCTGAGTTATAAATTCAGATACAGGGACAGTTCAAACAGGGGGGAGATAGGAGCCACATGAAGATCCCCCATGAACCAAGGAACACCCGGGATATAGAAGGTAGGACAAATAGAGGTAGAGAGAGCCTTCCAGAGACCTACATTAAAATTCCAGCCTCCTAAACTGTGAGGAAGTAGATTTCTGTTCTTTAAAGTCACCCACTGGTTGCATTTCTACTACAGCTGCACTAGGAAACTAAGATACTATATCCCTGAAATGATGGGGTCCCACTTTACCCAAGAAGAACTGGTCCTAAAATAGTTATATTATTACAATCAAAATTTTAATGAAATATTCCACTTCTATATAATTTTACTTGTTTTAATGTTTACCTGCTAGACATGCCTGATTATAAGGGGATGCTTTTAAGTCTCCCACCATAATCGTACATTTGAATTTAGAGAATAAACTCCTAGCTGCTCTATCATTATTTAGTTAGATTAGATTTACGAGGGGGCACCCCCCAAAAATCGGAAAAAAGCTCTGCTGGGCAGAGCTTTCATTCACACTTTTCCCGCAAGGCGAGCATCAAGCAACTCTCTCTGAATTAGTGCACCCAGTAGCATCATCTGGGAAGGTTCACTCTGGCCACAGTGAATTTTTTTATAAAAGCCATTTCAAAGAGGAGCTGGTACTAAGGACCCTATAAAAAGTAAATGTTTAGGAAACAATGATAAATAATAAAGATAATGATCTTTATCGTCAAGGTTTTCCTTTGATCCATTGGTTGTTTAAAGACCCTTCTAGAATAAATTTCTTAAATGGAGTATGTAATATATTCTCTGAACCCTAACATAATAACTTTCTCTCAACCTGATAGGTGATACTTGAGCTGAGTATAGAACTTTTAGGTCTGGGTTCTACGCTCTCAGTGTCATTAGTATTATTCCACCATCATTTAGCTTCCAGTGTTGCAAATAAAAAGCCAGAATGACACCCCAAATATTGCATTCATGACCTGAAAGGATCAGTCCTAATTAATAGCCACTAAAGTGAGACAGAGAAAGAAGAAAACTTGATCATTTTAAGAAACCAGCCAATGGAGTACAACAGCAACTGGTGGGGCTCAAATTACACCAGTTTCCAAGTGACATTTATACCGATTTCTTCAAACCATATTAATCACAGATTGCATGCAGGGGAGCTATAATTCTTAAGATACATGACAGTTTACAAAAAGTCATAAAACATTGTGAGTACATAAAACAGGGAGAAGAGGAAATTAGTCTTATATAATCTATTATCTTGACATCTGCTTTCAAACTGATGGTTCTTAGCAATCTTACACAATGACCAAGAAAGCTGGAGGGAGGAATCAGTTAAACTCCAAGTAGGATCCAAATAGTTATGAACATTCCAAACTCTTGTTTGAACCTAGGAAAGTCAAAACATACAGTGACAAATTCATCTAAAAATTGGTTACGCTTAAACATGTCCGATTCAAATAAAAAGGGCTGTGGTCCTGCTCACAACTAGCATGATGACAATTTGATTCTCCTTTATAAATAACTTCAACTCTGAACGACCCTATAGGACAGAGTAGAACTGCCCTTTGGGGCTTTCAAGACTGTAACTGTTTACAGGAGTAGAAAGTTTCATCATTCTCCTGCAGAGCAGCTGGTAGTTTCAAATCGCTGACCCTGAAACTTAGCAGCCCAATGGCATAAACCAACTACGAGTGGGAATCAACTCCATGTCCATGAGCTTGGTTTTATAAGAAATTTGTTTTTTGTCTGGACTCTTCAGAGGAATTTTTTCTTTATCCTAGAAGTTGATAAATTTTATAGAAATTTTATGTGTGTTACATGTGTGTCTTTTTTTCTTCCATCCACTCTGGAATTCATTGAGCCCTTTTAAATTGCAGAAATTGCTTATAGAATCTTCCACTCAGCTCCAAGACATCTCCCTATGTGAAAGCAATTAAAAAAGGAATGGAAATCTTTATTAAACAAAAATAACAAAATGGGAGGCTGCAGTTTCTCAACATACCCTCCATCTAGGTCTATACACTTCTGAAGGCCGTGTTTTCAACTCTCTAACACTTCCCTGAAACATTCTGTGCTATGCTGCTTACATCACATTAAGACAGCATCTGTGGCATCCTCAAGGGACTCAGACTGTGTTCCTTTTAAGCATTCTTTGAGTTTGGGGGACAGTGTCCTTCAGAAAATTTATTCAGATTACCCCTATGGCTCCCCCAAAACAACTGCCACAACTTCTCAGCTGACCTCTCTATTTCCCATGGCAGGTCTCCCAGATCTATGCTCCAAGGGTTTTATCATGACAAAATAGCATAGCCATTAAGAAGTAGAAAAGGTAGGATAGTACAATCACAGAAACAAAACCAACAGATCTGTCACTGCTGTCACACTTTGAGAGCACTCCTTAACTTTTTCTAGACCTCAGTTTTTCCCAGTAAAGTAAGAGAACAATTGTAGCTAACTCATGGGTTTTTGTGTTAGTCCAGGTAGACTAGAGAAACAAATTCATAGACACTCATATGTGTATAAGAGAGCTTTATATAAAAGAGCAATTGTATATTGAGAAAACATCCCAAACCAGTCCATCAAATCTGTAAGTCTGATATATTGCCCATATGTCCAATACCAGTCTATAGATTCCTCTTCAGACTCAGGCAACACATGCAATGACACCTAATGCAGGAAGATCATAGGCCAGTGGGTGGAAAATCTTGTGGATCCAGTGGTGGTAGAAACATCTCAGTTCTACTGCTCCAGAGCTCTAGTTCCATCAGCATAGCTCCATGTGTCTTGTCAGCAGGTAAATGAAGCAGAGAGAGTGTGGGGCTGGACTCCTGTGAGCTATTGATCTCCGTAGTGCCTCCAAATGAGGTCATCCAGCTGTAACCTGATTGACAGGCTAAACTCCACCCCTTCACTCTTAATAGTCTCAAGTTGACAACAGATTATATAACTACCACAGTTTGGGTAAGAGTTAAGTCAGTCAATATAGGTAACCTACTTAGAACACTTTCTGGCTATCATGTTAGATACTAATTCAATTATTAGTTTCCTTTTTGTCTTTGTGCTTTTATGCTGTGACTTGAGATTTTCTACCATTTGATCTTCCAGGCCACTAATTCACGTGGCCATGTGTCATGTGCCTTCTCTGAATTACCATTTTGTTTTATTTTTTAATTAGAAAAAATATGTTTGTAGTCCCAGAAAGAATGGTGTAATAGTCCACTTGAGTCTTTCTTAAATGCTCATAGAGTAGGTTGCATCATTGTTCCCAGTTACGTACTCCTCCTCGCTGTAGGCTGTTTCTACTTTCCTACCCACTGACATTAACTCCAAACCAATTAAGCCAGTCTCACTGCCATCAAGTAGATGCCAACTCCCAGCGACCCTACCGGACAGGGTAGCACCACCCCTGTGAGGTTCTGAGACTGCGACTCTTCACAGAAGTAGAAGCAGCATCTTTCCCCTGCAGAGCAGCTGACGTTTCCAAACTACTGTCGTGACTTTGCAGTTAGGAGCCCAACACATAACCCGACGCCACCAAGGCTCCCTACCTACTGACATTAGGTTGGAAGAGAGATGAGATGAAGCGTTCTGCTTCCATAAATTGGTACAGTCTTGGAAACCAACAGGAGCAGTTCTACCTGTTCCATGGGGTTGCTAAGAGTGAGAAGTGACTGGATGGCCAAGAGTTTGAGTTTGGGGACATTAGGCTTGGCACATGACTTGCTTTAGCCAATGAAATGAGAGTGAGTGAAACTACATGAGCAACTTCTTAAGAGAACATTCGAAGAGTCTTTGAGTAGCTTGCCAACATTTTTCTCTCTCTCGTATGATCTAAAACACCTCAGATTGGGTGGGGGCTTCTCCTTTAGCCTGAGACCAAAAGCCAACTCATGAAGAGCACAGAAAATGAGAAATAAGCGCTTGTTTCCATAATCCGTTGGACATCTAGGCTTCGGTGTTATCTCAGCAAAATCTAGCAAAAGCTTATTGATACAGTTCATTCGTAGCTGTTCTCACATATTTCCCCTATGTTTACATTTCACTCAGAACCGCTTGTTCTGGGAGTTCTCCTAGTTTTCATTCTGCCTGCTTGAGAATTTCCCTGTTGTCATTATTTTCTTCTGCCTGCATAATTCTACTTTCCTCTAAGGCTCAAGTATAGTTACTGAGGTTGATTAGATGGTCAAACTCAGAGCTTCTATCCTCTAAGTTAGCAAGGTGCCCACTAACAAATTGTAGTCTCCAGGCACCAGGTTCAGGGAGTAAGAAGTAGAAGTGCTGACCTTGTTCTTCTCAACTATAGAGGCCGGCGCCCTCCCAGACTTCGAGGGAGGAGAAACCAGTTCTCCCTTGCTGGAGCCCTTCCACAAGCTTCCCAGAACCAGTCACTATCAACCACTATCTCTTCCCTTCCAGATTCTACCCATTTGTATATTCAATCATTTGACATTGTCCTGCAACCTTTAGAGACTCCTTCCTAGGTTGCTGCTGTTTTTGCATGTTCGTTTGGGGGAGCTAGTCACTCTATTCTCTTTGTGTTTCATATTGCTTAATTTATACTAACCTATCTCCAAGCTATGATATTTTCTATCACTTCGTAGGCATGTGAAAGTTGGATACGGAATATGGAAAATGGAAGAAGAATTGATGCATTTGAATGAAAGTGCTGGCAAAGAATACTGAAAGTACCACGGACTTCCAAAAGAACAAACAGATCTGTTTGGAAGAAGTTCAGCCGAAATGATCCTTTCAGGCCAGGAGGGCCAGATTTCATTTCCTGTACTTTGGACATGTTGTCAAGAGAGAGCAGTCCCTGGAGAAGGCCATTATGTGTGGTAGAATAGAGGGGCGGTGAAAAAGAGGAAGCCTTCCACCAAGATGGATTGACACCGTGGCGGCACCAATGGGCTCAAACATAAGAGCCATGGGGAGGCTGGCACAGGACCAGACAGTGTTTTGTTCTGTTGTGCACAGGGTCACCCTAGTGCGGAACCTACTCAACGGCCCCTACCCACACGTCTTCAAGTTCACTCGTTCCCCCTCGGCTGTATATTCTACTGGTCTATTTGTTGAAGGAACGCATACCTGGTATTGTTTCTTTTTCATCTCTAGTATTTCTATGGGACTCTTTTATAAAGGCCTTGCTAAAATGCCACACGTGCTCATGCACGCTGTCCACTTTCCCCACTCGATCTTTGAACATATTAACCTAACTAATTTTAAGGTCCCTGTCTGTTAGTTTTATCTAAGCCAGAAGTGAAACTCATTCTTTTGGAAACTCTATCTTTTAACAATGGATCTTTCTCTCCCCACCTCCCCCTCCTTGCTTTTTGCATGGCTCCTAGGTTTGGGCACATATTACAATAAGTCAAATATTACAACTATTTGGTACAAATATTACAGTAAGTCAAAGAGTCTTACTACTGTAGTTCATACATACACAGGTTTATTCCTGATAAAATGTGTTTAAACATGTGTCTGTGATCAGTGGATGGGTGCCGACAAGGTCTCTCAGTAATACACTTGACTTAGTCTCATTAGGGTAATATATACATTAGGGTAATATATATACATACACACACACATACCCTAATACTATAATAATACATCTATTTTTTTCCATGAAGGGAAAAAAAATTTCGAGGTCAAAGCTAATATAAAAATGTTAACACAACTCAGTGGACACCTTCCGGAATCACTGAAGATTTGTAGCAAGTCTCCAGGGATGCTGCCCTACATGCAACAGCACATTTGAGATGAATCAAACCTTTTTAAGGAAAATTGGGAAGAACTCAAAAGTAAGCCCAGAGAAGGAAGACCACTGCCTCCAGTGAACGAAGAGACCGCGGTTCAAGTCCAGAAGCTGGTGGAAGAAGACCACAGACTCCCCATCGGTGCCACCGCTACAGGAGCTGGGATCTCACATAGTCTGGCATCGTCAATTTTAAACAAACATCTTGACCCAGCAGTGGGTGCCAAAAGCATCGCATACAGGTCAACCTCCTTAAAGAGCTGATGCTTCCATCAGGCTTTTAATGGAACAAATGGAAAACAGGGATGAGCCTTGGATTTACCTGATCCAGCGTGCAATGTCCAATCAAAACTGTGGTTCCCACAGGGACTGCCGGGCCGGTTACATTCAAGGCAAAGTTTGGAAGGATCCCCAAAGGAGCAACATGGATACGTTTTCTCAGAGGACCCTGGCTGAGTATGAGAGCTTGCACAAAGGGGTTTGGGTTTGGTTTGGTTACCTCTCAGCTTTTATTTGCTCACATTGTGTATAATTAAGATAAGCCAAAGGGCATTTTCTGGGGCTATACTGGCAGCGTTTTCCACACAAAGGTTTGTGCTGGCTGTGAAGAAGGTGTTTTTTTTCAAAGGGAAAACTGCCCTGCTGAGAAAAAGGCCGGGAAAATTAGGCGACGGAGCTTTACCACCACGATAATGCACCTGCTGGCCTTTGTGGGGTAGCCAGGGCTGATGGAGGAGACTTCCGTTGAGAAGCCCTGTCCCCTCTCCCCTACAGCCTAATCTTGCCCCGACCGGCTTCTTTTTCTTCCCCACACTCAAAGAACACTGGAAACGAATACAATGTAATATCTCAAGAATGCCCAAACTGCTGTTTTTAGCCATTTTCTTTTGTATTATATGTTTTCACACTTTAAAAAATGGTGGGTGGGGAGATGGGGAGGGTGTCAAAACTGCTGTGTTGATGTGGCCTAAGTCAAATAGCACAGAATTACCCAAGGGGAAACTGAAGAGATGGAAACACTGACTTCCGAAGTACACAGATCTAGACGGAGGATGGGTTGAGAAACAATAGCTTCACATTTTGCTAAGTTTTATTATTTAATACAGGTTTCTATTATTTTGTAGCAAGATAGTTTTTTGCTTACTCTCATATACATATATGAGAAAACTTATATATAACATATATGAGTTAGTTAAAGTTTATTGTGCCAAGCTGGCCAATAAACACATATGGGGTTAATTGAAGAGCGGAGAGATAAATGGCTCGGTGAGACTTGTCTTTCTAGTTCTCGGGTCTCTTGCTTTGAGATGGTCGCACCAGGGTGCAGCTGCCTTAGCCAGTTCCCTGCTTCAACTGGCAAGGCTCACTTCCTGCAAGACATCCCTGAGGAGAAGCCACATGGACCTACCCCGATGCAGCCCTGGGTGCTGGAGCAGCCATGTGGAGACCCTGCCAGCGCTGAGATGCTTACACGTTCACTGACTCGGTTTTCCTCCTGCAGTTGGCATCAATGCGTGTGCTTTGTGAGATGGAGGAGGACTTGGTGTTGAACCTATGAGTTAACGTTGGGCTTGGGCAGCACTGGGTTGGGATGTTTTCTAGATGTGCACTTATCCTATATATAAAACTCTCTTATGCATGAGCTTCTGTGGATTTGTTTCTCTAAAGTATACAGACTAACACAATATACTTATATGTTACATACTTATATGTCATATACTTACATATAACAAAACATTCGCCATTTCAACATTTTTACATGTTCAATTCGGTAACATTCATTATAGTCATCGTGATGTGCAATTGACACGGCTCCCTGTGTCCGTTGGTGTCATGCCAATACCACATGTAGAAGAACAGTAAAGACAGCTTTCTCCCAAGAACAGGCACAGCCCTCTGGCAGGCCATTATTTTAGAGCAGTGTTCTCAACCTTCCTCATGCCATGACCCTTAAATACAGTTCCTCATGTGGTGGTGACCCCCCAACCATAACATTTTTTTCGTTGCTACTTCATCACTGTCATTGTGCTACTGTTAAGAATCAGGCGACCCCTATGAAAGGGTCGTTCGACCCCCAAAGGGGTCTCGACCCACAGGTTGAGAACTGCTGTTTTAGAGGATCAAGTCAATCTGGCAGTGTTTAGGTCTTGTTGCTATTCTTATCTCGGCGGGTCACCGGACTTAGGTCCACCCCTCAGTAGGCTGCTGTTACCTGCACTAGGTCGAGGGGCTGAGATGATACTGTTTTTCCTCTGTGTCCAAGCTTCAGTGCAGGGGTCTTTAGAGGGGGGTCTCTCCCCTGGATCTTGCCCCTTGCCCACATGGGTAGTGGTGTTTGGTTTTCAGTATTAAGCACATGGTAGGGACGGGGACATGCTTGCTGCTGCCGGCCCAGTCTTGTGTATCATCAAAATGTTAGTTCCTTTCTCTTTACCCCTATCAATGTCCTTCCACTCTCTGCAAAGACAGGACCAGCAGCATGGGCACGTGAGCTGTGCAGTCAGACAAGTTTCTACACTTAGAAAGTGGCTTAGAGTTGAGAGCTCCCAATAAAATGATCTAAAAATAGAAATAAATTTTTAAAATTTTTTAGAGTTACAGTCACACACACACACACACACATACACACACACACAAAGAAAGTAGTTTAATGCTCTGCTATCCTAACCCTTAAAATCCCAATTATTTTTAATAATGAGTCCCAGGTTTTAATTTTGCATTTCCTCGTGCAAATGATGTAGCAGGTCTGGGCTACAGGTCCAACCACTCCTGTGCCACCCCTCCCCTCAGAGGCCTCACTGCCATCATTGCCGCGTGACCTCAGCTCTCTGATGGGTTCAAGAAAAGTTGTGTTTTGTACGTTGTGCCTTCTCTCCCTACAGCCTAAGCAGAAGCAAAGCCTTTTCTGTTAGCGTCTAGGGTGGGGCCTCAAAGGGGGATAAGAATTCTGTGCGTGGCTACAGATTTTCTGTCAGGGGTAATGGGACAAGCAATCATTTCTAGACGGTGTGACAGTCTCCCCCTAGCTTTTATTTGGCTGTGTCTTCCCACGTGGTTTTTACGAGCAATCGGTACTTGATAAACACAGTTATTACACCAAATCTAAAGCACTCACTTTGAACAACTTTCTTCTGACTGACGATGAAACAATGCTCAAGACTCCCTGGAGAGCAAAGAGCATCCTCAGGGCTCCAAAGCTTCGTGTGTAAAAGGTGCCCTCCACTCAGGAACTGAGGCCTGCTGCTTCAGGACCGCCTTCCCCCACCCCGACCCCACCCCCGCCAGGGCCCTGGCATTGGACTCAGGTGGCAGGAAGGCCACTCCCGAGATATTTCCCTTCAGAGTCACCACTTCCCCCCAGGGCCTGGCCCCTGATCCTTTGTGCTCTTTCTGCTTTGGTAAGAAAGGGCCAGGTGCCAGCCAAGAGAAGCAGGTGGCAGGTTCCTCTGGGAGTTGCCACAATCTCTGTGACAAATAAACAGCTTGGCGGAAGAGCACTGGACAGTGAGTCAGAAATCCGACCCAGTGGCCTTAGACCAACCGCGGAGTTACTCAGGCCTGTTTCCTCATCTGTAAAAGAAAGGTGGTCATCGTCTCCTCACCAGGTGTTTTGAGAAGGACTGCATGTGATGCTGTCCTGGGGGAGTAGTTTACACACCGTAAGGAACCATCATCATTCATCTTGTTTGGCAAGTTAGACCTAAGAGGGGATGGTTTGGGGTGTGAGGATGGGAATAGGCCCCTGGTGTCACGGTGAAATAACATAGTTTAGAGTGAAATTTAGGGATAATAGCAATACCCCTTGTCCTTTGGTCTTTGAATTAATACCCCCATCTTAGTTTTCTGGGGCTGCTATGATAAAGCTACTTAAAACAATAGAAATTCATATTCTCTCCCATCTCTGGAGGCCAGAAGCCCAAATTCAGAGTGTCTCCAGGGCCAGGCTCTCTACAAAGCTCCCAGGGGAAGAGCTGTCTCCCTGTCTCCCATCTCCTGGTAGCCCCAGGCATCTCCTGGTAGCCCCAGGCATCCCTGGGCGCGGGACAGCTTGAGTCCACCATGGGCTCCGTCACAAGGTGACCTGCTCCCTCTGCAATCTGTGTGTCGCTTTCCCTCTCTTTCTGAGGACATCAGCTATGCTGCACTAGGATCCAGCCTCCTCTATTCTTATCTCACCCTAATTCAACGAGTGACATTTACAAAGACTGTTTCCAAGTAAAGTCACAGGCACAGGTGCCAGGGACTTGACCACATCTCTTTGGGAGACACAAACCAATCCAAGTTAGACCCCCTCTTAGGTTTCCCTTGCCAAACAATACCTCTTAGGGAAGTTACTAAAAACAAAATCTCTTCCAAATCCCAGGAAAACACTCCCTGAGAATAGAAGCAAAAGGAATCTTTTATTACTGAATAAGCATTAAACCAGAATGTGATGCATCACAGGAGACTGAACAGATAGCAAGCTGGGCCATTATATAAGTCAGAGGACACAATCATATGTTAAAGATAATTGTTGTTTTTCTAATCCTTCTGGCCTGGGCATAGGGTTGGGTCACCACAGTCTATACTAATCTCTCTCTCTCTTTTTAAAAAATTTTTAAAAAAGGAAGATAGGGAAGAAAGACCATGCTTTCTTGCAAACAATACAAGTTTTTGTATGTTTTTGTTTTGTTTGTTGTTTACAAGCCATGCTGACCCTTTGTATTAGTTTCCTAAGCAGACTACACCTACCATTACATATGTGGACACATTATTTGTGAAAAATTCAGTGTCTGAAGTTACGTCTTACATACATTTTAAAAGGCAAAAGATTTATATGATCTGAAGAGAAACCAGAAGGATGACTTACATAGATTTTAGGAAGGTGGTACAGGGTACTAAAGAAACCCCAAATCTCAAACATAATTGAAGGAGAGCATTCATGGAGTCTTAGACAAGACAAAGACACTTCACCTGGGTGAGAAAGACCATTAGCACAGGCCATAAGGGTGTCCAAGGGGTTGTGGAGATTCACAAATGTGAAAGGGAGGGCAGGGGAGGGCAAAGCAAATTGTCCCCAAAGCATGACTGGCAGCAGATCAACACACCACAATGAGGGGTGGAACTATCAGAGCAGGAATGATACTGATTGAGACCCATGCATGATGTTAGGCAAAAGAGCTTACAGGATTGGTCTGAGGCTGAGTTATAGTTCATTAATATAGCCCGCATAGCCCTAACTCCTTATATGATATAATTCTGGACTTTATACAGCTGTGGCTACAGTGCCATTTTGGCGGGCATTCTCTACCAATGGACAAGAATAGGTGGGGTTAACACCCGACAAGCCAAACTCTGTGTTTACTTGAGGGCATCTTGAAGACCCCACCTTAGGAGAGGATGTGAGCCAAGCCACACCCTTTCCTGGAAGGCAGCTTGAAGAGCCCACTTTAGTACAATGTGAACTCAGACACACCCTTTGTCTCCTTAGGGGCCTCTTTTGTTCTGCTTTAATAGAGGGCATGACTTAAGACACCATCCTTTGTTTCCCTTGGATTAGAATGGTAACCCCATGCAGTTCTAACACACATCCCCTCATCTGGAAAGCCAGACTTCTATTAACTGACGGAGCCTTGGTAGAAGCATGAAGAGTTGCTGTATCTTTGGGGCATTTTCAGCTTCTACATCTAGACCATGCCTTTGGTTTACCTACCTGACCTTTGGATTTGGGACAAAACATCACCCGTCACTACGTGAGCCATTTCCTCAAAGTTTCATGGGTTTCATAGGGCATTACAGTGAACTGCAGAACCCAGAGAAGGAGGGGATACACTCCAGGGAAGAATGAGAGGAAAGTGGAGCAGAATCGCATCTTAGAAGGGTCGACATCAGGAACCTCATTCAGCTGCAGCTCCTTGTGACTGCTGGTGGGTACCCCCAAGTCGGTTCTGATCATAGCGACCTTCACAACAGAGGGAAACACTGCTTGGTCCTACACTTCCTCACAATTGTTCTTGCATTTCAGCTCATTGTTGCAGCCACTGGAGCAAGCCATCTCATCGAGGGCCTTTCTCTTGTTCGCTGCCCTTCCACTTTCCCAAGCAGGACATCCTTCTCCAGGGACTGGGCTCTCCTGACAACCTGTCCAAAGTACATGAGATGAAGTCTCGCCATCTTTGCCTAAAGGAGCATTCCGAGACAGAGTTGTTTGTCTCTTGGTAGTCCATGGTACTTTGACGATTCTTCCCCAACACCATGGCTCAAATGCAGTATTTTTCTTCAGCCTTCCTTATTCAATGTCCAGTTTTCACATGCAGATAAGGCTATTGAAAATCCCACAACTTGAGTCAAGCTTTAATCATCAAAGTGACATCCTTGTTTGTCAACACTCTAAAGAGGTCTTGTGCATCAGATTTATCCATTGCAACATGTCTTTGATTTCTTGATTTGATTTCTCTTCCATGAGAATTGATTGTGGATCCAAGCAAGATGAAATCCTTGACATCAATCTTTTCTCTATTTATTATCACATTACCTATTTACGTTAGGCAGGTTTCTCTAGAGAAACAAAACCAGGACACGTGATTATATATATAATCAATACATAGATAGATAGATAGATAGGTTTATACAGTGAGAAAGAATATAACTGCTAATTAGTCCACACAGCAGTACAGAGGGCTCAGTTCAACTCACTTTCAAGGAACAGTTAATATACTGAAAGTTCTTCAACGCACAAGGGCTGCCAGTCCAAGGTCAAGGCAGCAGATAGTGGAATCTTCCTTCAGGCAAGGCAGGCAGAGTCTGTTTGCAGGCAGCTGACCACAGAGTGGGTCAGCAACAGTTAGTAGCACAGGAGCTTAGCGAAGCAGGCCCCAGCGACAGGATCCACCAGCCTGAAGCTCAAATGATGTACAGGACAGCAGTGTGGCAAAGCAGGTGGCAAAGGAAGCTGGAGATGAATGAGGTTCCTGATGTCCTCAAGCTCTAACGACATGATCCACAGGTTGGCTTGGTCCACAGATAGTGCAACACACGGTGAGGCAAAGAACTACCTCAAGCAGCAACAGGTTGGGCGGATCGCCAGGGAGGAAGAAAGGAGGGGAAAGACCTTGGAAAGCCATTTATCTCATCGCCCTCCAATCAAGCTGCGACCTGATTGAACTCCGCCCACATGTTCCTATTGGCCTAGTTGGCACAATTAACCTAACGATCACACTGCTGGTTCAATTGTGAGAATTTGGTCTTCTTTACACTGAGTTGTAATCTATACTAAAGGCTACAATCCTTGTTGCTCATCAACACGTGCTTAAATTCTCCTCACTTTCAGCAAGGAAGGTTGTGTCACCTGTATATCCCAAGTTGTTAATGAGCCTTCTCCCAATCCCGATGGTACATTCTGCTTCATATAAACTAGTTTCTCAGATTATTTGCTCAGCATACAGATTAAATAAGATTAAATGATGAGAGCCCAAAACCCATCTGCAGAGTCACTAGTTGGATTAAGCCACTGACAGACCCCCACTAGCCACAGGCAAGGGTCTCAAACAGCCTTACCATCAGACAGAGATCATTGTAATCTTGACTATGCTGGATCAAACCTGATACTTGGTCAGTTGACCTTCCTATTGACCCAACCTAAATTTGTTCTAGGTGCAAGTATCTCTTGCATGTTCCATGACAAAAATTCCTTCCCTGGCTTTTTAAATATTGAGGGTGGTCTCTTCTTTTTTAGTCATTATTTGTGTTTATCTTTGTACTTTCATTATTTTATGCATATCCCTTTATTTAATTTGTTTTTATTGTTTCTATTGGGTTTCCCAGTTTGTGAAGCACAGAAGGAGTGAGGGGACTTGGGGAGTAAACAATGAAGGTAGGAGTGGGGATTGAGCATTAAAACTGATTGTGACTCCACAACTTATTTTAAAGGCAATTTAGCCATAGAGGCTTGGGGGAGTGTTCTATAACTAATTGTGGTACCTATTGTACGATTCTTCTTAATATGATTGAAAAATTGAACTATTGAATTGTATGATATTTGGATTAGGTGTCAATAAAAATGTTAAAAAAAACCTTGAATGATGAGTGTTTTTCCAGGATTCTCAGATATCATCAGCTGCTTCACCATGAAACTGAACAGCTCCTTCGCAGCCACTGGCTGCCAGAAACTCATTGAAGTGGACAAAGGACACAAACTTCGCACCATTTGTGAAAAGAGAATGGCCACAGAAGTTGCCGCTAAGGCGCTGGGAGATGAGTGAAAGAGTTATGTTGTCCGCATCACTGGTGGGAACGACATGCAAGGTTTCCCATGAAGCAAGGTGTCCTGACCCTCCGCTGCTGCATCCTTTTGAAGCTCAGTAAGGGGCACTCATGTTACAGACCCAGGAGAACTAGGGAGAGGAAGTGCCAACCTGTCTCGGGCTGCATTGTGGATGCCAATCAGAGGGTTCTAAACTTGGTTACTATGAAACAGAAGAGGGGAGAAAGATATCCCAGGACTGACTCATACAATTGTGCCTTATTGCCTGTGGCCCAGAAGACGAGCAGAATCCACACACTCTTCAAACTCTCCAGAGAAGAGGATGTCCGCCAGTATGTTGTGAGAAAGCAAGAAACCCAGGCCCACAGCACCCAAGAGTCAGTGACTCGTGACTCCGGGTGTCCTGCAGCACAAGCAGCAGTGCATCATCCTGAAGAAACAGTGCACCAAGGAAAGACAAGGAGGGGGCCACCGAACATGCCAAGCTTTGTGCCAAGAGAATGAAGGAGGCCCAGGAAGAGATTGCCAAGAGACGGAAGCTGAGTCCAGTCAAAAATTAAATAGGTTTCTTACAGCCTCAAAGAAATATGCTAATCTTTTTTTTTTTAAAAGATTGGATGAGAGGACACAACCCTGATATTCACTTGCCCTGATTTCGAACCAGTCAGTACTCCCTGCCTGTACAGTCAGTACACACAACTGCCTCCTGATCCATGAACAGGTTCCACATGAGCACAGTGAAATGTTCTGGAATTCCCATTCTTCTCATGGCTCTGCATAGTTTGTTATCATCCACAATCACTAGTCAGGTATTGGTTCTTCTAAAAGAAATTATTACACAAGAGCCTTCTGACCACGGCAGTTAGGGCATGACTCATGACCATGTGACCCAGCATGGTGGTCTTTACCAAGGACACATCCAGGATAGCTCCTAACGGAGACTGCCCCTCCCTGGGTGGTCTGCGGGGGTAGAGGCAATCCACTTTCCAATGCATTCAATCTGAGGGCAATACTGTTCTCATCCCTGGCTAATTATCAGAAGGATTTCCGTGGGGGCTTAATCCATGGGGACTCTGAAAATAGATTTGGGGCTTTCATTGTTAGTCATAACCTTCTGTAAATGGGGTGCCCAGAATTTAAGCTCTAAAACAAAAATTGACACTGGCAAGTTATCTAAAATGAATTCTAAATAAGGCAATACAGAAGAAGCGCTCCTCCCCCTATTGCCACCAGGGGAATTTACCTGCTTCTCTCCCATTTGAACTTGTCCTTACACACTCCTGGGGGCCTGGGGGCTTCATGGGTTACACATTGGCCTGCAAATTGCAAAATCAGTAGTTTGAATTGTATTAGAGCTTAAATTATTAGCACCATTTACAGAAGGCTATAGCTGACAGTGAAACTCAAACTCTATTTGTAGTCCTCATGTGAATTAAGCCTTCCTTGAGTTCCTTCTGAACATGAACTAGGAATGAGAACAGTCGCAGGCAGAGTGTATTGGAAAGTGGATTCCCTTCACCCCTCTCCTGTCAGCCCAGGGTGGGGCAGTCTCCCTTAGAAGCTTACCTGGGTGTGTCCTTGATGGACAGTACCAGGGGTGGAATAATCGTGAGTCAGGCCCAAACTGTTGCCATCGGAAGTCCCTGGACCAATTTTGTAAGGTCTTCTAACATAATTTATATGTCCCAATCATGGCTCCATTCCAGCGTCTGCCATCCCACCTTCTGTAGTCCCACCTGCAGCTATAATGTGTCGATCTGCTAACAACCATGAACTTGTGCGTTTCATTTGCAGTCTATGTCTTATTTGAGCAGCTGTGTGGCTATGAATCATTGGACACCCTATGACCGCATTGATCTCATGTGTGCTGTGTGAGGTACGGTGTAGTTTCATTTTCAGCCACGTGGCTGTTTTTCAAGCTCTAGCTGTTAATTAGTTCCTCCTTTCCTGCTATGTAGCATAGCTATTAAGAATGTAATCATATTCCACTCTGATTCCTCATAACCAAAATTCCAAACCCACTGCCACCGGAGTAAATTGTGATTCATAGTGACTCCGTACAGGGTTTCCAAGACGATAAATCCTTCCATGAGCAGAGAACCTCATCTTTCTTTTGCATAACAGCCAGTGGGTTTGAACCGCTGACCTTTCAGTTAAGCAGCCTAATCCACAGTACCACCAGGACTCCCTTGATTCTTCAATGGAAAAAAAGGAAAGAAACAAAAAAAGAATTCCTTCCAAGACTTGATAAAACATTAAACATTATGTCAACATATTATCTTCCTAAAGCTGTTGAGGTGGGGGTGGGGAGAGAGAATAGTATCCCTTCTGGAGAACCATTCCTCACTAGCTAGGTGCAGGGTCCGAGTGAGTTATCTTCCGCTTCCTGTACAGCATTAGACAGGCACCTGATTGGTCCATTTCTTTTCAGTGTGAAGACTGAAACCTACAGAGAGTCTGGGATTGGCCAGCAGGGCAGTTCCCTCGAAGCTCCTCGGTACCAGAGTAACAGGACAAATCCGGGGCAGAATCAAGCCTGGGATTCGAGCTGAATGGCAAGGCACCTCTCCTTTACTAAATAACAGCCCTGTTTATGATGAGATGGGATGGCTGGAGAGCCTTTCCACCCGCCATGTGCTGTTCAGAGAATTTCTGTTCTACTCATCACCCGGAACCAGGCCTGCTCTGGGGGTGCAGGGGCCTTGCCAAGAGGCAGACTCGCACAGAGGGAGCAGGGAGAGCAGGCAGCCAGAGCATGAGGATGTGAGTGCCTGGAGCCCTGGGAGGCCCGGCAGCTGGCAGAGGACAGAAAACTGGAGGAGACATGAGTTCTTGTAAGATGACTTTCTGTTTCTTGGTTTTTCGACTACACCAGGGCTCCAGCAAGTGTCCAGCCATATAAACCTCAACCCCGCGCTGCTCCGAGGCTCTCTGCCCACCAGGCTCCTGCTGAGCGCTTAGCAGACACAGCTCCTTCCAGCCCCACAGCCGCCCTGCAAAGCTTAACGAGGTCACCTTCAGTGGCCCAGGTAACAAAGCTCACTGTCTTGAGTCTGTCTCTACACTGGAGGCAGTAAGGAGTCTGCTCTGGGCCCTGGGCGAAGTCTTGCCCCACAGGATACTGGCAGTTGTTTCCTCAAGGAGATTGGAGTGGTGTGATTTCCTGGCTCCAGGGCCCAGCCAGCCAAGAGACGCAGAGGTGGCTGCTACGAGATGAACATGGGACCCAACTGCCAGGGCTCAAACCTCAGCTCTGCCTCTAACTGCACGACCACTTTAAAAGTCACTGCCATGGAGTCAATGCTCACTCGCAGAGACCCCCTGTGAGTTTCCACGGCTGTAACTGTTTAGGGAGTGGAAAGCCCAGTCTTTCTACCGAGGAGCTGCTGGTGGTTTCGAACTGCTGACCACAGGGATCGAAGCCCAAGGCATAACCACTACACCACCAGCGCTCCCTGTAAGGGCACTTTACCTGACTTCCATCTCCTTGTCTGTAAAATAACAGGACCCACCTCATCAGCTTGTTGTGAGGATGAACTAAATGAATACGTGTTATTCACTTAGAGGGAGAAAGAATTGGTGGTTGGAAACCAGCAGAGGCTCCTCAGGAGAAAGATGGGGCTTTCTACTCCCATAGTCAGTAACAGTCTTGGGAGTCCATGGGGCAGTTAAACCCTGGCCCATACCAATGAGTCGGCATCGACTGGATGACAATGCGGTTTTGGGGTTTTATTCATTCAGAACATCAGCGGCACAAGGTAAACGCTCGGTAAAAGCTAACTTTCACAATTGTTAAAAACACAATGATCTAATCTGATCTAACCAACACTTGGCTACAAAAAAAAAAAAACACCAAAAATTACCAAGGCGATTCTGATAGGTAAAAATTAAATTTGTGAAAGACTGAATCTCACTCTAAGTGGGCATCGTGCGCTAACATATTCGCTGACTGTGGTGCTAGGTTATCTATCCAAAATTACAGAAAGGCCTGCTGCCCAAGACCTTTTTAAAGTATTAAGAGCACTTTGCGGAACTAAGATGTGCCTGACCCAAACCATGGTATTTTCACTCACTTCATGTGCATGTGAGAGCTTTACAATGAACAAGGAAGACTGTAGAAGAATTGATGCATTTAAATTCTGGTGTTGGAAAAGAATATTGGCAGCACCCTGGACTTCTGGAACAAAGAGATCTGTCTTGGAAGAAATACAACTAGAAATCTCCTCATAAGGGAGGGTGGTGAGACTTGCTCTCAGGAGATACGGGTCTCTGAAATAGAGCCTCATCGTGGTCAATCAGAAAGGGATGGACTGACCCCGTGGCTGCCACTCTGGGCGAAACCATCATCCCAATGATGAAGATGACACGGGACTGGGCAGCACTTTGTTCAGGAGGACACAGGGTTGCTGTGAGTCAGCACTGACTTGATGGCACTAAACCACAGGTTGCCGACTTGGGACACTTTCCATTCTCACAGCTCCATCCACACTCAGTGTAGACATAAGCCCAAGACCTCGTGTGTTAAAGATGTCATTACGAGTGCCTTTGATTATCCGTCTATTATCTACCAAGCTGATCTGTATTTGCCATTGGGAGTTGGAAACATTACATCTAAACTTATGATTCTGACTCATAGTGACCCAATAGAGGGTTTCCAAGGCTGTCAATTTTGACAGCAAGCCACTGGGAGGTTTGATACATTGTTTAAGCTATTGAATACCTAAGTGATGATCTGATATGTAAGCCCCCACCTAATTCACGGTAAAAAAAAGTATTAAAAAAAAAATGAACAGGCCATGGTTTGGGTCAGGCATACTTTAGCCCTCACCATGACAACTTTGCTCTGCTGTGACCTTGGGCTTGTCCTTAAACCACCTTGGGTCTTGCCACGTCTGTAAAGCAAAGGCCAAACACAACACAAGGTGACAATGATGATAAACATAAGAATCATTACCATGTATTTAGCATTTCCTCCTTGCCAGCTACAAAATGTTCCACGTGAACCAATTTCTTTCCAGCCTCACGATGACCTTATGAGACGGGGACTAGTGTGACCCACAGTACACAGAGGAGAAAGTGGCTCCCCTCTGGAATCCTTCCAGCCCCGCAGTTCTGTGCAGGCTTCTTCTCCTCTCTGTTTGGCCTCTGTTGTCCCATCCAAGGAACGGCTGGGTGACTGGGCACAAGCACTGTCCCATGGGGCCATTACTTCTTCTGTTGAAGGGGACTCCCAGGCCACAGGGTCAAACTCACAGCATGTGGTGAACTAGCTAGTTTCCTTGGTTCATACACCCTCTCAATAGGGTCAGGGAATGAGGGTGACACGAGGCCAGGAACTATGGTAGGTAGAAAGGAACAAGCGGCCTGGATCTCTGGCTGACGGCTCCTTCTTCCTTCCTCTTTCTCGGGTGTGCTCAGTGATTGGGTGGTGGGAGATCTAGTCAAGAGAGAATCCAGGAGGTCCTTCCCTCCCTTCAGGAACCCAGAGGGCTGACATAGTCTGCAATAACTTAGGGATCTGTGGCTATGGCTCACCCATCAAGGGCTGGACCAATCCAGCTCTACTGCAGAGGCAGAAAGGTGCTGTCGGGTCAGACAGACAGACTTGCACATGTATACTAGACTTGTCACCTTCTAGGGACCTCATGTGCCTGGCCTGAAAAATGAGGGAAACAGAGCCAGTCGCAAAGAGCTCTTCTGAGGATGACAGGAGACAGTACTTTCAAAAGCACAGAGCCGCACCGGCATGCGGCACACTTCAATACAAGTCTCTTCAGCCTGAGTTCCCCGGCCTAACGTGCTGTTCCTTGGGTTTCTCATCTGTAAAGTGGGCGTCATGTAAGAGCACACCCCCTAGGCTCAAGAAGAGTGAGATTCTGTCCGGCATAAGATAGCTATCGTTGTTCTCTATTTTCACATTTGCATGATTCCTGTCCAGCCAGCATGCTCCCTAGAAGCAAGGATGGAGAGACCTCATCCCACGTACTTGGAATATGTTGTCAGGTGAGGCCGGCCCCGGGGAAGATCAGGAAACAGGCAGTACAAAAGAGAAAGGCCTTCAACAAGATCGATTGACCCAGTGGTAGCAGATAGGGGCTCAGACCCAAGAGCCATTGTGAGCATGTTGCAGGACCGGGCAGTGTTCGGTTCTGTTCAGAGGACCTCAAGCGCCTCACCTCAAATTGAGGAAAACAGTCCATCCTACAGAGGCCCCTCTGAGGATCCCAGGAGACGGTGTTTGCAGAAGCACCGAGCCACTCCTAGCATGCAGCACCCGTCAGTGCAAGTCTAGGTCGGAACCGCCTGGGCAGCGTGTGACAACATTACTCCTATGGACCCAGGAAGGGTTCTGCTAGTTCTCTGATCACTAAAGATAAAAGACCTCGCACACTAACCACTCCTCCACGGGCCCACTCGTCCGAGAACCACGGATGCTTGTCAGTGGCTCTCTGGTCTTCGCAGCTTCCCGAATGGCCCAGCTCAGAGCACAGCCCACAAGCCTGTCTACGGGGTGGCCTTAGACTCCCCCACCTAGGAGCCCTAGCAGGACTCCAGCCCCAGAGCTGCTTCCTTCTCATCTGCCCCATCCACCTCTCACAGAAACCCGGATGTTCCCAGGGCCCAGGTTCAAAGGCTGAGCCTCCTAGAGCACAGAGGTCCTTTTGTTTAAGGAATCGCACAGTAATGAGTGAGGAAAACGGAGAGCGAATGATCAAAGTAACGAACCTGGGAAGTGCCAAAGTCTTCCCAGTCTGGGCGTTGGCTCTTTTTTGAGACTGGGAAGATAGTTCTTCATGACTGTGGCATCTCTAAGAGCCCTGGTGGCGTAGGGGTTACACGTTGGACTACGATCCACGTGGACCGCAGTTCCAAACCACCAGCAGCGATGAGGGAGAAAGACTGGGCTTTCTACTTCCATAACCAGTCTCAGGAAACCACAGGGGGTGGGTCACTATGAGCCAGCATTGACCTGATGGCAGTGAGTTTGAGTGGCATCTCTGGAGCCCTCGTGGCGTGGTGGTGACATGCTGGGCGGAGAGCCACCAGGTCAGCCATTCTAAACCACTAGCCGCTCGGAGGGAGAAAGAAGGGGCTTTCTGTTACTGCTGAGAGGTGCCGTCCTGGGTCGCTGTGAGTCGGCATCGATTGGCAGGAAGTGAGCAATGGCATCTCCCAGGGCTTTCGCACTGAGCAGGCCACCAGGACCCAGAGAAGCGGGCCTCCAGTGGAGAAGCATCCGTCGGTGGCCCTGGCCTGCAAGGAAGAACTGAGGAGACACAGGTGGCCTCTGCTCTTCAGGAAGGATACCCAGAGAACAAACCCATTGCTATAGAGATACCCAAGCCCCCTCTGGGCCGGGCTGCAGACCACCAAGGTCACAACGCTGCCCTAGTCCCTGAAGCACACGGGCTGGGGACAGAGGGAAGAGCTGCCAGCCGGGCTCGGAGAAAACGGGGGCCGAAACCAAAGTCCAAATGGGGTCTTTTCCACAGGCGTTTACCTGCGATGATCACAAAAGTGAGTCATAAAAAGAAAGCCCAACCCCAGTGAGATGCGGAAGCGCTGCTCTTTCCTGTTCCACAAAGCAGGAAGAGGTTTTGGCTGTAGGTGAGTGGGTGCCGCCTGGGGCTCAGCTGCAGAAATCTGAGCGCTCACCACACGGCACACCTGGGCCTGAGGTTGAGAGAGAAACTGGCAAGTGTGCAGGCCCAGGAAAGCCCCTGCAGGCAGCCAGCTGTTGTCCAGGTTTCCCCAGCAACTGGCAGCTGCCCTCCTCCCTGGAGCTGGGCTTGGGGAGACCAGCACGTGCTCTGGGCGGCATGGCCCCAAAGAAGAAGCCTTTACCTTGGATAGCATCACCTGCTAACGGGTGAGGTGCCGCCTCTGCAGCTATTCCCATCTCAATTAATCCGCCTCTCCAGGGAGTTGGGTCCTGGCTGATTACACCCATCTGACAGGTGAAGAAACCGAGCCCTTGAGACAGTAGCCACTTGCCTGCATTGGCATGGCCTGGTCGTGGCTCAGACTCCCGCCTGCCTCTTCAAACACCAAGTCGAGCATGCATCCCACCATGCAGCTTGCCTGTCAGGTGGGCGGCCTGTGGTTTTTAAAGTGTCCTCTCATCTCTGGCGGTGCGTGTCCTGTGTGAGAAAAGCCAGGCCTGGGTCGGTCCCCTGTCCACCCTCCGCCTCACAGGAGAAACAGCAGGCCGAGGACGAAGGGCTGCTGCGTTCTGCGTGGTTAACCACCCACCCTCTCACCAAAACTCAACTCCAGGGCTTTTTCCCATGGCACCAGCGGACCACCTCCCCCCTCTCCATAGCTGGAAAAAATGACTCGGGTGACAATGAGCGAGTCATGTCATCCTCGTGTAATGAGATGCCAAGGCGCTGGCGAAACACTTCAAAGTGGGAACGCTAGCCTGGCTTTTCCCCTGGTCTCTATTAAGTAAAGGTCACAATGTCTGTTGACATCTGAGCTCACGGAAAAGGGTGTTCAAGGTTGTGCCTGAGATAAAGCTGAGGATGAGGGGGAGTGGGGGAGGAGGAGGAGGCATCTCTGCAGATCAGATGGGTCTCACTCCCACCCCCTCACTGAATGAGGCACAGGCAAGCCCGTGTCCTAGTTGTGGCCACACTAGAAAGGGACACAAGCCAGTGACTGAAGGTCAATGAAAATGCCAGCCCAGTTTCCACCGCACCACGGGAAGGCAGGTGGGAAAACAGGGCGCACTCGCGGCCACTCCGACTCATCGTGAGTCCACAGGACAGGACAGAACTGCGCCTGTGGGTTTCCAAGACTGGGAAGCTTTTAGGGGAGTAGAAAGCCTCGTCTTTCTCCCCCACCCCCAAAAAGTGGTTAGAAGTCTATTCCCTGTCACTGCAGCTGAAGCTGTTCTGTTCTGGCCAGAGAAGAAAACCAAACTGGTGGGCCAAAGCGCCCAGTCCAACGGCCAGAGGAGCGGCTCCAAGCTGCCTCCGAAATCCGAGTCTGGAACCGAGGCGCAGAATGAGAAACCGTTGTGGAATCATCTATGGGGGAAAAGGCCTGACGCTTTTCCTTACAGGTGGAACAACTGCCGTTCCAGGAGGCTAGAAATCAGTGGGGACCTGAAACCCTCTGGCTTGACTTCCTTGCTGCGGTGCCGATGTTCTGTGGCGCAGCGTTCAGCTGTGGAAAAGCAGCCGTCTACGCCAGACGCGTTCTGGAAAGGCCGCAGAGGAGGAGGTCTGTGCCTTCGAGTGCAATGAGAGGCATCTGCACAGCAGCCTCCGATAAGGCTCCGGAGTCTGTTAACTTATCTCGGGCCAGCTTTTAAACCCCTTTCCTGTCGAGTCAGGCACCAGCGTGCTCACACTTGAACCATGTCAGCAACACCTCCCGTCAACCAGGGCTGAAGGTTCTCAGTCTGAGAGATGGCGGATCCTGTTTACAGGTGTCCCTGGGTAGAACTATTCCCAAGCAAGTTAGATACACGTTTTAAGTGGGGTTTCCCCTTACTCCTTTAAACCTGGAGTTAGGTTTCCCTGAGGCTGAAAATACGTGTTGCTCCTGGGAAATGTGGCTGTGGCTTCCTGAAGCCGCTACTCCTGGGCAAACGGGTGACCAAATGATGGCACACAAGCCTCTCCTCACCGCGAGCTGGAGGACAGGCATGCGAATACCCTGCACTTGGCAAAGACTACCTGCCGCCGCGGCCCCTATCCACAAGACAAGAATCCAGACTATCGGCTTATCTTCTCTGGGTCACAGAGATCAGATCACACCTTTCCGGAACGGGGCTTCAAACCTGGTTTCACCCCCTTGGGGATGAACTTGCACTTCCAACCCAGATATACTGAATCCGAATCTACATTTTAATTCAAAAGCTATGACAGCTACTTTGGTAAAGGTTTACAGCCTTGGAAACCCGCGTGGGCAGTTCGACTCTGTGCTCGGGGCTCTCCATAAGTCAGACAAACTTGATGGCGGCGGGTTTTTGTTTGCGTGTTTTATTTTTTACAACTTCAGAAGGAAAGGCAATAAATAGTATAGAAAGCTGACATGGGTGCAGGATTATAGTATACGATGCAGATAAAAATTATGTACCCAAGAGTTTAAAACTTTATTTTATAATATGTGATCATAATAGTCCAAGAGACTTTCATTCAGGGACTGTAAATATTTTGGTAACTCCTATACCTTTGAACATTTTTTTTATCGTACTACGTTTACATCTATCCAAGGAGGCTTCAGGAAATTCATGGAAAGATATCATTATGTCTTCATTTCATTTTCCCATGAACTTTTTGAGCTTTTGTGTGTGTGCACATTTGTCCTTCCAATATTTTTTTTAACATATTTTTACATAATTCTGTGTTGTTCATTACCTTCATCCTGCTGTACTCCTGTACTTTTCCATCCTGTTAGTTACTTTGTTACATTAATCTGTTAAATGCATTTCTGATAATGTGTTCATTCTACATGTATGTGAGTCATGTTTTCATTCAATTAAATGTTAAAAAAAAAAAGTTGCCCTATAGAAAAATGGGCTTATTCTGTGGACAGATCTATGAATTTTAACCTATAGAGAGAGTCATATAAGCACGGCTGCAATCAAGATAGTTAATCGCCTTAAACAACTGTCTTGTGATTGGAGGCAGGCTTTTGGATTTTTAAATGACCCTCTAACAGGATGCAGAAGGAATGTGTGAGTCTTCATCAGTGCCCCAGCCTGAGTCTGTGGGATTCCTTAGCTGTCCATCTCAGAAATTGACGGGGTCTCAGAATTTGAGGGGGGGTCTCAGAATCTGAGGGGGGTCTCAGAATTTTGCTCTGCCTTCCCACCAGCCAGCCTGCCTTCCCTTGAAAACTTTTCAGGTGTGCATCAGTTTATAGTCCCTCTTTCTCTAGTGGCCTCCCCCCCAACCCCACAACCTTTGTAAAAAAACGTTAAATTAACCTTTTATTTGTCTTCAAGAGCCCTGTCTGCACAGTGGTTAAGCTCAAGCCTGTTGGGAGAAGGCTGGAACCCGCCGGCTGCATGCTGGCTCACATTTGTCTGCAGCAGTGAGAACGGAAAGCCGGCTCTCGGGCTGTGTCCTCTCTTCCTCTCCTGTTCCTCTCTCCCTCCGTCTCCTAAAGCCTCATTGAAACTGCAGAGAAGGATGAAGAGGCTGGCAAGAAAAAGAGCCTTAGCTACAGGTTCCCTCCACCCACAGCTCGCCTTCTGTCCTGAGGAACTATTTCCATTCTTGAAGCTTCAGTTTCCCCTCCAAGAAACGTGATTTTTTTTCAATCCAGCGGATCCTTCTTGCCCTGATACGACTTCATAGCATACACTCTGATTTTTCAGGTTTGTTTTTCATATGCGCATGTCTTATCAATAGGGTGACTGTAATTTTAATCTCCAACTGTGACGTTAAATATACATAGAGATTCTTTTGGGGTTGCCGAGCACACACACACACACACACACACACACACACACACACACACGAGAGCACAGTCAGCGGTACCTGTCCCGTGGAGGGACACGCATTATGTGCTGCAAGTTGTGTGACCGTTTCCATCCTGTTGTTTTCACGTGTTCTTCCCACATCAACGGGAACTCGTTGTCCATTTGATCCCAGGGTGTTTGAGGCAGACATTCTTCCCTGGCTGAAAGAAACTGCTGTTTGCTTTAAAGGAGATTGGAGGGGCTATTTCTTGGCTGAAGATTAAAACAATAAAACCAGTGACATTTTTTAAGAGTGAAAGGGGCTGTGAACAATAATTGCAAGGGAATACGTTGTGTCCACTGGGGCTGTGGCAGATCTTCCAGGCTGAGCCAGAAGCTTCCTCCTCAAAAGGGTCTGTCTGTCACCTTAGAGAACATTATTCTCAGAGATGCCCACGAGTTCTTTAAGGTTCTCCTTTTCCCAAAGGGCCAGGCCCCGACTATCTTAAAGATTGTCTTTCTTCTTCGGTGGCCCTTCCAGGTTTTGTAATTCTTTATGAGCACATCGTTCATGGAAATCATCTTTTTTAGGACTTCCCCCCTGTGCACTCTGGGTTATGGAAGTAAGGCTCCTGGAAGGGAGGTTTGAGTGTTATCCTACGGGATGCCACAGACTCGGAGCCACGCCTCGGCTAGTGAAGCAGATAGGAGTGTGCAGCCTCAGGCTAGCCACCTTCATGGAGGGCAGCATAGCTCTGCCTCCCGGCCTCTTGCCTTCCTGTTGCATGTGACACGACTCTGACTTTTCTCTCCACACAAGCACTGAAGCCCCGGCCACACCCATCTAGCCTGGATCCTCCATCTGTCACAAAGCTTCCACCTGTGTCGCTACCCTGTCCACGGAGATTTCCCTTTCTTTCTAGGAGCTTGGAGGTGTTCGAATAAACTTTTATTTTATCAAGCTTTTCTATGTGTTTGCAACATGAGGAGAGCTGTAGGGGAAGGTTCTGCTTGGGATCATCGCCTTGATCTGAATGATCTGAAATGCCACACCAATGATCCTGATGTTGGACGGTTTGCATTGATCATCCACAAATCAACAGCTCTGAAATTGTTCTACTTGCTTCGCCATTTTCTTTGTGTTCACTATAATGTTCTCAAGCCTTTCCTCTGAGCCAAGTATCTTTTGAAGCTTCCTTGATGTTTTTAACGTATTTAATCAAGTTTAAAAGCTGCTGGTTTGGGTTCTGTTTTCTTTAGCACTGGATTTCTTTTCATTTCATTTAGTTCATTTATTCACTCATCCTTGGGTTCTTGTCCTGTTACATTTTGTAAGCATGTTAAATATCCTTAACTTCATTAATTACTGAATTTATCACTTACTGAATCTAAATGAACATAATTAACTATTGTATTAGTGTAATGAAATAGAGGAAAGAGCTGGGAGGCAAAGGGCATTTATAGAGGTCTA
>NW_022106471.1:9740479-9758456 GCF_000313985.2 Echinops telfairi
AGTGGCAATACTGGGAGGGTAGAGGGAGAGTGGGTTGGAAAGAGGAAACCGATTACAAGGATCTATATGTGACCTCCTCCCTGGGGGAAAGACAACAGAAAAGTGGGTGAAGGGAGACATCAGGCAGGGAAAGATATGACAAAATAAAAATTTATAAATTATCAAGGGCTTATGAGGGAGAGGGAAGGAAGGGGAAAAAATGAGAACCTGATGCTGGGGGCTTAAGTGGAGAGCAACTGTTTTGAGAATGACGAGGGCAATGAATGTACAAATGCGCTTTATACAATTGATGTGTGTATGGATTGTGATAAGAGTCGTATGAGCCCCTAATAAAAATGATTAAAAAGGGGAAAAAAGAAATACTAAGCATTCCGGTTAGTTCTGTAGTATGAAGCAATCTCATGAGGTTTCTTCTATACTTGAAACAGTGTTTTCTTCTAGATTGATTTTAATTTTTCATATCGTGATTCTTTCTTTGTTTACAACGATGACCACAGTTATCGTATTTACTTCTCCTCTGCTCTCTCCTCTTGGTTCTTTTAAGAAACCTAGTCTGCTGGCTTATCTCCCACCCTCTTTTCATGTTGCCTGGGTAACTCTGGCTCTAGTAGGGTGAGGGTGACCTTTCCTGTCATTTACCTGTCGTTCTCTCAATCACAGAGTGTAAGGAGGTCAGCGTCCTGGAAGGGACATTTTAGTGCTGTCCTGTGGGATGCACAAGGGCCCTGGGGGCAGAGGGTTAAACACTCTGGGCTGCCAACCCCAAGACTGGCAGCTGGAAGCCACCAGCCACTCAGTGGGCGAGAGGCAGGGCTTTCTGGAAACCCAGTGGGGCAGGTCGGGGCTGCCCTCCATGTCGCTGGAGTTGGCAGCTACCCGAGCACGGCGAGTTTGGTTTTGGGTTTGGTGAGGGGCAACAATGACTCCAAACGAAACTGAAGTCCGGGAGCAGGTGAAGGACATCGCCGGGATCTGCTGCCTTCTGTGACACCCCACACCCACGGCCACCCATCAGCATCCCACCTCTTGGGGTTTGGGTTCATTGCCCCACGACAGCAGGTTGTTGTTGTCAGGTGGTATCGCACCCATTCCCACTCAGAAGAACACGATGTACAACAGAACGAGATACTGCCTGGTCCCGAGCCTTCCTCCTTCATTCAGCAATTGCCCATTGTTGCAGCTAGTGTCAGTCCATCTCATCGAAGGTCTTCCTCTTTTTCACTGGCCCTCCCTCTGCTGGACCCAGCATGCTCGTCTTTTCCAGATTTTGGTCTCTCCTAACAACGTGTCCAAAGCACATGAAACACAGTCTCATCATCCTCACTTCTAACGAGCATGCTGGCTGGACTTCTCCCAACTCAGAGTTGTTTTCCCAGCAGCCCGAGGCATACCCCGCATTCTTCCTCCCCATTATTCAAATGCATCAAGTCTTCTTTGGCCGAGTAAGTCTTTACTCACCGCCTGGCTTTCCCACGTATGGAAGGCAATTGGGAATATTATGGCCTCAAAGTGACACTTGCAAGAAACCCTTTGAAGGAGATTTGCAAAATGCAATACGTTGTTTGAGTCCTTGACTGCTGCTTCCATTGGCATTGGTTACGGATCCTGGGACAATGAAATCCTTGGCAACTTTGATCTCTTCTCATTTATTATGATGTTGCTTATTAGTTCAGTTGTGCAGGTTTTCTTTACGTTAACATGTAATTTATGCGTCAGTCTGTCGTCTCTTATCTCCATCAGTAAGTATTCCCAACCTTCTTCATTTTCAGCAAGCAAGGCGGTCTCATCCTCGGGTCTCATCCTCGCTTGTGGGTGAGTCTTCCTCCGATCCTGATGGCATGTTCTGCTGGCGGTCGCCCAGCTTCCTGGATTCTTAGCTCAGTGTCGAGAGAACATAGTATTGTGAAAGAATACCGCCATGACATGTACCGTTCCTTATTTTAAACCACGCACTATCCTCTTATTCTAAACCATGTAGTGCCTCCTGGAATAGGTACAGGTTCTTCATGAACACAATTAAGTATTCTGGAATTTCCTCCCCCCCCCCCAACTTTATCCCTAATCTGTTATGATCCACAGAGTCAAATATCTTTGCCATTGATGAAAACCAGGTAAACATCTTTCTGATCAGCAAGGAAAGCCCTTGTTTTACATTTTTCTCTGCTATATCTGGCTTGAATTTCGGGCAGTTCCCTTTTGATGTACTGCTGCAGTCATTTTTAAGTTATCTCCAGCTTCATTTTATTCTCTTCTGGCATTGCTTGATAATTTTGAATTTGATGGCATCACATTTCTTTGTAAGAGCACAGATAGGAATCTTTTCCAGTTGGCCAGGTAACTGTCTTCAAAATTTCTCACTTTCAGCGTTGCACCCACTTGCTGAGACATCTGGACTGCTATTTCATCAATCCCTGAGGCCTTTTTTCGCTATTGCTCTCGGTCAGTGAAGCCTGGACTTCTTCCTTCAAAACCATCAGTTCTGGACCATTTGCTACCTCCTACAAGTATTTTTGGTACAGTGAATCTTTGGAATACTTCTATCTTCTTTTTGATGCTTTCTTTCTTGCTTAATACTTGCCCACACAATCCGTCAATATTGCAACTCCAGTCCTGAATATTCCTCTTCAGTTCTTTCAGCTTCCCAGACGACAAATGCATTTCTTCCCGTTTGGTTTTCTAATTCCAGGTCATTGCATATTTCAAAATAAGAGTTTGGTTTTGTCTTCTTGCACCCCTCGTTATCACCTTCTGTTCTTCTCTTTTACTTCATGAAGAAATGGAAGGATCTTACCAAGTTCTGTCAGCACAGGGCCACTTGTGCAGCGGACCATCATCAATGCACATGCAAGTTCAAGTTGAAGAACACCAAAACAAGTCCTCCAGAGCCAAAGGCAGCAGGGAGTCCTGAAAAATGACACATCCTACAGCTCCTACAGCCCGTACTGGCTCCTTCTCCCTGTAGTTCTTCCAAGACTTTCTCTCCAGGCTGCCTCTTCAAGATCTTGACTCAATTTGTGCCAAATTGAGAAATACTGGTGACACTTCTTAGGTTCTGTCCCCAAATCTTCCCTCATTCAGCCTCAGGTGTGTATGCAGAAGACACAACTAACATTCTGTTCTGGGATTCTCTTTCTTTCTTCTTGACATTTCTTTCAGTTTTATGTCCTGAAGTTACATGGTTTTCCCTGTCGGGTTTCTTCTGGTTAACTTATTGCTTTAAAATATATATATATAATTTATCTTCTTTCCGTAATCATTTCACAACATGCTGGGTAGAAGGAGGTTGTGTGCCATGGTGTCCTTGCTCCGCTTTTACCTAACCCATGACCTTTTGGTTAGCCAGTGAGCACTTAGCCATTGTGCCAGCAAGGCTCCTGAAGGCTGGACATGATCCCAATCAACAGTGAATTACAAGGCAGGCAATGGTACATCCCTTAGGAAAACAAAACAAAACAAACAATGCCCAAGTCCAGCATGACTCAAAGGGCCTTCAGGAATGCCTTTGTCCCTTTTCCAAGTCTTGGGACAATTTTTGTTTTCAGTTCAGATCAAGGAAAGCAGAGGAATGTGACTCCCAGAGCAGTGCTCAGGGAAGAAATGCTGCCCAAGAAGTGAGCAGTCTGGGTGGAGGCGTTATCTACAGAGAAGAGCGCCAGCTTCGATTCACTTGAACTTGCTGCATGAGCTCTTGGAGTTGGCAGTGGAAACTGTAGTGGGTGATGGAGGTGGCACCCTCCATCAAGGAGTGCCCAGAGCATGTGCACACCTGCCTCTGGGCCCAGGGACCATGTCTCAGGATCAGAAGATGCTCCATCATCTTCATCCTTGTGAGAATTCGGTGGCTTGCAGGCATTGGAAGGGCTGTCAGAAAGTAACCAGGAAGGAGGGTCTGATTCCACAAACCACCTGGGCCGTCTCGGGCTGACCAGGCTGATTCTTGCCCCAGATTCCAGGATGATGACAGGGTGGCACAGGCCTGGCATCTCTCATTCTCTTGCTCCAGGCACCATTTCCACCATCACCACTCAGGTAGGCAGGCCTTCCATCTCTCCTATGTGGACTCTAAAATTGAGATTCTTTGGAGTTGGGGTATCAATCCCATCTGCTCAGCCCAGGGAATGATCTGGGCTCTTCTGGGTACTTCCCAACTGAATGAGAGGAGGTTTTGCCTGCCAGTTCCCTGAGGAGGGCAAGGAGTACCAGGGGTTCCCTAGGATTGACCGTGGGAAACCTTCGCCCCCTGCCCCCCTGACCTGCAGGGTCTGCCTTTCTGAGGAAGGTGCAGGGAGGAGAATGCTAAAAATGTGTGTGACCTGGAACTGGGAATCCAGGAGAAAGCGGGAGCTGGATGGAGTGTGCCAACAAGAGGCTCCAGCACGGCCCATCCCCAGCCAGCTAGACGCCCTGTTTACAGTTCTGGCCACACTGGGGCAGCCTGAGGCCAGTGGCGTGCTTGAGTTTCTATTGGCAGCCGCTGAATTCTTCACCCCAGAGCACGGGACCCGGATCAGTTCTGCCTGGGCGTTCTTGCCAGCCAGCCTCTGGCAGGGGCTGAATAATTCAGGCCTCTCAACCCAGAGGGCTGAGGGTGTAGTTTCCGTTCCTCTGGCTGCCTCCTACACGAGGTCCCCCAAGAGTTGCCATGCCAAGGGGAAGGAGGTCCTAGACCAATCATGCCCCCGAAGGGAAAAAACCTCTTTGGTGGTGACACCCCCCTAACCCTGCTGTCCTGACTGATCTTCAGCCCCTTGTCTCAGCTGGCTGCCCGGTCCCCACCCCCAGGGATTGTCCCCACAGCTCTGGTTACTGTTCACTGGCAGCTGCCCAGCCCCTCCCGAAGGGTGCTGGATTCACACCTCACTGGACTCTTTCAAAGCAGGGAGGGTCCCATTCCCTTCCCTCCTCCCTGTCCTTCTCTCTCACCCCTGCTTCCCAGCCTCCTCTAGCCCCAGACCTCTGCTCTGTGGGGGCCAGCAAGCTGGGGACCCCAGACTGTGCTCTGCAGCTATGAGGATGGGCTGCGTGTACGGGCTGAGGTCAGACTGGAAGTGCTGCCCCCTGGGCCCCATTCCTTGTGGGTAGGGCAGGGGAGGGGTGGGTTCCTGGCATTCCTGGTGTGCCTTGACCTTGAGCCAGAAACTGTGATCACTGAGCGGGCCTCCACCCAGATACAAGCTGGGGCAGGGGCTCAGTTGCTGGCCTGGGATCCGGGCTTGCTGTGGTGGCACCATGCTGGGAACAAGCAGGAACTCAAACAAAGCAGGAGAGGGCTCCCGAGGGGAGCTGGGAAGGAGGTTGCAGCAAAAACCAACAGATCACGTGGAGCAGATACACAGCCACCTGCCCTGGCACGTGTAATTCACCAGGATGCCGGTAGCTCAGGGCCTTCACCAGGGGAAGCCAGGGCCCGGGCCAGCAAGAACCTGGGGGTGCTGAGGGGCATCTGCTGGGTAGCTCCTCTCCTCTCCGAGCAGCAGGCACCAGCTCAGTGGGGCTGGAAGTTCCTAAGAATCTGCAGCGAGGAAGAGACACTGCTTTATAGACTTTGGCCCCCAACCAGAGCCTCCCGGGTGAAAGGCGGGGAAAATACCTCTTACACAACTGGAGTCCATGGTTTACTTCTTGAAAGCCACAGGACGCTGTTGACTCAGGATGAGATGGCTTTGATCTGAGGGTGCATGTGCCAGAATGAGTCACCTTTTCACTGGTACTGCCTCTCTTGGGAGAGGCTCCCCTCCCTGGGGAGCTGTGTGTCAGGCCTGGGTTGGCCTTCCACATACCTGGGAGATGGCAGTTCGCACCCTGAGACAATAGGGCAGCTCCAGGTGAAAGAAACCCTCCCAAAGTACCGGCATATGTCTCCAGTCTGTGCTTCTGTCCCTCCTGTGTGGAGCCCGACTGAAGTGGTCATATTTCCCTGGTAAAAGTCATTTTGAAGCCGATCACAAAATATAATTCATGATGTGCTTCCAGGTAGATAAATTGTTCCGAATGGGAAAACCTATAGAGGCAGAGCAGCTCGGTGGCTGTTCAGGGTTTGGCGGAGAGCGGGGGGAGGGGGGTGGGTGGGTGGGGGTTTCTTTGGGGAGTGATGACAATGTTCTAACATGGATTATAAAGATGGCTGCATACTGAAAACCACTGAATCCATGTTTTCAACGGATGGATTCTGGGGTAGGTGGCAAACTGACTCACAAGACAAGCCTGTTGGCTGAGCTCGGCATCTAGCCGCAGCTCAGCTGTTCCGATGCATGCATTTTAAAAGCTCCTGGTGCAAATGACTGTTTTCACCCATCCTCGAACTCTCCCTGCTCCAGGAGCCCCTAGCGCTCCCTGGACGCCTTTGTGTCCACGCAGAAAGAAAAGGTTACCAAGGTCCCACAGTCCTGCCGACTGCCTGCTCCACCTGTGAGCTTGGAAGGAGAATGCACTGCTTGGGTTGTTGAGAGGGTGGTAGAAATAGGCAGCGGTACCAACAGCAGAGATTCCAGGTAGATGGAGGCCTGACTAGGAAGGCCTACCTTGTGCTCCACCCAGACCTCCAGACGCAAGCAAGCCCCTGGATGATGGACTGACGTTGAGATCATGGTGAAACGAGACCTCCGTGCCCAGAACTCAGAAAACAAAGCAGAACCCCTCGCTTACCATCAAGTAGATTCCGACTCATACTGACCCTCTAGGACCAAACAGAACGGCCCCTGTCGGTTTCTGAGACGTTAACTCTTGACAGGAGTAGAAACCTCAACTTCCTCCCACAGAGCAGCTGGTCGTTCCAAACTGCTGACCACTACGCCGCCTTTCCAGAGAGGTCAATAAAAGATCTGGGCTATAGTAACAAACCCCCCGCAGGCGATGGCTTTAGCAAACAGGACTCCATTCTCTCGCAGTTCAGAAGGGCAGCAGCCCAAATTCAGGGAAAGGAGGAGCCCTGATGGAGTACTGGTTTTGCATTGGGCTACTAACTTCAAGGTCAGCAGTTCAAAACCACCAGCTGCTCCAAGGGCGAAGGGCAAGGCTTTTTAGTCCTATAAAGATTTACAGTCTTGGAAACCCACAGAGGCAGTTCTACGCTGACCTCTAGGGTCGCTATGAACCAGAACTGACTTGAAAGTAATGCGTTTAGTTTGTTGAGTTTGGTCTTAGGGGAAAGCTTTCTCTTTCTGTGTGGATTTGGAAGAAAAGTCTTTGTCTCCTTTGAGCGTCTGCTCCCGGGTGATCTTCACGTGGCTTGGCTTCTCTTGTCCCTCATCTCAGCTTCTCTTGTTCGCTTGTTCGAGCTCTGTTATAGCTCAGAAGAGACTGACTCAGTATGCACCCAATCGGAACCCTGCATCCTGAGCATAGCAAAGACGCCGCGCTCTCAAACGGGATCATGATCACAGGCATAGAGATTAGGCTTGAAAACACATTGTTGGGGGGTGGGGCACACAATTGAACCCATAGTCTCCCAAAGCTGAACTTCCCTTTCTCGAAGAGTGGATGTCAGCCCTGGGCCTGGCATTGAGTCCCCCAAGATATTGATCCCTGCTGCTGGGTGGGGATTGAGACGGCCAGAGTCCTTGGGCTGGCAGCCTCGGGCTATTAAGCATGTGCTCCAGGACTCTACATGCCCTCCGGTCTCTCAGTGAGTCATGTTTGACCAGAGGGGAAACCGGAGGAGCAGCTCAGTAGTTTCTCAGCAATGTTCTGTGTGGTTCTCCTAGCAGCAGCAGCAGCAGCAGCAGCACTTGGTAAAAATGAAAATCTCCTCGCAAACCCAGACCTACTGAATTGGAAACTCTGGGAGTGGCGCCCCGTAATCTGCGTTTTAGTGAGCCCTCCAGGTGATTATGATACACATTAAAGATTGAGAGCCACACCTCCCATCAAGAGTTACAGCCCCGGAAACCCACAGGGGCAGTTCTGCCCTGTCCTACAGGGTGGCTAGAGTCAGCATAACTCCATGGCAATGAGTTTGATGGGGTGTTAGTTTGTTTGAGAGCCACTCCCCAGAGTCTAAGGTGTGGGGTTAAGGAGAGGGGTCCCCCACAAATCATCACAGATCCGGTAAGCACAATTGGACAGCGATAATAAGTAAAGATGATAGCAAAGTCATAGAGAGCCTGAGAGGTAGAGGAGAGACTGAATTATTGGAGTCAGACACAATTCATGGTAGCATGCTCACCTCAGCTTGGTGGTCCTCGTGGGGGGAGTCCAGCCAAGAGAGCAGGAGAGAGCCTCCGGGGTGAGAGCAGGGGAGCCCAGGGGACCGAGGACTGGGGAGAGCCTTTTCTTTATTGCTAACCAAGCATTATATCTCTTTAGGGGGACATGATTACAGGTAACCAGATGTCACAGGAAGGGACAGTACAATAGGCATGCACATCGTAGGAAGGGGATGTATGATAGACATAAGCATAACAGGAAGGGGATGAGCTAGGGGTGTGCCCATAGGAATGGGAAGGTCTAAGGGTATACATGTGACAAGATGGGCAGACCCTAGATTCATAATGGCAGCCTAACCTTGGTCATCCTTGGGCGGTTTGACCTCTCTGGTGTCTCCTACAAGGAAACAGACTACTATCCTTATCAGAAGGGAGTGGGCCCTACTTGTTGTGGGATAAACAGTGGTATCTGCTTGCTCTAGAAGGCTAATAGCTCAGAGGAAAAAGCACCCCCAACCCACTCCTGATGACCTCCAAGTGTATAGTCATTCTCAAGCAGCTAAGTCTGGCATATATTTGGGGGAGACAGCTTGAGAAAAATCCTTCTGTTTCCCATACTAAGGGAGCTCGGATGGTATAGTGCTCACATACTGAATTGCTAAATGCAAGATCAGCAGTTCAAGCCCACCAACAGCTCCAAGGGAGAGCGATGAGGCTGTCTACTCCTCTAAAGACTTAAGTCTCAGAAGCCCAGAGGGAGCCATTCTACCCTGGCCTATAGGGTGTCTGTGAGTCAGGATTGATGGGGAGGGTGTGCATCTGCCCAGATTCTAAACAGCAACCCTAGGGTGTGGCGGGTCCCTGCTTCCCGGGCTGTGACGGTCAGCACTCCTCGTGCAAAAAGATGATGCACAGCCTCGGAGATCCTAGAAAGCACTTCTACTCTGCCCGGTAGACTATGAGACAGAACTGCAGTTGGGTTGGGGTGGTGCCCAGATCTGAAAAGGTCCCTGGGTGGCCCAACCAGGTGATAACAGTCTGTCTACAGTAAGGTGACCAGATTTTAACATTGGTAAAGCGGGACACCATTGATAAAACTCCTATCCTGGCAAAATAGCCACATGGCAGCCGAAAACCGTATACCCTAGCTTGTTATGCGTTCTTTCCAAAAATCGGGAGTTTTTAAAAACGCCGCAGGACGTGGGAAAAATTGTTTAAAGTTGGGAATGTCCTGCCAAAAGCGGGACATCTGGTCACCTTAGTCTACAGACCTCACGGTTCATGGTCTGTTTCTGTCGAGAGGAGAGCCTGACAGAGCACCCGCCTTCTCTGTAACCCACGGGGTCCCTGTTGGGTCAGAAGGGAACCAGCAGGCACCAGTGTAGTTTGGTGCCTGGGCGCCAGGGCTCACAAGGCAGAGCGGCCCCTGCTCTTCACGCCCTGGTGCCTGCCTGGTGTACAAGGGATCGGTTGTGGACGTCGTGTGGAAGGAATGAGTAAACAGAAGAATAACGGCTTAGCTCCATGGGTCACGGCCTGCCCAGCGGACGTCCACAGGCTGCCCATCAAGGGCAGGGTATGGAGCGCTTCCAACGTCGGATGGCCCCGGTCGGCTCAGTTTTGTCTCTGAATTAGGAAGGAGGACCTGCTGACCAATTCACATTGTCCTTTTGGAGTTGAGCCCTTGTCCCTTTGACATTTCTTTTTTTAACCTCCAGCAACAAAAGCACTTTCCATTTGATTTCGCAACCAAGTTCACCACCACCACCACTTCCTGTCAGGTTGGCCCTGGAAGTCAAGGGAGAACACAGCTGCAAGGATGTCTTTGCATTCTCGGGGTCAAACGTCCCCAAATCTATCCGATGCTGGCTCCCAGGAGAACCAAGAAATGCGGGCAAGGCATTTCTTCGAAACCCTGGGCGGTGAGCAGCTTGCAGGCAACCCGGAACCCACCTGCTTCCCTTGTAGAAGCTGCTGGTGGCCACAGGCCAGAGGGAGGCTGCTGCCTTCTCTCATGCACGGTGACTCTCTCTTTCTCTGGTGCCGTCACCTCCCTCAGACGTCCCAAAGCTGGGGTGACTTTAGGCTTTCCCTTCCCGGCACCACCTGCTCTGCCACCCAAGCCGGGTCCCTTTCTCCTGTGACTACCCAGACCCGGGCTCGTTCAGACAGCTGGGCACAGTGCCAGGACACGGAGGTGCTGTCTGTTTCCGGACCTCGTGGCTCCCTGCTGTCAGCCCCACCCGAAAGAGGTCATTAACCTTCACTAGCACGCACTGACCCTGACCACTCCCGGGGGAACCCCTCCACACCCACCCAGCATCTGGCACCCAATCGTTTTTCCTCATTGCCTTATTTTTTGAATGTTACTTTTTGGTGAAGACATACGCAGCGGACGCTACACCATTTCAATCTGTCCTATGCTTTTTAGAGCCAACCTTCTCCAGCAGTGTGAAAACATCTCTCTGTGGGCCTGCAGGCTGCCTGCTCGGCCCACCCCTCACCAGTCCCCAGGCACTGCCCACAGGAGGCAGGGCTGCCAGCAGTGTTCGTCTTGCCGTCCTCGGGGGCTGAGGACCATTTCGTCCTAGTTCAGTCCTGCCGACAGAATGGACTCATGTTTGTAGAATGGGGGTGAACTGGAAGGGGAAGAAATGTCACCGGCCGACAGACTGCTAGGGACGTCATCTCCTTTTTAGAAAGCAAGGGTACATGGCATAGCACCCAGAGCTCTGGACGGACCAAGTTGACACTGACAATGCCCCACTTGGAATGTCTGCCACTCCCCACAGTCCTGGCAAGCATGCAATCTCCCCCATCGGGCTGCTGAAAGGGCTCATTCTGGGCACCCCAAGCCAGAGGCTTGACCTGTCATGTTTTCCCATGCTAGCGCTCATTCCACTTCACCCAAATGTTTAAAATCTCGTTGGAGTCGGATTTGACTTCCTCAGCCATGACCGAATCCATCGACACCCGTGAGAAGTCTTGGCTTCACTTCCCCATCTGGTGCTGTTCGCCGTGCAATCCAACAGCTACCGCCCAGCCCTGCTCACTCCCGGCCAGCACGACCAGTGTGCAAGGCCGTGTGACCGCCGGGTCCGAGTATTCTCGCCGTGTGCTCAACCCTGAAACCTTCTACTCCGCGTTGGCAATGTCAACCTTTTCTTCATGTATGGCGATGCTGGTTATTGGCCCCGTTGTGTGGATTTTTGTTTTCTCTATATTGAGGTGTAATCCATACTGAAGGGTAGGCTTCTGTTTCAAATATTCTTGGCTTTCAGCAAGAAAGGCAGTGCCATCTGCGTACTGCAAGCTGTTAATGAACCTTCTTCATAAAGTCCAACTTTTCAGATGATTTGCTCAGTACGCAGAGTGAATAAGCATCCTGAAAAAAATATAATTCTGACCCACCCTTTCCTAATTATAAGCCATGCAGTCTTCCCTTGTTCTGTTCAAACAACTGCCTCTTAGTGGTGTACACCAAGAGTCTGTCCAAACTGTGCTACCAGATGTTGACTTTTCTCATGCAGTTGGCAATTTCCTGGTGCAAGACTAATATGTTTTTAATAAACACTTGGCGCCTGAGCTTGCAGCATTCCTGGAACTGAGCTGAGAGTTCCTGCAGCCAATGTGCAGGGCAGAGGATGGAGCAGGTACAAGAATAGATGCCTGTGTGCTGGGCCCTCACATCACGGGCTTGGCTGAGCCCCCAGCAACATGATCATCAACAAGCAAGGCATGTTGAGTTCACTTTATTGATTTGAGAGCCCACAGCTGCTAACAGGCAGAGCTGAAATGGGGGAGCCTGTTCGACCACCCAGGCCTGGGTCTTTGTGAGGCTCAGGTTGTAGACCCTTGGCCCCCCTCACAGCCCTTTGCTACAGCACCCAAGTAGAAGATTCTCTGCATTTACTTATTTCTTGGCTTTGGGGCCTTTCCACACCCTTGGTTGGGAATCTTCTGGGTGTGAAACCCCTTCCTTCTAGTTTCTTCCCTGTGATCAACTACTGCCTAACGAACCCTCCCCAACTTTGTGATGGAGAGCAGCCATTTTACCACACTCACAGATTCGGTGGGCTGGGGATTTGCACAGGGCACTGTTGGGAGGTTTGGTCTCTGCTCCGTGATGCCAGGGCTCGCTGGGTTGATTCCCAAGGCCTGGGTGTTAAAATCATCCAGCAGTGCTCTGTCCCACGCTGCAGCCATAGCTCCACATGGCTATTTCCATACAACATTAGACTGAATCTAATTGCAACTTCAGCTTTTCACTGTTCACCGCCACCAGTTGCCATCCAGGCGATCCTGACTCACAATGACCCCGTGTGTGTTGCCACAAGTCTGGACTCCATAGGGTTTTCAATGGCTGGTTTCTTAAACATAGATTGCCAGCTTTTTCTTGTGAGACACCTCTCCGGGGACTCAGACCACCGACCACCCAGTTTCCAGCTGAGCATGTTAACCATTTGTACCCAGCAGGGACTCCTGGTGCCGAAAGGAGTCCTGCTGGTACCTCGTTGGACTGCTGAGTACAAGGTCAATGGTTCAGGGCCACCTGCCCCCGGGAGGAAGAGAGATGAGGTCTCCCCCTCCCATGAAGATTTACAACTTTGGAAACCCACAGTAGCGGTGCTACTCTGTCCTATTGGGTCACTATGAATCAGAATCAACTTGATGACAGTTGAGGTTTTGTGGTTTGTTTTATTTGTTTTGTTTTTGCCCTGATGTGTGCTATCTTTCTCTTCACTTTGTTCTGGTCAGCTCATCCCTAGCCATCCAAACTAAGTCAAATGGGTGCCAGCTACAAGCTCAGGAGTGCCCCTACTCCCTGTACTTCATGCCAACAATCTCTCTCTCTCTCTCCCTCCCTCCCTCCCTCCCTCTCCTTCTCTCCTCTCTCCCCCATGGGCTAGGTTGGTTAACCCACCTCTTGAAGGGGGCAGAACACCTGGGGGGGGGCCATGGTTAACACACTCAATTACTAACTAGAGGTTTCGTTCAAGTCCATCCGGAGACACCTCAGGTCTGATGATCTACTTCTGAAAACTCCGCCGCAAAATCCCTGTGGAACAACCAATATTGTTTGACCTCACATAAAAAAGGAGATGGGTGGTGGTGGTAGTGGTTACACAAGGTCAGCATTTTGAAACCAGCAGCCACTCCCTGGGTGAAAGATGAGGTTTACTACTCCCGTAAAGAGTTATAGCCTCAGATACCCGTTGGGCAGTTCTACCCTATCCTGTAGGGTCACTATGAGTCAGAATTGACTCAGCGACAGAGAGTTTGGTTTTGGATTATATAAAAAGGCAAATGTATAGGTAATAAAGTTGATTAGTGGTTACAGGGAAACGGGGCCGGGGAGAGGGAGATGTTCACAGTGATGGGAATACTGACTCAATGCAGTGGCTTGGGAGATCCTGTTGTGACCATGTTGGAGCACAGGTAGACACACACTGCTGAATGGGGCATCACAAAGCTCAGCTTAGGGCATCCATGGCGCTCTCCCACCTCCAAGGAGACAATCATGCTTCATGGCCTGGATGAATCGAATTGGGAGGAAGAGTCCTCTTTTCTTTTTTTCCCTTTACCCTAAGCTTACAGGTCACTGTGCTCAGTATTACAAAGCCCTAGTGATATGAGGCATTTATCTCTGCTTACTTCATGACCAAAATAGGTTACCAAGAATGATAACAGAGTAGTCCATTGCACCACTGTAGACAATGGTTCCCCTAAAGTCAGATCACTTGAAAAGGTGCCCTAGAGGCATAGTGGTTTTCAGTTGAGCTGCGATCTGCAGGGTCAGCAATTCAAAGCCACTAACCACTCTGAGGGAGAAAGACAGGTTCTCTGCTCCCACAATGACTTATAGTCTCCAAAACTCACAGCAGTAGTTCTGCCCGGGCCTAGCGATGAACACACAACTTTCCTCTAGTTCTTAAATGCTTCCTCCCCCCACTATCATGATCCCAATTCTACCTTACAATTCCACTAGACCAGAGGATATACACTGGTACACATAGAACTGGAAACACAGGGAATCCAGGACAGATGATCCCTTCAGGACCAGTGGTGAGAGTGGCAATATTGGGAGGGTGGCGGGAAGGTGGGGTAGAAAGGGGGAACTGATCACAAGGATCTACATATAATCTCCTCCCTGGGAGACGGACAACAGAAAAGTGGGTAAAGGGAGACATCAGATAGTGTAAGACATGACAAATAATAATTTATAAATTATCAAGGGTTCATAAGGGAGGTGAGAGAGGGGAAAAAGGAGGCACTGATATCAAGGGCTCAAGTAGAAAGCAAATGTTTTGAGAATGATGATGGCAACAAATTTACAAATGTGCTTGACACAAGGGATGGATGGATTGTGATAAGAGTTGTACAAGCCCCCAATAAAAAAAAATTTTTTTAAAGATCACCATGAGTCGGCATTGAGGTGACAATATGCTGTAGGCTTATAGAGTGAGTTAGGGAAGGGAGTTTTGCTAGGGACCCTGGCTCCCCATCTGGGGCACCTGAAGGTCCAGTTTAGCAGGTGAGACTTGCCTGTGCACAGCTCTCTACGACACAATACAATGACAGACACACTAAGGTATGAACAGAGCTCTGTGGGGACCAAGATTACCCTCCCCACCTTGCACAACAATTGGCACTATCAGGTCTTATCTCCATGAGAGATAAGAGGTGTCCCTTGAGGCCTGCCAGAGTGAGGGCAGGACTCTCCAAAAAGGTGAAGTCACAGCTGCAGCCCCGCCCTGGGCAGTCAAAAATCCCACTGTCACAATTCCCTAGCACCATGATCTATAGATTCTGAGGCTGTAAATCCTTGTCTTGCATTTAGTAGCCTGGTGCTTAACCCGCTGCACCACACGTGCTTCTTCTAGACAGGGTGGAGTGCATATATCCTCTCTCTACCTAGCTGTCAAGATGTCCTGGAAATTTAGGAGGGTGCTGGTGGGTGGGATGACCAGGTGAAGATTACTTAGGAGCTAGGAAGTAAGACCTTCCCAAACATTGGTCTTAATCACTTTATTGAAATCCACCATGTCTTCTGTGTTTTGCCTTTGGACTTGTGGAGGCAGGCGGCTAGGACCAAGAAGGGAAGCTAGGATCAAGAGAGTCCACCAAACAATGTTAAGTAGAAAAAGGCAGAACGCGAAGCCAAACTATATAGAATATCCCATCGCCATCAAGTCGATTCTGACTCCTAGCAGCCCTGTAGGGCCGAGTGAAACTGCTCCCAAAGGCCAGGGAGTGGCCCGTGGGTTTGAACCACTGACTTTGCAGTTAGCAATCCAACACTTACAAACAGCACCAACATGGTCGCGATGAGTCAGTCAGATGGACTCAATGGCGGTGAGCTTAGTTTTTTATGTATGTATATATATATATATACGCATATATATATAATCTCAATTTCATGTGACACAGTGAACCATGAAAGTTTTCTTCATATGTGTGGCTACACACCCATACAAGCCCATGCCTGGCATACCCACATATTCTATATCCTCTCCATACGCCACTCTGTGCGTGTGTGGGTTACAAGTTGAGTTGCTAAGCCTAAGGTCAGCAGTTTGAAACCACCAGTCGCTCTGTGGGAGAAAGAGGAGGCCTTCTGCTCCCAGACAGATTTACTGTCTCAGAAACCCACGGGGACAGTTACCCTGGCCTATAGAGTTGCTTTGAGCCGGAATTAGCTTGATGGCAGTGAGGGGTGTGTTTTTTTGGGGGTGGGGAGGTTTGAGTGGTTCATTTATATGTATCAAAACTTTGTCAATTCAGTGGTCCTTTTTCAATTCAACATTTCTGGTATGTCCAATTCAGTGATAGTAAATACACCCATCATGTTCAGCTGTCACTAGTATCTGTTTCCAAATTCCTTATCACCTTTACCAGAAACCCAGTGGCCCCTACGATATGAGTTCCCCTTCTACCCTCACTCACTCCCACCCAACCCCGATCATCACTGTGTTAGCCTCTATATAGTTGCTTATTCTAGTTCCTATATGACTTCTATATTCTTAAAATGCATGAATATTACTTTTAAAGGCTGCAAATGAAGGAGGAGCAAGCTATCAACCAAATTCAGAATTGAGAGAAGACAAACTAAAGCTCCGTAAGTGGCGGTCACACGGACTGCAGACCACGCTGTCAGCTGTCATCTCCTCTTCTTCCTTATTAACAGAATCCTGCTTTCATTCGGGCTCAGAATACTCAGCCCAAGCCCCCATGGCCCGCTTGTCTCCTTGGTCAGTAACTACTCTACGAGTGGGTAAGTGGCTCTGGCCAAAACGACACAAGTAGAACTCTGCCGGTGGCTGCTAAGGCAGATTGGGAAGAGCGTCACAATTGGAAAAGACCCCTGTGTCCCCATCCTCAGACTTCATGCTTAGGATGCCGTCACGTGAAGTCCCCTGCATCCCTGAGCAAACACATGGCCACCTTGCTAAGATGGCAGGAAGACCAGCTGCCCAAGCCTTCAGTGACCCCATGGAGCCACAGAACTAACTTTGAAAGGCTTGTTCATATACGTGTTATATCTGAAATAGCGAAGGCCCTGTGTTCTCCCCGCTTGCTGCCCAGGATTTCTCCAGTGAGATCCACTCAGGGGAAGAGGTGAGGAGCCAAGGACTGAAGGTGTATTCCGATGGTCAAAAGTCACCAGAAGAGTTAGGGAAAAGCTATGTGGAGTGGACACATCAGGGATGATATTAGAAAAATATTTCACAACTGGCTCATCAAGGGCACAAAACAACCTGAGGGACTGCGAGCCCAGAAATAGCTGATGTGCCCATACCAGCGTGCCCCGAGGAGAATAACCGGGGATCCATTAAACCTGTGTTTGGGAATACATTTTGCTTGGGCCAGATTCGACCCACCATGTGCCTATTTCTCAAGTCCAAGGATAGCTTCTAAAGTGAAGCGTTCTCTCATCGGAGAGTGCTGGATGAGCTCGGTGGCTGCATCGCTCACGGGCATGGTCTGGAAGTTACCACCGTCTGCACGGAACTGTCATTCATGCTGCTGTTGCCCTGGTGGGGGTGGGGGTCTTGAGTTCTCTTCTTCTCAGGGAAAAAAACGAACACAGGATCTTGACCTAAAAACGCAAACTTTACCAAGGAATGTTTAAGAAAAAGGCACCCTGGTGGTACCACCGTTAAGCGTTCAGCATCGCTGTTGGCGGTTCAAACCTACACAGCTGTTCCCCAGAAGACGGGCTTCTCTGCTTCCCTGCTGCTGCACCCTCCTCTGTCACGCCTGGTCATGGTGAGCATGGGGCTGCCTGGTCATGGTGAGCATGGGGCTACGAACCAAAGACTGGCTCAAACCCTCCTGGAAATACAGCAGAAGAAAGGTGGCCTGCTTCCAAAAGATCTCAGCCTTGAAAACACTGTGGGGCAGTTCAATGCCCCCCGTATGGGGCCCCCAGGAGGGGGGATGGGCTCAGTGGGAAGTGGTGTGGGTCTCGGTGGGCGTATAGGGAGGCTTCATCTCACCTACTTTGGTCATGTGGTCAGGAGGGACAGTTCCTGGAAGGACCTCATGCTCAGGAAAGTAGGGGGATCAGCCCAAAATGAGGAAGACACTCTCCGAGACGGATGGACCCAGTAGCTGCAACGGCGGCTGCAGCGGGTCAGGCAGTGTTTCATTCCGTTGCTCAGAGTCGGAACCAGCCTGAAGGCCCCCAACGACCTCGTACCATTTGATCACATCAAGGGGCTTCACAGGAGGGCCCACAGGAGGGTAATGGTCCAAGTAAAAGAATCCAGTCTTCTCCGTTCTCCTTGAGTTTCTTCCGCCTTCATGACCTCCACCCCGCGCGCGCACGC
>NW_022106471.1:9758556-9781064 GCF_000313985.2 Echinops telfairi
CCGACCCCCGTCAATCTTCTGACCTACGTGCAGACAAGAGTCCAGCCTCTTGCTTCCTCTCCTTTGGAGAAAGTATTCAAAAACTGGAGATTCGGCAAGCAGATTCCACGTGCCTTTTCAGAGTCGCACGACTTTGAGTATGGTGTAACATCCCACTCCCCGCAAAAAAGAAAATTCCATCTCAAAGTCTCACTCACTTCGGGCAGGTCCACAGAAAGGACCCGTCTCCAGAAAGGGACAACATGCTTGTTAGAGGAGCGGGTCAGCTGAAAAACAGAAGACCCCCAAGGGGGTGGATGTGACACCGTCCCTGCATGCATGGGCTGGAGCCTGGGGACAATTGTGAGGAGGGGCAGGCCCAGGCGTGTTCTGTTCTGTTGGACTGTGGGTCAGAACCGACCTGTTGGCACCTAAGAACAAAACTCTCCAGGGAGGGGCAGTTTCCCTTAGGGGCCTGCCGGGGTGTGTCCCTGATAGATGGGGCTGCAAGTCACAGAGTCCTGCCCTATCTCTTGTGTCCTGGCTGCCTTGGTTAGAAGGCCCCAGACCAATCGTGTCCGTTCTTCTGTCTAACATCACGTATGTGTCCCAATCGTGGTTCTGTCCCCTTGTCTGCAGGCTCGCCTGACACTGTGATGTATTGTTCTGACACCAATCCTGGATTGGTGGTGGTTTCCTTTGAACCATGACTTACTGAACTAGTGTCTTGACCGTGAATGCCCGGACGCCTTACAGCTCACGCCAATGGGTCTCCTTCATTCTGAAGATGGGCCGGCATCTTTGTCCCTTTGAAGACTTACTAAATGGTTCTCCTGAAACTATATTTGAGATTGGGGTCTCTTTTGTACCAGAAAACATCATCAGAGTATTTTCCTAAACAAAGAGCCCTTTCTCCTCATTTGTACATTCGTAAAAATGGGCCTAGTTGGTTCTTCTTTTATGAAGGTATATTTCTTCTCCCCAGACTAATCAAAAAAATAATAGGCATACCTAGAACATGGAGGGAGGGGCTTTTGAGTGTCAGAAGCCTCCCTGGGAAACTGCCCCTCGAGAACCTCAGAACCATCCGCTTTCTTCACCACATTTGCTTGTGCAGCCATCTTGTCTTCAGCGATCATGCAGGGAGGGTGAGCATCACAGAGTGCCAGATTGTTAGAACAAAGTGCTCCTACGTTGAGGCACGGCTTGAACAAAGGCCCAAAGTCTGTCCATTTCCTCAATGTACTGCCATATAAATGTATGTACCTATGTCAGTATCTCTATTTTTACAAATTAATGTATTTACATATGTACACACCTATGTTTATACCTCTTTCCACAGCTCTGCTTCCTAGGTCCTTCCTCGGTTTCCATAAGCAAATGTGGTGAAGAAAGTGGACGGTGCCCAGCTATCAAAATATACAGCATCTGGGATCTTAAAGGGTTAAACAAGCGGCCATCCAGCAGAGAGTAACAAGCTCACACAGAAGAAGCACACCAGCCTGTGAGATCATGAGGTGTCAACAGGAGCGGTTAACAGACATCAGAAGACCCAAAACAAACAAACACCCCCCCCCCAAAAATAAAAACACATTGTTGAGAATGAGAGGGGTCGGAGCAGAGACCCAAAACCATCTGTAGACAATGGGGCATTCCCTCACAGAAGGGTCACAAGGAAGGGATAAGTCAACTAGGGTGCAGTATAGCACCCATGAAACACAATATTCCTCTGGTTCCTTGAGACTTCCTCACCTCCTGCTATCATGACCCCAGTCCGGCCTTTCACTGTGGGCCAGACCAGGGCATGTGCACAGGTCCAGATAAGAGATAAGAGCTCACCACACACGGAATCCAAGAACAGGAATGGGAGGGTAGGGGGAAGGTGGGGAGCGGAGGGGAGGAAGGGGGAACAGATCACAATGATCAACACATAACTACACACACACACACACACACAAGGGGAGAAACAACAGAAACCAGGGGGAAGGGTGACGGCAAACAGCATAAGATATGAAAATAATAATACAGTAGAACCCCAGACCTCGACGTTAACCCATTCTAGAAGGAGGGTCGAGATGTGATACAATTGAGTTCTGAATCAATTTTTCCCATAAGAAATAACTGAAAATGGATTAATCTGTTCTTGACCACCAATTTTTTACTCTAACCTTGTCTTTTTATACAAAATATTACACAGAAATTTCAAAGTAAAGAAGTTCAGAGCTAAATAATATAATTTAAATAAGAAACGCAATGTTAACAAAAGTTTTTAACTACAGTATGGCCCATACCTTGAGACTGATGAGGATCTGGATCTGTGGACACGGATGTGGAGCGGAGGTGTGCAGAGAGTCATTGTTTGGAAGGAGAATCCCCTTCCGTAAAGTCAACTGGTAGCTGCTTGTCAGGAGTTTTTCCCCCTTCTTTGCCTTTTTCACTCGGACCTGGCTGGCTTTCTCTAAAAAACAATCTGTCTAATGCGGTCTGCTGTTGGCGTTTCCTCAGCTGTTTTCTAAAAGGGTTTACTAAATTATCATCAACAATATCGATAACATGGTTAACCGTTCCTTATCATGATGATTCTTTTCAAAAAACTCTTTCTTAGGACCCATGCTTTTTATCTAAAAGCAGTACATAAAGCCACACACACGAAGAAAATTACAGCAAAACACTTGGAACACAGCTGCAAATGGTTTAAACAACGCCAATTAACGCCGAGTGACCGAAACACGAACTGCTTTTGTTTATAAAAATCACGTGCGTTGGGTCGATTTCTGATGTTTTGTTCGAGCTCCGATGCAAAATGTTCTCAACATTTCGCATTGAAATCCAATTATGTCGAGTCCTGATGCGGTTGAGTATTGGAGTCCTACTGTAATTTATAATTTATCAAGGGTGCCACAAGAGAGGGGCGGGAAGGAGGGGAAACGAGGACAAATAGGGTTCAAATAGGAAGTAAATGTTTAGAAAATAATGACGGCAATATAGGTACAAATATGCTTGATACAATTGATGTATATGGATTGTCATAAGAGCCCCCTATAAAGTGATCTTTTAAATAAGAATAATAATTTTTAATTATTTCTAAAAAAAAAAATGACAACCCCCACCACCTCAAAAAAAAAAAAAAAACCTCAGAACCCCAAGAGAGTGCAATTAGGAGCGTCCCTCTACAGGAGACCCCGATTCCCTGGCCTGGAGAGCATACTTCTTTGGCTGAGGTCACTCGTGCCCCACTCCACGGACAGCCCTGCCTGGAGCCCATGCCCATCTCCTCCAAACTCCCGCCAACAGAGATATCGAAGAAGAGCTAGACAGCATGTTGCCATTTCCTGAAACAAAACTTCCGAGTGTTGAGTTTCACCAAGCCTTCAGGATTTTGCAACGCTGTGCATATGTTCTTTCCTCTCGATAGTGTCTCAACCTTTGCACCACTTTCAGGAGACTTCCCTTTGCGTGAGAGGCTGGCCTAGCAGAGCCCTCGGGCCTAGAGAGCTGGTTGCTGACCTTGCAAAGTCTCAGCCTTGGGGACCAAACTCACTGCCGTCTAGCCGATTCGGATTCCTGGCAACACCTTCTTCAATGCTCCATCCTGTCATGTAAAGTGTCAGCCACGATGCCCCCCCCCCACGCACACCTCCCCACACTCCCCTGGGGGCCACGTTCTAGCTTGTCTTCTACTATCAAAAACAGGAACCCACCCCTCCACAGCCGTCAGAAAAAGAAACTCAGTTAGATACAGAAAGAGGATAAGGGCAAGTTCCCCTGGGTGGTGATCTGAAACATTACAGAACGCTGTGTTAAAGCTTGGGAATGTGTAAATGTGCAATGACTTTCTCTCTACCCTTGCATCTCTCCATTCCCAGGCCGTGCTTCCTAAGAATGCCTGGTCACTGAAAAAGCACAGCAATCAAAGTCCCCCGGGCACACTGATGATTGCGACTAGGGAGACAGATGGTGTGGAGACGGTGGGTAATTCTCCACCCTTCAGATTCTTCTTGCCCTCCCTTTGCTGCTACCAGGCCGATTGTACAATCGTGTACTAGAGCAAGAGTCAGGAATCATAAGACACCCAAACCAAACCCGTTGCCATGGAGTTGAGGCGGATGCATAGCAACCCCTTAGGACAGAGTAGAATGTCCCCCAGGGTTTCCACGGCTGGAATCGTCACAGAAGCAGACTGCCTGCCTCATCTTTCCCTGCAGAGCAGCTGGGGGGGTCTAGCCATCAGCCTTTGGGTTAATGGCTCAGTGGTTAAGCTCTGCTCTGTGCTTGGCCACCAAGCGCCTTGTAAGTAACAATACCACCATCTATGGTATTCTTTGTGTGTGCGTATTTAATGTTTTTTTTTAATTAAAAGATCATTTTATTGGGAGCTCGTACAACTCTTATAACAATCCATACATCAATTGTATCAAGCAGCGTATTTGTACATAGGTTGCCAGCATTCTTTTCTAGACATAGACTGTCTATTGAGTCCTTGGTATCAGCTCCTCTTTTTTCCCTCACTCCCCGCCACCTTGTGACGCCGTGATAAGTTATAAATTATTATTATTTTCATATCTCACACTGACCGCTGTCTCCCTTCCCCCATGGTTTCTGTTGTTCTTCCCCCTAGAGGTGGGGTGGGGGCATCTATGGGATTCTTAACACATACAAGCAATTTGCCAAGTGCTTTATATGCTGTATCTTTTAATCCTCACAAACATCCCATGAGGTAGATTTTTATTATCCTCCACACAGTAATGAAGAAATCGTAAGTGCTAAGTATGTATAACTGCCTTCCTGCCCTTCTTCGTCTCAGGATCTTTACTCTCCTTGGTGAACATGCTGTTGGCAACAAGAGAAGACACAAAACTCAAACTCACTGCCACCCAGTAGTTCCAACTCACCGCGACCCTACAGGATGGGGCAGAACTGCCCCCGTGAGTTGCCGTGACTATAACTCTACAGGAACAGAAAGCCTCATCTTTCTCCCACAGCGCAGCTGGTGGTTTCCAACTGCTGACCTTCCGGTTAGCAGCCCAATTCGTACTACAAGACCAGAGCTCCTCTGAGAAGACAAAAGGCGGGGCTACACTGTCTTAGACATTGAAACCCTGAGAGGCCGAAGAGAGGTGGGGCGGTTAAAGTGAGGAGGGGCGAGTAAGGGGGAAATGAAGGGCAAGGGCCGGCGTGCTGCGGGATGAGAGCATGGGGCACACTGCTAGAGAGTGAGTAGAATCTCTGGGGGTTTTTTTGGTGTGTGCTGTCTGAAAAGGATGTGAAAATCTGTAGTGCTTACAAACTTTTGCTAGTTCTGGTGGGGCTGGTGGGTGTTGGCATGTGCATGCGGCCACAGGGCAAGAGGCTCCTCAGGCTCAGTGGGTAAGTGACCCCTGAGTTACCGAGAACCAACCTTGGGCATTTCCTGAAATACCACGGGGATGGCCTGCAGGGTAGCTTGCCGTTACCTTATTTGGCTCTGAAAGGAAACTGTGACCTCACTGTGATACCCGTTTGGAGTCGAATACACGATGCCTCCGACCTCACAACTCTGGCTCTGAAATAGTGGTGTGGTTGTACACACCATGGCCATCGAGGAGTAAAACACAGATAGAGGGCCATCTCCTGCCACTGGGAGCTTCGAGGGATCCTTTCACATTTTAAATTAAAAAACAGAGACTTTTGGTAGCCAGGCCTGGAGCGTAGCTAGGTATCTGATGTCATTAAAAGTAGACCAATGACAACAGACTGGCCCGATAGAGACCGGTGGACGTAAGACACTCTTCAAATCTGGAACTGAACCCTGGCCGGGGCGTTACCTTCAGTCAAACAACAGAAGGGACTACAGAGTGAACCACCATACCGTGAGGTCTCTAGACTGGAAAGGTAGCATTTGCCTAAAAACGAAGTTCAGAAGTCAGGAAAGGGCACGTGGGGACAGGGAGCCCAGGGAGGAAGTGGGGCAGTCCTGTTACATGCAGGGGGTGGCAATCAATGTCATGAAACAAAATCTGTGTAAATTATTAAATTGGAGACTGGAGTCCTCTGTCACCTTGCACCCAAGGTACAACATTTAGTTTAAAAAACACAACAAAATGAGAGACCGGACAGAAAGACGGATCTGTGCAAAACAAATGGCAAGTCCGGCAGTTCTGCCACCTGTTGGCCTTGATGTATCATCGAGGAGGCAGCCTGGGGCCCCAGGAGGGTGAGCTCCTTCACTGAGACAAACCCATCCATCCTACATCAGCTCCTGGAGACCTAGAGTCTAGAAGTAGCTTGGCAAGAAAGTCTGGTGAGCAACAAGATGATCTCCATTTACCCCAACCCAGCTCTTTCTAAGGCTCCAGGGACCATGGACTCTGGGGCTCTGCCTCTGGAGGGGTTGTATTAGGCTGGGTTCTCTAGAGAAGCAAAAGCAGCGCACATACAATAGGCATAGATTTAGTTCAAGGAAACGTCTCACGGGGTTGTAAAGGTTAGCAAGTCCTAAATCGGTCGGTCGGATGTCAGGCCAGAAGCTTTTACCGAATCACATGATTGCATGAGCTGAGAAAGCCGAAATGGGCAGCTCCCATGGCAGGCTGCTGGTTCACATCGTAAGGAGTGGAAGTCACAGAAGGAAGAGGCAAATGTACAGTCAAGAAGCAGTAATGTCTGCCAGAGCACTCATATACACTGGATGCAGGCCAGACCCCCAAGGAAATAGATTGGCTTTCAATTGATTGGCTGTGATCTCATCAGATTACAAAATGGAGAAGCTTATGTTCGGGCAGAGCCATCAACCCAATGTCTCCCAAACCCCAGGAAATCATAACACCAGCCAGCACAGGGACCTTGGGGCAATTCTGTAAGGGAGAGGGGTAAGGGACTGGTATGGCTATAACACAGGGACCGCGGTCTGAAAGCCTTGTGTCCTGTCATCTGTCCTCTTGTGCCCCCATTCCCACTGACTGCACTCCCAAACGTTGACCTCTCCCACTCTCGAATGACTCAGTCAGCACCAAGTTCTCAAACTGATGCCGGTTTCATTGGAAATGCTAAGTGTTCTTGATGACTGAGGTTTGGGATCATGACTATTTTCTATTTTCCTAGAAAACAGACCTCTTCTACCCTATTTTCCTTTTTAAAACTTCTTTTTTCCCACCATGGCTCTTCCTTTTTTAGCATTTTGCTATTCATATTTACTTTTCTAAATAAACTTGTCTAGTTATACATATGTATAAACACTGAGGGTTTTTTTAGGATCATGTCAATGCATAAATCAACTGAAGGAGATCAACATCTTTATGGTAGTGGATCTTTGTCTCTTGCTACTCAAAACATGGGCTGTTAGTTGAAACGTTGTCAGCAGTGTTTTCAGTTTGGCTCCAACATATTTTATATTATTCCTCAGTATTTCACTTTTTTATTTCTGCTTTAAAATATCTGTCTTGCAAAGAGTACACTTCTCTGCTTCTCTTGCAGCAGATGTGACTGTGCGACTAAATTCTGCAAAGCAGGGTGGGAACAGAAAGGTGAGACATTTTGCATCTTTGCCTTTAAAAGGATTTCCAAGTCGGTCCCTCATGGTCCATTCCCCCCTTTCCACAGGCCCTCAGGACTGTTCTATGAGGGGGATAAATAAGCTTCTTTCTAATTTCAGCCACTGGTTTGTCGGAGTTTCTTTTGATTCTAGACTTGGAGTGCTGTAATAGCAAAACGTGGCATTTGCTTAGGATCCAGGTGACAGGAGACAGCCAGGTGACAAATATTACAGGCAAAGAGCTGCTGATCCTTAGTCAGGAAAACTCACTGCCATTGAGGCGGCCCAGGGATCTGTCACTCGGTACTGCTCGGCCCTTATCACCCAGAAGCAGATCCCTGTGTCAACGCTGCAAACTTGCTTCGACCACCTTGCATCTACTCACGAGCCTGGCGTCAGCCTCCGGAGCCAACTTCCCTCTGGGGTGTGCCCCCAGGCTCCTCCCTGGCCGGGAGCCCGAGTTTTATCTGCCCTGCTCCACTGGGCTGAACTGCCGCCTTCAGTGTGTCAGTGTTGAAGAGACAACTTCAGACATCGTGGAGTTCACTTGCCGGCCGCTCCTCTGGAGAAGGGCCACGGCCACTAAGCGACGGAAAGTGGTTTCTCTCCATGACCTCCGGACTCTCGGTGCACCTCGGTTCTGCCCCCTTCTCTGTGTACGCAGCAACTCCCTATCCTTGACCCAGCTAATTACCCTGCAGATAACAGAGGGCACCTTTGGCCATGTGTTGGCCTTGCCTTTTCCCCTGACACGTTGAATTACATTTTTAGTTGAGTTACATTTCGAAAAGAAAGATAAAAAGTAGTGAACTCCCCCAAAGGGTTGCCAAGAGTTGGAATGAACTTGACGGCAGGGAGTTAGTTCTTTCTCGTGAATAAGGACATGTAGGACACGGCTGGGCCCGCTGGTAGATTCCAAGAAGACTCGCTTGCATGAAGGAATTTCCCCATCTATTGGGTGGGGACTGGGGCAGATCCAGGCTGTGTGGATCCTGAAGCTTACAAAATGTCTGTGGTTAAGGTATGTAACTGCTAACTGAAAGACTACCCCAAGGAGCCTTGGGGGCCAAGTGGATCAAGCTGCTAACTAGAGGGTCTGCACTTTGGAACCGCCGGTGCCCCACGGGGAAAAAGATGCAGCTTGCTATCCCCTAAAGATTTACAAGCCGGGAAACCCAAAGGGGCGGTTCTACTGAAGAGCAGGGAGGCCACTTGAGTCAGAAGGGACCCCACAGCAGTGAGTCAGGGAGTCTACTCAGAGCTGCCTCGGGAGAAAGGCCTGCTGAGTTATGTCTGAGAAACCAGTCCTGGGAACCCAGCTCTGTTCTGCCACGGGAGGGGTCTCAGTGAGTTCGTTGGTGTTGACTCAAAGGTTTAGGAGGAAAAGCATAAACGTTTTATGGTATCATTGAAGTACGCAAAAATATTTTACTTAAAATAAGGAAGAAAATCACAACAAACTTAAAAATGTATAAAGCTTACAAATACTACAGGGATCACAGAATCCAGGAAAATTACGTGTTTTTTGTTAGCTGCGTCACCCGCTTCTATCATGCTTTTCCCCCACATTTTTTAATCTTCATAGTCCCTGATTAGCAGTTCAAAGAACAGTCACTCTATAATATAATATTCTATAGAGTCCAAAGGTAATTCGGTCTTTCTTTCAGTTTGGTGGAGCAAAATTTGCATTTCATTGATACTTTAGAAAGGCCTCTTTCAGCTCCCTGATCCATAAGTAGTCTTGTAAATTGTCATATAATTATTTTTTTGCTAAATTTAGGGAAAACCTGTATCTAATTCTTTTTGTTTAGAAGCTGTATGAATTCCAGTTTTCTTGTTAAGTGACTCCTCTGTCTTAAATACTTATTGAATTGTCTACACTCATCCAGTTTATTATGAATTTCCTGCGAGTGACTGATTATGAGTTTTATTTTATATCAGTATGTCATATCAAGAGAGCAATATATCAGTATGAACTCCTATAAAGGAGAGGCCTTGCAGCCCAACCTGGCAGGTCCAGGCCTGGAAGTAGGTGCAGGGATGATGGCAATGGTGATAAGATGAGGGTTTATACTAGAGAGGGAGGGAGGAGATCACGTCAAATCTCTGAGGACAGACTCTCATGCCTTTAAGTTGATGGATCACTAAGAATATCTAAAACAACTGAGTCTGGTGTTAAAAATCATGGGATCCGAGTCTGGTGTTAAAGTCATGGGAGATGACCTGGGATGGAATTCTAGTTCTGCCAAATTCTCACCAAACTTTGCTAGCCATGACATGATCCCACAGGGAAGTGACTGCAAGCCACTTGAATAGATCCCCCTAAATCCCAGTAAATGAATCTCCATCTCAACTTCCCCTTAGCCAAACCCCAAAATGCCCCCAGCCATTCCCACAGCAACACACTCAGGGGTAAATATGAGGGTGGGGAAACCAACATGTGCTACGAGGCGCTTAGATGGCACGAAAAATATTTTCTGAGAAAGTTACAAAAACATATGACTAGGTGAACGCATTTCTAGGGACTCTCCCAGGTCCTTACAAGGTGCTCGGGTAAGCAAGGGGCCCCGCAGCTTAAGCTTCAACACCATCAGTGACTTCATCTTTCCATAGGAGCATAAAACAAAACACATGCGCTACCAATTTACTGTGGGTAGTGTTGGGACACTTACCGTCTTCAAACAATACCCATTTGGTTTGGTTTGACTTGGATTTGTTTGATCTCTCCCTTCCTCCCTTTCCCGAGCCACTCTACCCACCCCACGCCCACCACACATCTATGATCTCACAGCTTCTGTGGGTCAGAGATGCAGGCACAGCTGAGTGTAGCCCGCTGTCATGGAGTGTGGGGGCTCTACTCCAGGTAGGTGTCAACCCACGGTCTGCAGGCTCATCTAAGGGCTCCAGTGAGGAAGGAGCTGCTTCCAACCTCACCCACCTGGTTGTTGGTATATAGTGAACCCTCGCCACTTCGCACTTCAACTTCCGCGGTTTCACTCTATCGCGGTTTTTGCGTAACAGCGCATGCTCTGTCATTACTGCCACTGATTGGCTCGTACTGTACACGCTTCTGTCTGCATCGCTACGTATCGGAGCTACGTATCAGATGCATTTTGAGGAGTTAGCTGGCCTCACAATGGAGCGTCTCTCGCATATCGTAAGAACAATCAAAGAAGTTCAGGACACGATTGAAGAATGGGATCCAGAAATGAATCGTGCATTACGGTTCCGGAATGCACTCGATGGGGCAATGGAACCCTACAAAAACCTTTTCACTGAAATGAAGAGACAACACCAGCAACTGCCAATCACAATGTTTCTTAAACGTGTACCCAGAAACCCACTGCCTACACCCGCTCCTTCAGAGGAAAAAGACGGCGACCCACCTGTAGAGTACATCCCTTAAGTCATTTCATAGGCTATTGATTACAGTATTTGTAAGAACTATGTATAATACTGTATGTGAAATATGTAATACTGTAAACTAGATGCCATAAATAATATAATAAATAATAAATAATTGTAACATCCAAAATGTTTTACTGTATTTTCCCTTTTTCGTTTAATAAATTGGGTAATACGAGTATAATGGTGACTAAAGGGTGTTTTTTCATGTCCTCTATGCTCTAACTACGAAAATATTTGATTTACAAATAAGGAATCCTACTTCGCGGAATTTCATTTATCACAGTAGGGTCTAGAACCGATTAACCGCGATAAACGAGGGTTCACTGTAGTTCAGTTCCTTAAAGGACTGTGGATTAAAGGTCTCTGCCATCTCACTAGCTTCACAATTTCATAGTGAAAGCCCGCGTGGAGTAGAGCCCAGATCAAGGTCAGCGGGTCTGTATTACTTATAGAATAAACAGGCAGGATGAGTGTAGCAGGGTACGGCCACCGCAGCCCAGGTTCCCCAGAGCCAGATCACATCCAAGCACGCCCACTTCATATCTGGGGAGAACATCTAAATTCCCCTCTCCTGGAATTAAAGAGTGTGTTAGTCTGGGTAGACCAGAGAAACAAATCCATAGACACTAGAGAAACAAATCCATGGACACACACATATGTGTATATGTAAGAGTTTTATATACAAGAGCAACTGAACATTGATAAAACATCCCAATCCAGTCCAGTCCAAGGCCATACATCTGATATTAGTCCATATGTCTAATACTAATCTATAAAGTCCTTCAGACTCACAAAACACATGCAATGAAACCAAATGCAGGACAATCACAAGCCAGTGGTTAGAAAGTCTTTGGGTCCAGTGGTGTTGTAAGCATCTCAGTGCTGGCAGGGGTCTCTCCCTGGCTTCTCCAGTTTCTGAGATCTGGTTGTGCCCATGTGGCTTGTCTTCTGCAATGTCCCCGAGAGAGTAGCAGAGAGAGAGAGGTGTCTTCTGCCTCCAAGGAGGAAGTACCAGATGTCCCAGAATTCTCAGGAGAAGGCCATGCCCACACAGAAGTCTCATTGGCTATCTCCAGATTGACAGCCTAGACTCTACCCCTACACTCTTCATCCTTAAATTGACACCAGATTAGGTGACTACCACAAAGCATCGTCAGACAGCCACGTCTCTGTCCAAATAGCCTGCACAGGGAATAGGTAGGGGAAGGGGCAGTAAGAGGGGGGAGTAAAAGGTGGTGGCACAAGTGGAGCGCCCCCTGCAGTCAGTGGACATCAATGATGGCCTCGGGTCAGAATTGGCTGGATATGCAAGCACCAGAGAACAGCTCCTTCCTCTTTCACCAACTAAGATCATAGCTCTGGGTTTCTTCAAGGGGCAATCATTTCCCCTACATCCAGTCATAGTTGTCGGGTCCATCTGCAGTCCGGGAGCTGGTGAGAAGGTCACAATTTAGCACACTCGGGCATCCAGCAGCTGCAGGGGCTAAATTCCTGGCTGCCGGCACCTCTCCAATATGGCAGCTGGCTTCACCAAAACCAGCAGGAGAGGATGTCTACTAACAAGACAGAAATCACGATCTTTTGTAAATAATCATGGAAGTGACATGCCATCACCTTTCTTGTATTGAGCCCTAGTGGTGTAGTGGGTTATATGCAGTGGATTATATGCAAGGCCAGCAGTTCAAAACCACCAGGCGCTCTGCGGGAAAGAAAGGAGGCTTTCTACTCCTGTGAAAATTGCAGTCTCAGAAACCCACGCGGGCTGTTCTCCTCTGTCCTATAGGGGACTATGAATCAGAATCAACTGGACAGTGAGTTTGGAGTTTGGATAGACCCGCGTGTAGCCCACACTCAGGAAGATCACACCAGGGGGTGAATCCAAGGTGGTGGGGATCATTTAGAAACCGGTCTTTGCACACAATAATGTTAATGATAAGAGTATACTTAGATGATCTGAGGTACAAAAATTTAAGATTCACTAGGTTTCTAGTAAGCCAGAAAAGGAAACAGTTGAGGCTAAATTGGGGAGCTTCCAGTAAGAAGTAGGATTGCTGGTAGATCTTGAAGGGTGGATAGATTTTGAGAGGCTCAAGCCAGGGTCAAGGGCCTGGTGACTAGTGGGCTAGAACACAGAGAGGCAGTAAGGGGAGCTAGCACAAGAGGCAAGACCGGATGGGGTGTGTTTAGAGAATTATAAATACCATATGTGCCCGAGGAAACTCTCGGGTCGGCTTATCCTTGAGCATATGTGGTCATCTGAGCATATAGGTAGGTGTCCTCCAGTAGGACCCTCAAACCCAAGCCCACTGTCATGGAGTCCACTCAGCTTCATAGCAACCCCATAGGGCTGTCCCTGTGGATTTCCGAGGCTGTAAATCCTTATGGAAGTAGAAAGTCTCCTCTTTTTCCCTCTGGGTTGGTGGGTTCTCACTGCTGACCTTGAAGTTAGCAGCACACCATGTAACCCACGTCATCTGTCCCCGGGGCTCCTTACTCTAGTAGACCAAAAAATCCAAACCCATTGCCGCAGAGTCAATGCCAACTCATCGCGACCCTATAGGACAGGGTAGAACTGCCCCTGTGAGTTTCCAAGACAGTCACTCTATGAGAGTAGAAAGTCTCATCTTTCTCCAAAGGAGAGGTTGGTGGTCTCAAACTGCTCATCTTGTGATTAACAGCCCATTGGGTAACCTGTTGAGGAGCCCCGGTGGTAGAGTGGTTACTTGCTGGGCTGCAATCCGAGTGGTCAGCCGTTCAAAACCACCAGCAGCTCCTCAAGACAAAGACTGAGTTTTCTACTCCCTTAAATAGTTACAGTCTCAGAAACCCCCAGGGGGTCACTCTGAGTCAGCATTAACTCCAGGGCAGGGAGTTTGGGGTTTTGCATAACCTCCCTGCCCCCGGGCCTTTTCTCTGAGGAGAGGCCTGGGTTGCTACACTAAGAAACCTGTAGGGACCCATGGAAGGAGGAGATCTCTGAGAGGGGTGAAGGTGCGCCAAGGCCTGGGGGGAGGACCTTCCCTTCCTCCCTGCTGGGCAAGGAAGGAAAGGTGATAAGCGTGGCTCCCTATGGTGGTGGGGCATGTGGAAGGACTGAAACCTTAGCCAGGACTTCTTGTGATATTGCCCTTGAAGACAGTTCCTCATGTGGTGGTGACCCCCAACCATCAAATTATTTTCATTGCTATACTTCATCACTGTCATTTTGTCACTGTTATGAATTGTCATGTAAATATCTGATAGGCAGGATGTATTTTCATTGTTACAAATTGAACATATTGAAAGCATAGTGATTCATCACAAAAACAATATGTAATTCTATATTGTGAAATATTTATTTCTAATGACAAAGAAATGAAATGTTGTCTTGAAGCATGGTGTAGCATGGGTAACAGTCTTCACACATGTGAGTGGACTCGCCTGGAGACGGATAGAGGAGTAGTGTCTGGGTTCCTAAGACTATTGGAAATATGTGTTTTCCGATGGTCTTAAAAGACCTCTGTGAAAGGGTCATTCAACCCCCAAAGGGGTCATGAACCACAGGTTGAGAACTGCTGCTCTAGAAAGTCATGTTCCTTTTCTTTCCTTTTAATTATACACTTTAATAAATTTTATTTTTTAAATTAATCATTTTATTGGGGGCTCTTACAAATCTTTTTAAAAGAATCATCTTTTCAAAATTCTCAAACTAGAGATAAAGATGTCTTTCCAGCCCAAGGGCTCTTAGCTTTTGTTAATTCTGGGGAAATAGCAAGCGTGGTTTTTCCAGGTAGCACCTCTGCCAATTCCTCTCTTGTCTTTTTCCTGGAATGTCTGTTAGATGAATTTGAGAACTGCTCGGTATCTACTCCATCTCTTCACTTCTTCTCCCAGCTTTCCATTTCTCTCTCTCTGGATAGCATTTGGAGTCATTTCCTTCTAATACATCAAGCCTCTCTTCAGCTATCTTATGTGGGTGACAGAAATGGTTTACTCTCAGCTACTCACCTGAAAGTTGAAAGTTCAGACCTAAATAGGGGTGCTATCGCAAAGTGTTGTGAAGAAATTAGATGGTGCCCAGCTATCAGATCAATTACTGTCTGAAGTCTTAAAGACTTGTTTCCAAACAAGCAGCAATCTAAGGGAGATGTCAACTAAGTCCATATGGAAGAATCACACCAACATGAGTGACTGAAGGATTGTAAATCATATCATCTGAAGCCAAAGGCAGGAATAGTATTAGAGCCTAAACTGTGCGATTCTGGTTTTCAGAAGCCTATGGATGACAGTGGGAGCCCAACATACATTTGTGAGATCTACATAGGATATATGGTGATTTCCCTCTATCCATAACAGAGGGATTGGAAGAAACTGGTTACCAGAGTGCACTGTAGAGAGAACTCCAGAAGATCAAAATGACAAACCTGACGAGTGGTTAAAACCTTGTCAGTTGAGCCCCGCTGATGCACGTTAGGCCTGATCTGATTTCCAAGATTTTCTGCATTTTTGTTTTTCATTTGTTCATATTGGGGTGTATCTCAGACGTCATTGGGGGGGCAACCCTATTGAAATTTTTAATATGTTTTTTTGTTTTTCAGTATATGAAACCCAAGATTGTTGAACCTCTAGAGTCAGCAAGTAGAATAAGGGTTTCGGGGGTGGGGGTGGGGGTTAATGGAGGGAGGTAAAAGGGAGCTAATGTCAAGGAGTTCAAGAAGGAAGAGAATGTTCTGAAACTGTGGTGATAATTGTATAATACTGCTTGCTGTGATTGAGCTATAGAACAATATGCTATCTGTATTGGCTCCCCTTAAAATGGTTTGGGGGGAAAAAAAGAGAGAGAGAGAGAGAGAAAGTTTGAACCTATCTAGCTGTGCCACGGAAGAAAGGCCTGGCGATCCACTTCTATAAAGGTGACGGCCAAGAAAACCATATGGAACAGTCCTACTCTGCATTTAACACATGGAGTCTCCGTGGCTCAGAATCACCTCGACCAAGACAATGGGTTTGGTCTGGTTTTCTCTTCCACAAGTCTAAAATAATAGTCAATATGCCTCCCTAAAAGGCCCCCACCAAGGATCGTGCGGGAAAATTGGCTCCCAACTCAACGTCCATTCTCCCCACCTCCTTTCTCCAGGAGGCTCAGGACCTCCACTTGCACACGTGCTCGGGCCGCTCAGCACCTTTCCCAGCTCTGGGCTTCAACTTGTGATTAGTCTAAGGCAGGGATTGGAGAGGACATGTGTTTGGTTTAACAGGTCGAACAGTGCCTCTTTCGCAACCACTCACTTCTGCTGTGTAATGTGAAAGCCATCGCGGACAAGCTGAGATGGCTGAGTGGCCCTCCATACTCACAGCGACCCTGTAGGGCAGCGTAGAACTGGCCCCGTGGATTTCCAAGTTTGTAACTCTTTGCGGGGTTAGAAAGCCTTGGATTGCTCCTACAGAGCCGCCTTGTGATTCCAAAATGCTGACCTTGCAGTTAGCAGTCTGAAATGTTACCACTACACTATGAGTCAGAACTGATTAAATGACGGTGAGGGTTTGTTCGTTTGTTTGCTTTGGTTTCTTGGGGAGGTGGGAGGTGGGGGCCACGTTCTACTGAAACGTATGTACAAGAACAAGCCTCAGACTGGGCTGTAAGCCCCTGAGCTAAGTAACTGTGGCCTGCGATTGGCTTCTCTGTAGCATAAGACATAAGACCCAGTCCCAGACATCGGGATACTAGGACTAATCTTTCAAGGAAAAGGGAGCTGCCTGTTAGCACCCAACTTGGCAGAACGGGCAGGTGGAAAGCAACTGCTGCCTTGATAACATTGTTGTCGTTCTGGGGATTTAAACATAGGGGCCCTGCTGATGCAGTGGGCTGCTCACCACAAAGTCGGCAATTTAAAACAACCAGCCGTTCCTCAGGGGAGAAAGACGAGACTTGCTTTGTTCCCCTATAGATCTGCAGCCTTGGAAACCCACAGAGGCAGTTCTACTATGTCCTATAGGGTCTCCACGAGTTGGAATGGACTAAGTGGCAGAGTTTGGCTTTTGAACCGGTCACTTCTCATGATGTGAGGCAGGAGACCCCTTTGGGCTGAGTGTTTGGTTACTTGCACCCAAAGGCAGTCGAAGCAGTCTAGATGGACTTGGGGTGATAACATGGTTGGGAGGGAACGTTTCATAGTTGCTTGAGCCCTATAGTGTTTACTGGCTGCCAAGTCGTTTTCCTTAGCTCAGAGTTTCCACATCGGAGGGAAATCCACATTCCTGTCCCACACCTGCTGGTGGACAGGCTCAGAGTGTCCATTTCTCTATGGTGATTCTGTTCTGACCTATACTGTGTGGCAGGTGCCTTGTCTGGGGCTTAGCTCTGGCTCTTGACTGAACGGAAGAAACTTGAGTACATCTACTAGCAGTGTCCAGGCCAGGCAACCTCAGCACCTATCTCCAAACGAACACCCACACCTCAGCCGCCAAGGTAGAGCTCTTGTCTCCGACTCCCCCAGACCATACACCTTCGACTACCACCTGCCCAACACTGGCTGTGCGCTCTCTCTTCCTTCTTAGCAACTGAAGAGTTCCCTGTTTTGTTTAATTGTGTATCATAATTCTTTAAACCGCTTTACTGACATAAATTTTTCCAGGACGACTCTGGCTAATGTGGAAAACAGCCTGGGCAGGAGAGAAGTTAGGACGTGATCAGAAATAGTTGATGGCATGTTGGTTTGGAAGATGGCACTTGGATAGAATCAAGATAATTATTTGGAATGAATAGAATCATATGCACGAATGAGTATACACTGGAGGGGTGACAAGAAAGTAGGGAGCACTCAGGAACAACACCCAGGTGTCTGCCCCAGTATCGGCTGGGGCATTCGTTATGAAGGGACTCACGGAAAGAGCAAGTTTGCAAAGCTGTCTGACAGTGGCGACTCAGCACGCATTCACCATGAAGTTAACACACTAATTAAGCATGGAGACGACTTGTGAATTTAATAAAGGCTAACTTTTTATCTCCATCAATTATAGAAATGACCCCCTCACTCTCCCCGTATTTTAGCGAGAATTCAGTTTGGCCATGACAAACGAGTGACCCACAGAACCAAGAAGGAAGAAGACCGGGAGGTAATCCAGGGCCATGCAGGAGCCCCACAGGGTCAAATGCCCCTCACCCGGCCGGCACATGGCTCCCATGGCCTCTCTGGGATGGCCATTCTAGCTCCACAGAGGAGTTGTGTCCAGTCATCAGGACGGAGAAATGGAAATGGCATACCGTACTATGCTCATTTGCATTCTTTATTACTTCCCCAATGCTTGCTAACCATTAAACTAGCAGTATAGCTAAGGTTAGATAAGTTGGAGCAAGCCCGGGGAGGGGCAGTTGGCTTTCAGGAATAGTGTGACTGAAAATAGATTAACTAGCATCCAGAAAGTACTTAGAGAACAGCGGGCTGACCTGGCATCTACTAGCCACTCAGATGCATGTTTTCTCATTTAAATCAAAGGTTTGGGTCCTGGAAACTGTGAGTCAAGCTCACACGGTCATGAGTCATGCCCTGGCCACCACATAGCCATGCCACCAAGACCTCAGAAGCAACCCTGTAACCTTTATGCCCTGTAATCATGTGCTTATCACAACCATGGTTCTTTCACTGCTTCTGTGGTCCCACCTGTGACTATGACGGATTGACCTGCCACCAGCCATGATCTTTGCTCATGTTGATTTTCTCTGTTCTTTATCATGACCGATGAGTGCTATGAAGCAGCACACTCGATTGGCCTCTGTGCTGTGAGCATGCCGATGCTTTCCCTCATTGTCTTTGTCCTGTTTAAGGCTTACTAAAAGGGTCTCTATGAAACATGCTAGGAGCTCTGGTGGCATAGGGAATACACACGGTAATGCTAACCACAAGGTCAACAGTTTGAACCCATCAGCCACTCTGTGGAAGAGAGATGAGGCTGTCTGCCCCAGTAAAGATTTATAATTCCATGAACGATAAGGAGCAGTTCGGCTCTGCCCTCTAGGGCCACTATGAGTCTGAAGTGATTCAATGGAGCAGTGAGTTCTGCTTTTGCTTTAATTGACTGTGCCTTTTTGCCCTAACACAGAGACAAATGATTATTCTAATGCCCTTTACAAAATCATATATAGTCTAAAGCAATACATTGGAAACACGGAATCCATGCCCTCAAATCTACTGTGGTGACAATAAACAACACAAACAAAATGAATTCAGCACAGAAAATTCTGAGAGACAGAGAAACCTTCAACAACACAAAAACCACACGACAGAATGACAGCAATAAATTCATACATTTCAATAATGATACTGAATGTAAATGGATTAAATGAACCCATCAAGGGACAGATAAGAAAGCAGGGTCCTTCAATACACAGCTTATAAGAAACATACCTTATATATAAAGATAAAAATTCTTAAAAATAAATAAATAAATAAAAGATAAAAATAGACAACATCAAAGGGAGGGGAAAATATATCAAGTTAATGGTCTGGGCCTGGTTAGACCAGAGGATGCACAGCGGTACAGATGGGAATTGGAAACGCAGGGAATCTAGGACAGATGAACCTCTCAGGACCAGGGGTGACAGTGGAGAAACCAGGAGGGAAGGGGGGTGTAGAAAGGGGGAATTGATCACAGGGAGCTACATATAACCTCCTCTCTGGGGGACAGGCAGCAGAGGGGTGGGTGAAGGGAGACGCCGGGCAGTGTAATATAAGATACAATAATAATTTATAAATTATCAAGGGTACATGGGGGAGGGGAGGAGAAAGGGAGGGGGAGGGGAAAAAGGAAAACGAGTTGATTCTGGGAACCCAAGAGGAAAACGAATTTTGGGAATAATGAGGGGGAAAAAAAAAAGTTAATGGTCTGGGTAAAAAAGCAGGAGTGGAAATATTAATCTCTGATAAAATAAACTTCCAGGTAAGATCCACCTTCAGATACAAAGAAGGAAGGACATTGCATAATGATCAAAGCCAACTGAATAACCTAGAACCGTAATAAATAACTGGGCACCCAATGAAAAGACTCATAATGTTTTAATCAGATTCTTATGGATTTAAAGACAGAAAGAGACACCACTACAATAATAGTAGGGACTTCAATACACCACTCTTGGGGAAGGGTAGGACAACTAGAAACTCAGAGACACAGAAGAAGTCAACAGCACAACTAATAAATATGACCTCGTACACATATACAGAACACTCTAGTCAACAACACAATATACATTATTTTCCATCATACATGGAACATTCTCCAGAACAGACCATGGTAAGTCACAAAAGAAGGCTCAATACAATTTAAAATATCAAGGTAATACAAACAATTTTCTCAGAACACAATGATGTAAAACAGAAATAAACAATATAACTAGATCAGAATAAATAGAAATAACAGAAATCAGCAATATAAACATAGAAATAAACAAGAGGTAGATAAAGCCAAAAATAATCATAGTACTTCCTCTCAGCTAGATTGCTGTTGCACCAGAGCGCCAAGGATCTCTATATCCACCTCCTAGTTGGTTTTTATTCCCTAGTGTTCTCCTGTCTGTGGCACTGTTTGCCCACTGCACCTTCCCCCACCTTCTTCTTCCCTCAAGTTCCCCCAGGGCCTTGGTCCCTGAGAGGAAGTACTATGAGGCAGAAGTAGGGTGAGCATGATGGTGGAGCAGGAGGAAGGTAAAAGGAAACAGAGGAATGATCCAGGAAGCAAAGGTATGGACAGAGGTATAAGCATAGGGGTGTCCATCTGTAAATACCTTAATCCATAAGAATAGAGTAGTGGCCTATGTACATATATTTATAAGACAATACACTGAAGTAGTAGACGGACTTTGGGCCTCTGCTTATACCCTCCCTCAATACAAGAACACATTGTTCTAACAAGTTGGCAATCTGAAATGTTCACCCTCCCGACACAATCACTGAAGACAAAATGGGTGCTTAAGCAAATGTGGTGAAGAAGGCAGATGGTGCCCAGCTATTAAAAGATATAGCATCTGGGATCTTAAAGGCTTGAAGTGAAACCAGTGGCCATCCAGCAGAGAAAAGCATGAGGTATCGTTGGGACCAGGTAACAGATATCAGAAGACTCTTAACAATCAAACAAATAAAACCATATGGTTAAGAACGAGGGGAATTGGTGCAGAGACCCAAAGCCCAGCTGTAGACAATGGAACATCCCCCACAGAGGGGTCACAGGGAAGGGATGAATCAACCAGGGTGCAGTAAAGCACCAATGAAACACACAATATTCCTTTGGTTCTTTGAGGCTTCCTCGCCCCCACCACTATGACCCCAGTGATGCCTCTCACTTCAGACTAGACCGGAGCATATACACAGGTGTAGATGAGAGCTCACGACACTCGCAACCCAGGAGCAGGAATGGGAAGAGAGATACCAACGGGAAAGGTAAAGGTTGGGGGAACAGCGGAAGAAGGGGGAACAGATCACAATGATGGACACACAATCACACACACCCCTCAGAGCAACAGAAACCATGTGGATAGGGAGACAGTGGTCAGTGTGAGACATAAAAATAATAATAATTTATAATCTAACAAGGGGTTATGGGGGGGGGAGCGGAAAAAAAGAGGAGCTGATACCAAGGGCTCAACAGAAAGTAACTGTCTAGAAAAGAATGATGACAACACATGTACAAATATGCCTGATACAAATGATGTATGGATTGTAATAAGCATTGTAAGAGCTCTCAATAAAATGAGTTTTAAAAATCAAACATTTGGGAACTGAACACTATCCTACTTAAAAACCACTGGGAAATTGAAATAAGGAATACATTTTTTTTTAATTTCTTGAAACAAATGAAAATGAAATACCACATACCAAAACCTATGTGACACAGCAAAAGCAGTACTCAAAGGGCAATTAATTGCAATAAAGGCACACATCAAAAGAGATCACGCCCCACCACCAAGAAAAGAAAAACCAAAATCAATAACGTAATCCACCATCTCCAACAACTAGAACAAGAAGAGAAAAATAAAGATTAGAATAGAAACAAACAAGTCTGAAAATAGAAAGATAATAGAAATAACGGACAAGAAATTGATTCTTTGAAAGAATTCACCAAATTGACAAAACCTTGGTGAATCTAACAAAGGAAATGGGAGAGATGCAAATATCACAAATAAGAAATGACAAACCAAGATCACAACACAACCACATGAAATACGATAGAGAAGAACATAAGATGAAGGTCGGTACTCAAATGTGAACACCCAGGGAAAACGGACAAGTTCCTAGACACACACCACCTACCTAAGCTAACATGGACAGAAGCTGAAAAACGAACACACCCATAACAACAACAACAAAAATGACCACATCAGTTAAAAACTCCCAACAAAAAATGTCCAGGACCAGACGGCTTCATGGGGGAATTCTATCAAACATTCAGAGAAAAGATGATATCACTTCCTCTCAAACTATTCCAAAATACAGAAAAGCACAGCAAATTCCCAAAGACATTTTTTATATCGTTTTATTAGGAGCTCATACAGCTCTTATCACAATCCGTACATACATCAATTGTGTAAAGCACATTTGTACATTCATTGCCCTCATCATTCTCAAAACATTTGCTCTCCACT
>NW_022106471.1:9782279-9811647 GCF_000313985.2 Echinops telfairi
ACCCCCGAACTGTCGGTCCCATTGTTTTCTCCTCCAGATTGTTCATCGAGTCTATCTTATTTAGAGAGACCTGCGGAGATAATAATATGCACAAAAACAATACAGAGCAAAGCCAAGCAACAATATACAACAAAACAGCAACAACAACAAACCAATGACAACAAAACAAAACACAACAAGAAAGAAAAGCTTGTAGTTTGTTCAAGGACTGTTTGTTGGCCTTTAGGAGTGTTTTCCAGTCCATTCTGTTGGAGCACCATGCCCTGGCCCCAAAGTCCACCTTCAGCATTCCCTGGGGACCTCGCCGCTCCGTTCTCTTGCTGTTCTGTTGCAGCCCCTTAGTGTTTTGTCTCCGTGTGGCGGGATCAGATCAGGCACAATTCCCACACTGTATCTCTGGTGCTGTCCGTTGTAGGGCTATGGGGCAGTGAGGAATGTTGCATCTCATAGTGGGCCCGGCCATGTGGTCCTCTCTGTGGACTGGCTGCTCTAATGGGGAACATCGTCCTCTAGGCTTGGTGGGCCCGCAAAGACATTCTATGAAGCGAGTGTAACACTGATACTAAAACCAGGCAAAGGCATTACCAGAACATAAAACTGCAGAACAATATCCGTCATGAACGTGTTAAGATTCTCAACTAAATGCTAGCCAGTAGGATCCAAAATATAAAAATAATAATATGCTGTAATCAAGTGGGATTCATTCCAGATATGCAAGGATGATGTGCAACATTAGGAAAGACAATGGAAAGAACACGCAGTCACTGTGCAGAGGGAACTGGTCACAGCCACTCATTTCAGGAGGTAGCATATGCTCAACAACAGATGGGCTCAGGAAGAAGTCCAAGCTGCACTGAAGGCAGGGATGCAAACCTAGGTTCCAGGAACTGACAAAACACCAACGGAAATGTGTCGACACACTGGTGAGGCAATGACAGCACACAGTGGTCTATGCCGAGAAATCTGGAAGATAGCCACCTGGCCAACTGACTGGAAGAGATTCAGATTTGTACCCATTCCAAAGAAAGGTGACCCAATTGAATGTGGACGCTATCTAACAATATCACTAATATCATATATTACGTGCAAGTAAAATTTTGCTGAAAATCATCAATAGTAGTAGTTGTACATCCATAGAGAAGTACCAGGAAAGGGTATGGGTACAGAATGAGGTTTATCCTTGCTGACCTCAGATGGATCTTATCAGAAAGCAGAAAATACCAGAAAGATGTTTACTTGTATTTCATGGACTATGCTAAGGCATTGGACTGTGTGGATCATAACAAACGATGGGTAATATTGCACACACAAAAAAATGGGTATTCCAGAACCCTTCATTGGGCTCATGACAAACTTGTATCGAGACCAAACAGCAGTCATTTGAGCAGAACAGGGACTACTGAGTGCTTTAAAACCAGGAAAGATGTGTGTCAGGGTTGTATCCTTCTGCCATACTGAGTCAATCTGTGCGCTGAGCAAATAATTTGAGAAGTCAGACTTTATGAAGGAGAATGCAGCATCAGAAGGGAAGGCAGGCTCATTAACCACCTGCCGATGCAGATGAAAGAACCTTGCTTGCTGAAAGCAAGGAAGACTTGAAGCACTTGCTGATAGAGATCAAGGATGACAATGTAACGAAACAAACCAAAAATATCCTCACGAGACCAATAAATAACGTAAATATAAATGGAGAAAAGTGAAGTTGTCTAGGATTTTGTCTTGCTTGGATTCACAATCAATCAATGCTCATGGAAGCAGCAGTCAGAAATCAAATGACACATTGCATTGGGTAAATCTACTACCTAGGACCTCTTTAAAGTGTTAAAGAGCTGGGACGGCACTTTGAGGACTAAGGTGAGCTTGGCCAAGTCATCGTGTTTTCAATTGCCTCATAAGTATGAAAATTGGACACTGAACAAGGAAGCCTGACGAAGGATTGATGCTTTTAAACTGTGGTGCTGGAGAAGAATATCGAAAGTTCCAGAGGCTGCTAAAAGGACCAATCAATCTGTCTTGGAAAAAGTATGGCCAGAATGCTCCTTAGACGTTAGGACGGTGAGACTTGATCTCATGTACTTCAGACATGTTATCAGGAGATACCAATCCCCAGAAAAAAATATGATGCTTGCTAAAGTGGTAGGTGTGGTAGTTACATAATTTCATATCAACTTGAAAATATATAAAAGTGCAGGGGTGGTATTCAACCCATCAATCAGGTCACAGCCTGGCGGTGCCTCCTTGTGGGAGTGGCCTTCTCATAAGGAGGGTCCTGGGAACTTCCCCTTCTCCCTCTGCCTTCCCCTTCCTGCTGCCAGATCCCTGGAGATGTTACCACCGCCATTGGATCCACACAACTTTGCACCCACCAGCCTGTAATCTTCCTGCATTCTACATCATTGCATGTGGTTGTGTGAGTCTGAAAAGGGACTATGGACGCGTATTCGCTTTATGGACTTGAGTTTGGGCTGGGATGTTTTCTGGATATACAATTACTTCTTGATATAAAGCTCTTTCTTACACATAGATGAGTGTCACTGGATTTGTTTCTCTCGTCAGCCCTGCCTAACACAGCAAGTCAGCAAAAAATAAGATCATCCAGGAGATGGATTACCACGGTACCCGCAACAATGGGCTCAAACGTAGCGACTATGGGACGGCACAGGGTCCGGCAGTGTCCCCTCCTGTTGTACATGGGGTCACTATGAATGGACTTCACGGCAATAAATTGCAACAACAAAATAAAAAACAAATCGCCACTTACATGGCTCACAATATTAGGGAATGAGTTAAAAAAAACTATGGGGGGTGGGGGCGAATAAAAGGAAACTAGGAAGAGTCCAAATTGAACGCTTAGGAATGAAACCATAAGCAGAGCTGCTGGTGGTTTTGAACAGCTGACCATGCAGTTCACAGCCCAACACCTAACCGCTGAAGGCCCCAGGGCTCTTAATGACACAAGAAACTGTTAAAGAAAAAGAATGTTGACAGTTACACAGTAGTTAACACACGCTGAAGGTTGTGCTAAGACTTAAGGATGCACTTGGCATGTATGAAATCGTTTAAGGCCCACAAAGCAAGTGAGCGATCATTTATCCCATTTTACGTACAAGGAAACAGAGACGTAGGGAGATTAAAAGATTTCTCCAAGTTTACACCACTTGTGTGGGCAGACCACTTGCTAGCTCTCCTCCCGTCGGTTAACACAAAACAACACAATTGGGATTCTCAAAAGAACAATGCTGAACATGTTCAGAGAAAGAGAATGATGGTTGTTCTCGGATATTAGGATCGGAGTGATTCCTTCCCCCATCTTTTCTGTATTTTTAAGCTTTATGATGATGCATCTGTATTGATTTATCATTTTTAAAAATCTGAAAAAATGGGGTGAAAATTCTGGAAATGATGAACTTCCACAGAAACATAATCCTTTTGGAAAATAACGAGAGCCTTAGAAACGAGAAGTTGTTCGAGCACTTCAGAAAGAGTACTAACTTCAAGGTCAAAGTGACCACAGTCCTGGTGGTTCTCAATCCAAATAGGGAGGCAGCTGTGGGTCAAGACAGCTGTTTTCCAAGGGAGTGGCTGGGTGAAGATCCTGCCCAAAGAAAAGACGTCTTTAGGCTTGAGATGCCTGGAGGTCTAGATCCAAACTGTAGCCAGCATATGTTGGGATGATGGACCAGCAATGAAATATACCCAACTCTTGAGTAAAGCAGAAAATATTTTTTAAATGTCTACCATAGTTTTAAAAATCTGTCCAAGTTATTGGGTTTTCTTTTCTTATGTTTATTTCTGTTTGTCCCTCCCATGCCTGCAAAGGCCCCCATAGAGGAGGCTGGAAAGAAATCGGGCGACCATTAGACTCCTATGAAGACCCCAAACTGAGCGTACTCAAGCCCCGGAGTCAGATGGCAGGTACACCTGGGTGGCCCAAACTAGGCCCAGGCTCATGACACCACCCAGGTGAGCTCAACTCAGCCAATGGGGTCAACCATGCCTCCCCAACCAAGGCTTGAAATAGCCTGTCTATAGAAAGGTCACGCCCTCTGACCCGGCTCCTCTTGGCACGGGAGGGTGCTGGTCTCCCTCTCTTACCCTCTCTACCCTGCTCCCGGAGAGAGGCAGGTCAGAGGGTGTGGGCGCACACGCGCTGCCCAGGCGTGCCCCCTCCGGGCCTACTAGGGGCCCACAGCCTCTTGCTCTCTGGCCCCTGTTCCTCAAGTGGGGGTGCTCTTTTCCACGTGGTTGTTCATGCCCAATTGTGAATGAAGTGCGGCTTCTACGCGGCATGGCATACTTCCCAGGGATAGCGGGTGGCTTTGAGATGTAACACTTGAAACTTGCCCTCTCCTTCCTAAAAACCCACTTGGATTACAAAGCGGGCTTCGGCGTGAAATCTTTCATGAACCGGGGTATGGCCCACTCCAAAAACCTCAAGTTTATTTTTTTTTTCTTTATTGCTATGAGAGCCTGTCTTGGTTGAGGCGGGACATCTGGGTGGTGAACTGGTCGACTGTTAAGACGACTGGCTAAAAGGTTGACATTAGGACACACCCAGAGGAGCTTGGGATACAGGCGTGGAGATCTGCTTCCAACTGTCCCAGCCTCGGGAGTCCATGGGAAGCAGGCCGGCCCTGCACACAGGCGGTCACCAGGAGTGGGAAGCCCACAGGCGCTTCTGTTAGCCTGTGCTGGGCCGGATCCATCCAGGGGCAGTGTGAAATTCTCATTCAAATAAGCACCTCTCCAATCTCTGGAGGAATGACCAGGTAAAAGGCCACCCTTGACTTTGAAAAGCTCTTGCCTGGACTTGCAGACGGGGCGGGCTCCCCGGTGAGTAAAGAGTTTTGCATCTGCGGTGATTTGCTCTTTAATCCCGCAGGGCGCTGTGAGTGGGATGTTCTCTGGATTTATTGATGCTGCACCCTCATCGCCCCCCCCATTTCTCTCGTCCATGCTGTTTGAACTGTGTGCCCCAAATGTGTGGTAAATCCTTACCCTAAACCTCCTTATAGTCTCAATTAAGAATGGGTTATTTGTTATGCTACTGAGTCTTAATTAAGAATGGGGTATTTGTTATGATGAGGCGGGGATGAGTGTAGGGTGGGTGTTTCTTTTTTTGGTTTTGTTTTAGGGTGACTGTGTTTGTGTCAATGTTTTACAAGGTCACGAAAAGAGCTGAGCAGCACACAGGAGCAGAGGCAGATAGAGGAAGAGAGATGCCAAGCCTCTGGGAGCCGGACCAGGAGCAGAAGCTCAAAGAGATAAGGTCCTTCCTGCAGAGACAACCAAGAAGCCTTTGAGGGTCGGCACCCTGAGTTCAGACTTCTGGTCGCCAAAACTGTGAGAAACTACATTTGCGTGTTCAAGTCACCCACCCACGTTAATTTTTGTTACAGGATCATTAAATAACCAAGAGTGTGACTCACTGCTGGGAGACTTTGTAATCAAACAAATAAAGGAATTGCCTACCAACGTTAAACCCAGCAATTTCATCCCTCAATGCCCACTGCTCCTCTCTCACGTCTCACCGAGGAAAATGTGAAATGATTACTATTTAAGGGGCTGGGTTGACCCACATCTGCCTATGTGGGGTTTTTGTTGTATGTGTTTTTCTTTCCCTCTCTGATATCGCATCTCACCAGCCGGGAGGACGAGAGGTGAGAAGCTGCTTACCGAGGAAACTGCAGCTCTGGACCTTGGTTGCCCTGCCAGCAGCTCACAATGGTTCCAAAAGGCAAAACAGGGTGGGATTGGAGCCTGGTCTCCATGCCAGGCCCGAGCACCTCCACTCTGACTCCTGGTTCCCCTCTTGTGCTCAGTTCTGCTTCCTGCTGGGCTGGGGCTGTGCCAGCCGTGGTCCACGTTTCCTTTTCCCGTGCACCGGCACACTGGAGAAAAAGCACTCAATGATGCGTAGCACCTCTTGACTCAGCCATGTTTTGCAGGGCAAGTGGAGAAAGGTATCCTACTAGAACCTCAGTGGCCTTGAGCCCTTGAGCAAGCAGAGGAGGAATGCAGGGAAGCCAGGGTCCTCTTCAGTCCAGGGGCATTCTGGGTAGAGAGCGATGCTGAGAGGACCTGGCCACCTTCCAGGCACCTCAGGAATTTTTCGGCTGCTGCACAGGTGCTGCCTGGGCAGGGTCATCCTGTGAATGTGCCCTGGAGAGGCCTTCCCAAGGAAGCATTGCAGACAGTCCGGGCGCAGGGGCAGAGGGGGCAGCTCTGCCCCAGATCCCTGTGTGTTTGGTCCCCTGGTTCCAACAGAGCGGTAGTCACCTAAGAGGAATGTGAGACCTCCCCCCAAGGCAGATGGTGAGGGGTAACCCCTGAAAGCATGCCCAGAAGCTGACCACCAGGCAGAAGACCACCAGGAAGAGGCACAAGAGAACGTGCTCGAACCCTCCCGACAAGGGAGCTGGGCTTAGACCCAAATGCCCATGCCTTGTTCTGAGGGGCAATAGCACTCACACCCTCTAGCCCACAGGGAAGAGCATTCAGAGACCAGGAGCCACGGGGCAATCCTTGTACAAGCAGGCAGAAATACATCCAAACACATTGCTGTGGAAAGGGTTTCCACTCCTATAGACCAGTGGTTCTCAACCTTCCTCATGCCGCAACCCTTTCATACAGCTCCTCATGGTGACCCTCAACCATAAAATTATTTTCATTGCTACTTCATCACTGGAATTTTGCTTCTGTTATGCACCGGGCGACCCCTGTGAAAGGGTTCTTTGATCCCCGAAGGGGTCATGACCCACAGGTTGAGAAATGCTGCTCTAGACCGTTAAATCTTGACAAAAGCAGTGTCACGTCTCTCTTCTGCAAAGCACCTGGTGGGTTCACACCAAGCATGAGATTAGCAACAGGGCTGCCAATTTCACCACTAGGGCTCCTTTATGAAGTGAACTTCAAAGCCAAGCTGGCTGCCATCCAGTTATGCCAACTCGTAGTGACCCTACAGGTCAGGATCGAACTGTCTCTGTGAGTTTCAGAGACGGTAACTCTTTTAACAGGAGTAGAAAGTCTTGATTTTCACCTAACACATGGCTGTTGGTTTCGAACTGCTGACCTTGCAGTGGACAGCCCAATGCATAACCTCTATGCCACCAGGCGCCAGTGGACATTTTAAAGATGGGGATGCACAGGACAGCACAGCACTGGTAAGGAAAAGGACACCTTTAGCAGAAAACATTGCTCAAAGTTCAGAACGTGAAGAAGGCTGGGCGGGGTGTGGGGGAAAGGCCAGCCCCCCACAACTAATCGCGGGTTCGATAGGCACAATTGTACGGTTGACATATATAAAGATTATAATAAAGTAATCGAGAGCATGAGAGATAGGAGAGAGATTGAAATAATGGAGTCAGGCACATTTCATAGTAACATGCTCACCTCAGCCTCACTTGGTAGTCCGCATGGAGAGACGAGAGGGCAGGAAAGAGAGGGAGGGGAAGGAAGACAAGGGGCAAGGGAACAGGGGAGAGAGGACCCGAGAGGAGAGGGGGAACCAAGGAGAGGCCAAAGGGATCTTTATTGCTAACCCAGGCCTATATACCTTTGGGGGGAGTGCAAGCCCACTAATTACAGGTAAAGACATACGTCACAGGAAGGGGTTGCACTATAGGTTATACAGCAATGAGAGGGGGACAATCTAGGGATATACATGCAATAGGAAGAGGAGGGATTGGGGGTACACATGTGACAAGGGTGTAGCCTAGATTCAGGATGGCAGCCTAACTTTGGATGTCACCTGTTCTCTGGATCTCCATAGAAACCATTATCAGTAGGGTGTAAACCCCACCTACAGGGACCAGACTACTTAACCGATTGTCCTTAACAGCAGGGAGTGGGCCCTCCCTGACTGCCTTCAGGGAGGTAACTTGACAATCATTTACCATTAGCTGCAAGCAGCGTCCCAAGTCTAACATATATTTGGGGGATATGACTTGGGAGAAATCTTTCTGTTTCACACAGCGGGGCAGGGGGCGTGCGAGCTAAGTCCTGGCTCCCAGCTTGGAGGACACAGTAGAGACGGCTGTCTGGCGGGCTGGGTACACTCAGCTCCATACACATTCACAAGCACACAGTTGGTTGGCTGAGTCCAGGAGCCTCTGTCTTTCCAGGAACTAGCCCCCAAACGGAGCAGAGGCGTTCAGGTTGAGAGAAGCGGAGCCGTGTACCCGGAGCACACCCAGAGAGGAAGGGAAGGACGAGCAGTCTACCCTAAAAGGAGATCCGCCTGCCCCAGGATAAGCACACACAGATCTCACTCAGCCTTCCAATTCGAGCACGTGGACTTGTGGAAAGCGGCCCTGAACAACAAGCCCTTCTCAGGCACTTGAACATTTAGTCCTTCATTCATAAAACCAGGGATGACCTGGCATTCTTGACAATGAGAATTATGGTGACCAGTTCATTACCAGTGTAACAAACCCCTGGGCATGATTAAACAGGAATGCTTCGGAACAAGAGGCAAATCAGAAGGGAGACTGGTTTTCTCACAGTTCAGATTCAGGGTCTTGCCCTAAGGGGAGGTCGTCTTTGTCCCTCTCATCCTCTAGTAGCTGCTGGTGAGCTTTGTTGTGTGTGTGAGAGAGAGAGAGAGACACAGAGAGACAGAGAGAGAGAGTGTGTGTGTGTGTGTGTGTGTCTCCACCCTACAAAGTACGAAACATGAAACATCGTGTGTGTGTCTCCACCCTACAAAGTATGTCCATAATAGCACAAGAAGAGAAACCCTGTTTCCAAACAGGATCATATCCAAAGGCAGAGGAAAATACCGTATATACTCCTGTATAAGCTGAGTTTTTCCAGCACATTCTTTTTTTTTTTTTTCCTCAGCACATTCTTAATGCAGTTTTTGTGGTAAAATTAGGTGCCTCGGCTGATATTCTTGTTGGCTTATACTCGAGTATATACAGTATATCAATTTTGGGGGTATGGGGTTCAATCCCTAACCACCTGCAATGATGTGTGTATAAATATTCTTTTTTAAAAGTGGTTAAAGCTGGTGCCCGAAGTCAGGGTTGTTGACGACATTTCAGTGAAAGGGAAGCAGGGGTTCAGAAGGGGCTTGGGTGGAGACAGCATTAGTTGGGGACTGGCTGGTAAACAGCGAGTCCCAAGAAGGCAGGCTTTCAGGGCGGTGGTTGAACCCTTTGGCCAAAAGTTCTTCCTGTAGTTTATTGCCCACAGAGGATGAAAAGCCCTCCTTGGTGGAAAGCAGCCGCTGTGACCCTGTAAATGAGTATTTCTGTTCAACTACCAGGTCCCAAACGTAAGCCTGTGAAATAAGCCGTGGACATGGAAGTCGCACACCAGCCTATGACCACGAGCTGTCGAAGGGATCAGGTATCAGGCATCAAACAACAAAAAATCGTATCATTGTAAATGAGGGTGAGTGCAGGATGGAGACCCAAAGCCCATCTGTAGGCAACAGGACACCCCCTTACTGAAGGGTCACGAGGAGGAGACGAGCCAGTCAGGGGGCAGGCTAGCAACGATGAAACATTCAACTTTCCTCTAGTTCTTAAATGCCTCCTCCTCCCCACCCCTCACCCGCACTATCATGATCCCAATTCTACCTTACAAATCCGACTAGACCAGAGGATGTACACTGGTACAGATAGGAACTGGAAACACAGGGAATCCAGGACGGATGATCCCTTCAGGATCAGTGGTGAGAATGGCGATACCGGGAGGGTGGAGGGAAGGTGGGGTAGAAAGGGGGAACCGATGACAAGGATCTACATATAATCTCCGCCCTAAGGGATGGACAACAGAAAAGTAGGTGACGGGAGATGTCAGTGTAAGATATGACAAAATAATAATTCATAAATTATCAAGGGTTCATGAGGGAGGGGGGAAAATGAGGAGCTGATATTAAGGGCTCAAGTAGAAAGCAAATGTTTTGAGAATGATGATGGCAACAAATGTGCAAATGTGCTTGACACAATGAATGTATGTGTGGATTGTGATAAGAATTGTATGAGCCAAATGCGCTTTACACAACTGATGTATGTATGGATTGTGATAAGAGTTGTATGAGCCCCTAATAAAATGATTTAAAAAAAAAAAAGAATTAAGCCCTTGGAACACAATAAAAAGCTCCAATGCGCCCCATTTCACAAGCAGCAACAGTCCAGGAAAAAGCAGCTGTCAACACTCAAAACACAGCCTGGCCGCGTGGGGTGACCATTCCTGAACAGACCCAGGAGCAAGAGAAGCGGAAACGCCGTCTGCAGGACTCCCGCCTTCCGACGGAAATCCAAACTCACTGCCCAGCCTTCAAGGGGCTCACTGCGGTTTGACCCCCTTTAGAGAACTGGAATGTCCACCCCAGAGACACAGAATCAGAACCTGCGTTCTGACAAGCTCTCACAGAGGAGATGGCCTAGGGGGGTGGTATTCAAATGTAGATTCTGGTTCTGTAAGGCAGGGACGGCGGAGAGTGAGGTTCTCAGCTGGTGGTGAAACCGGAGAGACTGGATGTGGGCTGGGGAGCAAGTAGTGTCCCAGAGCTTCTTCACTCTTCCTCCAACCCAACAAGGCCCTCCGAGCCATCTTTAGCAACCACTCGAGTGGAAAGGTCAGATGACGATATGAGACCTGCAGAGACACCGGGCCTACACAACTGTCACAGCTGGGCCACTGTGCTCCCTTCAACTTGTTCAGAGGTGCATGGGGCAACTTGTTTCAAAAAAGTGCATGGGGCAAATCCCCTCATCTTTGAATTCCTTTCTCCTACGACCTTTTCCAAGTCTCTCTGAATATGACCCTCAACATTTTCAGTAGGTGAGGGCAGTCCGATATGTATTTCCCACAACAGTAATCCCACTTTTAAAGGTTTACCTGCTTGTTTTGAATTTGACATTTGCTGCCTCTTCTCAACGTTTGTCCATGAAAGAAAACTCAACAGGAGAGACGAAGTCTTCATGACTGCACGGCTTCAAGCCCCCAGGGGAGCATGGCTCAGAAGAAGTCTTCAGAAAGAGGAAGGGAGGGTAGAGTGAGTGAGTGAGTGAGTGAGTGAGTGAGTGAGTGAGTGAGTGAGTGGCAGGCAATCTTCACATTTCTCTTTAAAGACTCTAAACTGGGAAGCACGTTTTCGAATTTTAAATGCAAAGACAGGATGACCCACTGAGATAAAAACAGCTACAGCTCAATGTTAGTTTCACGGTTAGGGGCTGGGGGAAACTGGCCTGCGTTTAGAAACTGCAAACCCCATGGTACAGGGGTGGGGGTGCTGGGAAAATTCTGTCACAATTTTTGTGCTAAAAGATCAGAGATAATCACACATTATACTGGACAATTAAAAATACACAGTGATTTTTATTTCCACCTTCTTACAGTCCAAGTATATTGCATCTGATAAGAATTCTCATCTCTATAAACATAAAAATATTTCAAGACAGCATGTTACCAGATAGTATGTATAAGCAACACTTTGGCAGAATTTTTACAACTCTAGTCATTCATAGTCCAAAAACACAAATTTCAAAATTCAAAAATAACAGCTTTATTCAAACATATGTTACACCTTCTGAAACATTTAAAACATGCTCTAGTTAAATATTTCTTCAACAACACTGTATACAAATAAAATATTACACAAAATATATTTAAGAAAATGTTTTGGTCTTTGATTTGAACAATAAATAAAAACACAGGCACTTCTACACCGAGACAGGGAAGCAGTCGCTATTCAGAATAGTATAAGCAACACGTGGAAGGAAACATGGCAAGAATAGAAGCCTGGAGATTTTAAATGACACACCACTTGCGAAAAGGGGGTCCAACTTCACTCTTCCCACCTGTAGCTCAAAGGTTACATCGGCTTTCCTGGTCTACTTTCTCATGTTACAAACGCCATCTGGCTGTCAGGGGCAATTAATTCACTCTTCAGTTGGCCATTATGGAATCATACTCGTTATCAGCAAATACTAAAAGTAGAGAATGATCATGATACCACCCAGCAAACTGAACTCAAAATCAAATTCTCTCTGCAAATTAAGACCGTAACAAGAGAAAAATGCCCGAGTGTCACACGGTGAGTGATCATTTTGCAAAACAGACATGATTAGAGAGACACAAGAAAATACTGCTGGGGTGGTAAGACATTTTAGACTTGACAGAAGTCAATTTTTCTAGACGATTTAAAAATTCATCCAAATTTTGTGAAGATCGATTTAACTCTGTTTCTCAGAAGCTACCGAATGATGCATAACAGAGCCTTTGTGGCCCAACCCATTGATAAACACCTGCGTCACAGATACATCCAGCAGTAAAAAGGAAAGTAGGCCTATCCAACAAGGGCAAACCCAAATTAACTTTAAATGGTCAACTCCCAGAAACACAGGCTTTCAGATGAGAAAGGGGGGCTGGGGGTGGGAGAGACAAATGAATACAGCAAGAAGGACTGGCACCTCCGTGAGAACTTATCTTCTGCTTCCCCTCTCCAGAACAGTACCAAGTGGCGGGCCATGTTCAAGGCCCTCAGAGGGAGACCTAAAGGCAATTCTGATGGCTTCGCATAGAAATCACCCTAAAGGGAGAACACCACATGGGAACGACGAGTGGAGACAGGTCTTCCTATGCAAAACTGAGCTACTGTTTTAGCATTTTAAGTGAGCATTTTGTAACTGAGACCAAATATCAATCATCTCTTGGGGTTTTCTACTGTGTACTAACATCAGGTCTACATAGGAACAGATATTATTCTTATTTTTCTCCTCGATGTCAAATGTCCTGAAGCCTTTGTGCTTCTCCGGAACGAGGCCGAGCCTCTGAAGGCACATTCCGGTGTACACGTCATCGATCGGGTAGAGGTGGACCTGGTCGGTGACCGTGTACAGCCTCAGGGCCAGGCGGCCGGAGTAGAGGAACCCCCCGCCCCCCGCATAGGGGGGGTAGACGCCAGAGTAAACCACTTCTGGGATGTAGTACTTCAGTTTCTTATCCCGATGGGGACCAGCATTGTGGATCACATCGCCTATAAACAAGTCTTTGGCTTTGTTCTTGGAGAGGCTATTCAAGTAATTCAGGATGTGGTGGGTGTTCACGAAGACGTCGTCGTCGCCCTTGAAGACAAACTCGGCGTCCGGACAGGAAGTGCTCACCCACCGGAGGAACAGAACTTCCTTCAGGGACAAGTTGAAGAACGTGTCCCGGTAGCTCCACAGAAGAATGTCTTGGTGCCTCTCGCTCTCAAACTTCAGCAGGTCTGAGAGGTCGGGGTGGTTGTCCTCGGGGGGCGTCTGGCCCAGCAAGAAGACGCGCACCACCGTCTGGTTCCCCACCCTGGCTTCTCGGCCCCAAGACTCCCGAATGGCTTGCCTTCGAGCGAAATGCGGGGTGAGGGACTTAATCGCCAGCAGCAAGAAGGGTTTCTTTGCACACTTGGTGGGCTGGTCGATAAGCAGCGAGTAATTCCGACATCTCAGATAGAGCAGGAAGTCCTTAAATCTGTCTGGCAAATTGCTGAAACCTGCCACGACGGACGCGACACTCAGGTCCGGCTCGCAAGAGTGCAGATGGCTCGTGTTGGAAGCCCCGTGCGCGTCCCCTGTCTGGTTGGCCAACATGCTCAGAATGGGGTTGTAGTGCCGGCTGAGCTTCTCTTGCTCTCGGTTCCAGTATGCCGAGGGAGGGCTGGGAGTCTTCCAGAACTTTCCTTTGGGTATTATGACTTCGCCCTTCCCATTCTTCTCTTGGCTACTGCTTTTGGAGACCTCCACAATCAGATAAATGAAGACATTTACCATCATCAGGATACCCAGCAACTTTATTCTTCGGCGTCCAACACTCATGTCTCATATCTAGGACACAAGAGGAAAGCATCACGTTAGTCGTGTGGCACGCATTGGCATTGGAATTGATTTCGTTTGCCTCTTTGCCCGTCTCTCTCCTGGAAGAAGGGTTTAGAGCAGAGATTTGGACAGGTTCAAATGGTGGCCCTACACCTCCTCTAGCTTTGGGGCCACAGGCAAATTGCCTAACTGGTGTCTTAGCTTCTCCATCTGTGAAATGGGAGAATAGCCCACTATGGGGGATGGTTTCAAGGACTGTATGGTTCTATAGCACGGTTCACAAAGAACACCGTGACCGCTAGCGGGTGCCTGTGGTTGTTGTAGACACCCCGAAGGCACAGGTATAAGTGAAGCGCCGCACAGTCATGCCTCACCTATCAGATCAAAACACTCCCTGTCATCCAATCGATTCCGACTCATAGTGACCCTGCAGAACAGGGTAGAACCGGGCTGGGGGTTTGAACCTCTAACCTGGTTAGCAGCCTGACACAGAACCACTACTCCACCAGGCCTCCTTGGGCACACACGAATCAGTGCTTCACCAAGTCTGATCACAATTCGTATCAACAACTGTGCTTCATGGTGTCAACCAGTGCACACAGGCACACCTGCCTACCCAGTGGAGCCTGTGATGGCTGGCATTCCCCGTAACTCACTCTGACATACCATTTCAGTCTACACCTTTTTTAAAAACGATGCTGCTCCCAAGCGGCAATGATTTCACAAGTCACCATTTTTACAAGTGAGGGAGGCCCGGTGGGAAGCTGAAGACACTCGGCCAGCGTTGGGGGACTAGGAAGTGGAAGAGGCACGACCTACAGCGGGGAGTCAAAAGGATCAAATGAAAGCGACACGAGCGCGTTACCCAGGGTCACCCCACAACGAGAAGCACCCGACACCCACCAACAGGAGAGCAGATGAACCCGCCGTGGTAAATTCACACGATGGCACCCTCACGGGGCGGTAAAATGAACCACTAATTGCTCCCAGCAAGAACATCTGGCTTTGAGTCAAAGGCACACTGCCCAGCTGGTTCGGAACGCGTCAACTGTGCACCCCACTCCCATGAGAGTCCCTGCAGGCACCAAGCTGACTCGGGCCAGGAAGTCGCTCGGGAGGGGTCTGACTGCAGAGAGTGGACGCCCCCTGCGAGGGGTACAGAATGGACGTGTTACCTGCAAGCTCCCCTCCTACACCAGGTCAGAACGAAAGCTGTAGGCTTGAGACCTCGGCTGTGCCCTGTTCGTCAATTATTGCTCAAAGCGGGTATTGGGGCGCAAAACGGGAGAGAGAGAAACGCGAACCACCTTTCAGTGAGACATCAAAAGGCTAGAACTGATTTCAGACTGTAACAGAGGAGCCAAGCGTTTGATGAAATGCTGCGCTAGGGAGTAATCTTGGGTTCCCGACGATATGGGACGTGAGGGCCCTGCCCCGAGCAGTCATCTCAACAGGCTTGTCTCCCAAACGCGTGAAATCGATGCTCTGTAAGAGCCACACAGATGCTCCCAGCAAGTTCCTTCCGCAGCTGGGGATGAGTCCTCGAGAAAGAATCGAATGTACTGGGTCCACACCAAGCCTAGAACAGGGGTTCTGTTACTTTGGGTCCCATTTTAGACCGGAGGGAACAGACTGAAAGAAGTTCAGTAGCTGTTTAAGGACTGAGCTGGAGTCCCAAAGCCACCAGGTTCAGTGGTGGCCGCTCTGCTCTGGCCTCTAAAGCAAAGCTGTGTGACCATTTCAATCAAGCTTTGAGTTTTAAAAAAAAAGTATTATTTTTTTAATTTCAAGTAAAAGAGGTTGTAGGCATTTACAGTATTCTAGGAAACAGCCCCGCTGAAAAGAGCACCTGCCACGCTGTGAAAACTTAACCATTTGGACAGGCTGATGAGATCAAATCCGCCTAGTCGTCGTCCAGTCCCAAACTCACGGGAACTCCACCCACAACGCACACCGGAACCCAATGCTGCCAGGGCCTGGGCCACCCCCTCGACTGACTGCGGACCAAGAGCTGGGAACTATGGCGATGAGCTGTGCAGGCTTTCTTTCCTTCACGGCGGGCCTTAGTCGGAAACTCTGCTGAATGTTTTCAGTGTCACTGGGGGGAGCACTGGCAGGCAAAGCCGGATTCCTACCACCGCTTCCCAGCAAACGCTGGTGCTTCCCACTGCCGAACAGCCCCAACCATAGACAAAAACCAGGGCAGGCTTCAGAGGCCAAAACCCAAACCGCCCACCCCATGTGCTCCCTCCACAAAAGGCGTCTGGCCCATCTAGAGACAAATATGAAAAATGAGAAGTTCCGCGACATTCCCTTAGCTGACCCCAAAGAAGCAGTTCTCCCATGACCTTCTCACCTCTCTTTCCCAATTCCACGCCTCTCACCACTGAATGAATTACTAAGAAAGTGGAGACTTCTTAAATTTCCTTCCAAAGAAGGAATGAATAGAAACCATGAGACTATTTTTTTCTCTTACTCCCCAGTTACAGTCTTAAAGGGCCCCAAGTCACACCCAGGCCACACCTTAAGCCTAAAGTTTGCCCTCTCCACCTAAGTCAGCCAAGCAAGTCTGAAGAGTCTGCTAGAACTCTAGGCCCCGTACATCTCTGCCACCTTCTTCCTGGGCTCAAGTTCAAAGTCGTCTATGGCAACTTAAAGCTCTTTGCTATTGGGCCTAACCTGCATGGGGGGGAAGAGGACACTTAAAATATACTTATGTGGGTTATCTGATACAGTTAAAGTAACAATTATCTTTATAGAAAATATATGAAGATACATTTAAGCCCTTGGGGGATGTGGAGCAATGGCTTCAGGATTTAAAACAATTTCTTATTTTTTAAAGTACATGATTTTCTCTAGATTAGAACAATTTTTTAAAAGTCACACTTGACCCGGTACCACTGATCTCTAGCTCTGGGGCTTTCCTAGTGAACAGTCCAGACTACAAGCAACGGTAAGCCTGAAGAAGAACAAGGAGTGGCTAGCAACGATGAAACATACAAATTTTCTCTAATTAAATGCTTCCTCCCCCACTATCATGATCCCAATTTACCTTACAAATCCGGCTAGACCAGAGGATGTACACTGGTACAGATAAGAACTGGAAACACAGGGAATCCAGGGTGGATGATCCTTTCAGGATCAGTGGTGATACTGGAGGGTAGAGGGAAGGTGGGGTAGAAATTACAAGGATCTACATATAACCTCCTCCCTGGGGGACGGACAACAGAAAAGTGGGTGAAGGGAGACGTCGGGCAGTGTAAGATATGACAAAATAATAATTTATAAATTATCAAGGGTTCATGAGGGAGGGAGGCGGGGAGAGGGGTAAAAAAACGAGGAGCTGATACCAAGGGTTCAAGTAGAAAGCAAATGTTTTGAGAATGATGATGGCAACAAATGTACAAATGTGCTTGACATACAATGGATGGATGTATGGATTGTGATAAGAGTTGTATGAGCCCCCAATAAAATGACTTAAAAAAAAAGAGCAAGGAGAATGAGAAAGATGAATAGAGGGATTCTGAAAGGTTACTCGGGGGGAAAAACCATACTCAAAACCAGCAAGCATCACCCTCATGAAGATCTCACTGAAGATAGGGGTGCTTTAGCAAAGTGTGGCAAAGACACTAGATGGTGCCTAGCATCTAGGGTCTTAAAGGCTAGTCTTCAAACATGCAGACATTTGAGTGAGGTGTCAACCAAGTCTACCCGGAAGACGCACACCAGCCTGTGTGATCCAAGGATTGTAAATAATAAAGTCCAAATCTGAAGGAGGGAATGGTTTCCAAGCTTACACTGTGAACACTCAATTCACAGAAGGCTATGGAGGACAGTGGAAGCCAAAATCCATATGCAGGGTCCACACATGGATTAAGCCTCCAGTGAATCTCCTCTGACCACAGACCAGGGTCGTGAACAACCTTGCTATCATGCAGAGGGCTGTGGTTGTTCTGTTTTTCTGTATTTTGTTTTCTATCTTTTTCTGTAAAAGAAACCCAGAATGGGTGGAGTTATAATCAGTGGCTACATTGATGGTTTCATGGGGGGGGGGGGGGGGGGGGCCCGCTGATGAGTATAATGAGCATAAGAAGTGAATGTCTTAAAATTGATTGTGGAGATGATTGTACAATTCTTATGATCATGATTGAACTATTGGATTGTATGATATGTGAAATATATGCAAATAAAATTATTCCATAAAAATAAGCAGTTAAATAACAGAGTAGACTACAGGGCAGTGGTTCTAAACCTTCCTAATGCCTCGACCCTTTAATCCAGTTCCTCATGTTGTGGTGACCCCCCCCCCAACCATAAGATTATTTTCGTTGCTACTTATAACCGTAATTTTGCTACCGTTATGAATCATCATGTAAATATCTAATATGCAGATATTTACATTTTTCATTGTTACAAATTGAACATAATTAAAGCATAGTGATTAATCAAAAATACAATGTCATTCTATATTTTGAAATATTTCTAATTACAAATGAAATTTTGTCTTGAAGCATGGTGTAGCATGGGTAACAGTCTTAATGTAACAACAGTCAACTGCATTGCTACATTTTGCGACAGTACATGTAAAAAGCCAACATCAGTGCGAAGGTTGAGATAGCTTCTTTCTCACCAGATCAGCACATCTGCATGTGGGCAGACCTGCCTGGAGACGGACAGAGGAGCAGTGTCCCGGTTCCTAAGACCACCAGAAATATGTGTTTTCCATGGTCTTCGGTGACCCCTATGAAACGATCGTTCAAGGGGTGGAGACCCCCAGGTTGAGAACCTCTGCTATAAGGGAATGATGTCTACAATTATTCTTAAAAGTTAAGGACTGAAGTAGAAAGCTAAAATTTTGAAAACTATGATGGCAACAAATGTACAAATGTGCTCAACACAATGGATGGATGTATGGATTGCGATCAGAATTGTACGAACCCCCAATAAAATGATTTTTTTTTAATTAAATAGAAATTAGACCAGCAAAAGGCTAGCACACTAACAGGACACACTACAATTAGCTTAGTTGACAGAGATTTTCAAGCCAGAAAATGACTTTAGATACCAATAAACTATTTCTGAAACTTCTAGGATACAGGGGGCAGCTTAAGCATGAAAAAAGGGGGGAGGGACACAGTATTTGACGGAGCAGGTGGTGAACTTCTAGAGTTAATTCTCCCAGGAAATGAATGACACAAGGTCAACTCTACCCAAAGCATCTCCAGCTAACGCATGCAGGTGATCGATCGGAGGGTGCCAGGGACATCTGGAGGCCAGTTTTAACCGTTTGGTGCTTCCATCAAGGAAAACACCAACCCTCCTTCAGGAGGGAAATGCACTAGACTTGCTGACCGAGACGGCACCTGCAATGACCCCTGCTTCAGACTTTACTTCCTGGGTCACAGCCAAGACCCTGCTGGGCCTCCCTCGGTCAGAGTCCAGCGGTTCTCTAAGGAACTCCACTCTCCCATCCTCACCTGTCTGCTCAAGGGTTCAGTCTGCAAAGCACCTCTCGTTACTCCTCACTACTGCGCCCTAAGGGAACTGAGGGGTGCCAATGGACCGGTCGGAAAAAGAAAGCTCAGAGATTGAAGTGTCCTGGCCGAGAGGAGTCTGAATTTCTGGATGCCACGCCAGGGCTCTTCACACTCGGCCTTTTCCTGCAAGGTTCTCATAACCTGGTGCTGATGAACGGTGACATTTCCTGTGCTGTCTCAAGTCTGGAAGTGTACATACAAGGCATGGGGTCCATGGGCATTTGAGCTGTAGCTGTATTTGCAAAGAGGAAAAAGAAGTGTGCAGACATTCGCATCTTACTTCAGAGCACAGACCAGCCCTTCTTGATAATGAGCCCAAAGTCCAACCGCCCGGTGGTCAGGGATGCGCGCATCATTATTTGCCAAAGGGTATTTCCTTTATACTAGGACAAAGAAACCAAGAAGCCCAAGTCTACATGGCATCAACTTTTCTTTTTTTTTTTTACATCACATCAAATTTAAATGTCACCCTTCTCTTGTGGCTTGGGCTCCGATCCTCGATCCTCGCACAACGACCATGTTTTTCTCGCACGACAACCATGTTTTTGTCAGGCAGTTACAGCAAACCGAGGTTCAAGAAAGGAGAGAAGCGATAACCCCCATAAAAACATCCGTGGGAAAAGGCTCTCGGATTGAGTGACTTTTCCCATTGCTTGTATAAAAGGATTCTGTGTCCTTTTTCTGAGCAGGAAGTGACATTACTTAAAAAGAATTTGAGGAAGAAAAGTTAGTTCAACGCTGGGGAAGATGTTATAAAACGCTCACTGTGAAACAAACGTGCTTCAGAGTGAGCAGCAAAAGTAAGGGGAAATCTCACGTGCCAACAGAAAATGATGACCTTAGCTTTTCTACCTTGTGCTCAGGAACACGACAGCTGTGAAATCTCTAAAAACACTCCAGTTAATTCTGTTTAAAGAAAACAACTTCTTTCTTTACTTTGCAATGATGTTCTTCAGAAAGACAATGTAGAAACCCAAAAATATATAGTTGGGTATTGGGTGAAAATGGACTACAGAAATAGAATAAATGCTATGTCTTTAAGCCATGTGAAAAGCTAGGTAAGATACCACACAAAACCAAACTGCTTCCATCAAGGTGGCTGCTTTTTTAACATTAAGGAGCCCTAGTGGTTAGGCATTGGGCTAACTGCAAGGTCAACGGTTTGAAACCAGCTGCTTTCTACTTCTATAATGAGTTACAGTGTCGGGAACCCACAGAAGCAGTTCTACCCTGTATCAGGTCACTAATAGTCCAAATCAACTGGATGAGGGGGGTGGGAGGGTGAGTTTTGATTTTGAACAGCACAATGGTTTAACTCCCAACAATTAAAACCACTCCAGGGCTGCCATTCCATCTTTCATTTGGAGTAGGCTCTACCTACACTGCCAGGGGTGACACACACACACACACACACACACACACAGTTGTGTTCAACCCCTGCAGTGGTAAAGCAGAAGGTGATAGTTAGGTTACCTGTGGGCCAAGCCAACCCGAGGATGGGTGTGTTGCTAGGGCCTCTGCTACACCCCACCTGGTGTCTGCTGTCTGTGGGCAGACTCTGCTTGTCTTGCCTGAGGGCAAATTCCCCTATAGGCTTCCCTGGCCTTGGACCAACAGCCAGAGCTGAGTTGAAGGACCTTCAGTATATTAACTGTTCCACCAAAGTGAGTTGAACTGAGCCCTCTGTACTGCTGTGTGGGCTAATTAACTGTTGTCTTCCTTCTCTCTATATAAACGCACTGTGGTCCAATTACCAGGAAGAAAGTGAAAGGAAGGCTGGCCTCAGAAAGCCATTTATCTTGGTGGCCCTCCAATCAAGATGCAACCTGACTGACAGTCTAAGCTCCACCCACATGTTCCTATAGGAACCATGTTGGTGCAGAAAGCCTAACCATCACACAGAAGCTGTTACAAGAGCCATGCCTAGACCATTCCTACAACCTCCTCAAGTCCCTGTCCCCATCATCAGAAAGCCCACTGTGCCAACTCACAGCAAACCTCCCTGATGCCGCAACCTTTCATACAGTTCCTCATGTTGTGGTGACCCTCCCCCCCAACCATAAAAACTATTTCCGTTGCTACTTCATAACTGTCATTTTGCTATTGTTATGAATTGGGCGACCTTTGTGAAAGGGTCGTTCGACCTCCTCTCTCCCCCCAAAGGGTCGCGACCCACAGGTTGAGAACTGTTGCCTTGCGGGTGTCTGAAACTGTGAATCTTTCTTCCTTGGAGTGGTTATGAACTGCTGACCTGATAGTGTGTAACTTGGAACCTACGATGCCACCACGGATCCTCCCGGTGCTCCTACAGATTCCTAAAATAGTAAAATATGAGAGGGCAACACACTCGTGGGGAAATCCTATTAATTCCATATTTCCCTGAGCTTGAAGCAAATACACATGCTTTGTTTTAATAAGCACGTAGGTATTGCTTATTTATGTTCTGGCAGCCGACCCACCAGAGACTCTAACCACCGCTCCCACTCCCTCTCCCTTTCCACAGATGGGTGACCTCGAGACATAGAGCTCGTGAGTGTGGCCAGCACCCCACACTGGAAACCCTCCTCTTTCCCCCATCTGTACCCACGGCACCCCAGGTCAACAGCAGAGGGAGGGTCTGGACACAAACACAGGGCTCGGACAAAAGGAATGGAGCAGGGGCTAGTCTTGGTTAATCTTTTAAAACCCATCATCTTACAAAGCTTCATATTTCTACATTGTAACCCACAAAAAAGTTAATCTTTTAAAACCCATCATCTTACAACGCTTCATATTTCTACATTGTAACCCACAAAAAAGTTTCCATGTGATGTAGGAGAGGCAGGGCGTTATCTTAAGTACCACAAACACTGAACAACTGCTCTATAGAGCAAGCAAGCTCTGGGCAAAATACCCGCACGTACCTTATAGGCTCTTTCTTTCTCAATATGTGATCCGCGCGACGGTTTCTTACGATGAAGAGAGGGAGGCTTCAGGAGGGCAGGCATAACCGGCTCAATCTCCTTGGGGTGGAACCAGGATTTGGACCCAGGCAGCCTGGTTCCATACACTCCAGCGTCCTCCACCGGGACCCAAAGACCACCAAGCGGTGAAGCCAGATGATGACACTCACAGACACGCTCTAGGACCGTGAAGAAGTCGATTTCTTAAGACTTTAATTTGTGGACTAACAGGCTGAGCTTTTTGTTTGGTGAAAATCTCACTTTGAGCGTTATTATTACTTTTTCAATTACACCCCCCACTTTTCTATTAAGCAAAACCTACAACCCCTACAGAGCCCATCCCACCCCTTGATCATTCCGTTGGCTTAACTCCAACCCAAAGCAAAGGCTTCAAATATCTACTGGGCCCACACAGGCCACCTTTTCACCGTCTTCGTGGTTTGTGGTGACCCAGCTGGCCCTTGACTCGTGACAGCCCACCACCTGGGGACGCCACGCTGCCCGGCCCAGCAAGCCATCCCATGCTCAGTTGTGAGCTCGCTGGCTGATTTGGGGAATTCGCTCTCCAGGCCTTTCTTCCGAGCCTACCTTGCTCTGGAAGCTCCACGGAAACCTGTCTAGCACCCAACAGCACACAAGCCTCCACTGACTGACAGGCAGTCGCTGCACAGGCGGTAAACTAGCTGGGAACCGAGCCTGCTCTCCATGAAAAATGAGAATTCTACCGCCGAACCAGCACCCAGGGACCCTCCAATTTCCTTCGGGATTATGAAACAATGAAAATATCAAACAAGCCTAGGAAGGGTAACATGAACGAATCGGGAGTCTAATTCCTTGATGTTGGCTGGTAGCGGCTTCACGACTTAAGGCAGTAGTGACTGACTAGGAGCTGGATGACCCTCAAAGTGCCCCCTAACCCTCCAGTTCTCAGAGAGACCTACTGCTATGACCAGACAGCCAAACAACGGCTCTCGCTCTTGCAAAATGGACAGGGACTAGCAACGTGCCACCCCAAGGGGATCCGGCAAGCAGACGCCAGTCAATGGGTGGAGAGGCAGAGCACTAAACACCCCCAGTTTCAGCCCCCAAATCTGTGCCTGGGACTGCCCTGAGCTCTCCCCACCAAGAGCCAAGGTCAAAACTAAATGGGACCAGGACCTTCATGCATATCATGAGCTAAAAAGGACCACCCATCACCCATGCTGGCAGGGGCACGGAGGGCTGGACATGCAGGCTCCTGGACTTGGCCGAAGAAGCCAGGAGTCTCTCAGTCTGGGGTGGGAGGGGTGGCCCTGCATCCTGCTCCAATGCCTTGTGCCATCAGGGCACCCACACCCTTGGAGCTGGAGCCACATCCACTGCCATACAATGGAGGCAGGGGCATCCTCTGGTGAGCCAGGCCACGACTCTGCCTGGCCCTGCTGCTCTCCGCCCCCACCCCCGGCCCCCCCAGGAGCCCGGTGAGAGAAGCTTGCCGAAATCCTTTCCCCCAGTGCAGCTCCCATCTGCTGCCTGGTGCCTGCCAGCCCTTTTCAGGGTTCGGCTCAAATCAACCCAGACAGGGACAGTTTGCAGCTAAGTGGTTCTGGGGGCATGAATAGCTCCGAGCTCTCGGGGCAGATGGAAGGGTAATGGGAGTGCAGGCTGCAGCTCAGTGGGGCCCTAAGCTGGGTCCTTAATCAGAGCAAGAAGCCTGGCTGGATTCTTGCCAGGACCGTGCCAGAGGCACTTGGACTCCACCAACCTCTCACCTCGAGGCTAGCACTTAGCTGAGCAACACGTCTGTAAGTCACGAAACAGCTCCCTGCTAAATGCAAGGATCGTGGCTCCTAGTTTATTCGTATGGCCCTTCGTGTTCCAAATTAAAGGGCTGAGGAGCACACAGAATGGGTCTCTTCGCCTCCACATCCCCACGGGCAATGGGGGGTCCGATGCTGCGGTCCCCTTGATTACGTTTCCTCCAAGACCCAGGGAGGCTGATTTTCTCACGAGATTTATAATTAAAAATTTAAAAATCACTGAACGTTTCCAAATAAACACATATCGAATTCTAAGAAAAGGGGAGTCGGGGGACGGGGGAGGGATGATTGACAATGTAAACAAATGCTGACAAGGAATGAAAACTTTCCAAGTCATGCTGTCCCTGTGTTTACTGTTATGCTGTTAGGTGTTGTCAAGTAAGTTCCATTCAGAGCGACCGCAGGAGGTGACAAATCCTGGGTCTGTCGCAGCCATTCTGCCTCAATGCGAGGGTCACCTTCTTTTTCATGGACCCCCTTCCTTCACCATGACCCCCTTCTCCAAGCACCGGTCTCTCCAGATAATGTGTCCAAAGTACATGAGACGAATCTCACCATCGTGACGTCCCCTGCCTTCAGTGACACTACAAAGAGTTTTACAGCCTCACAATTAATGATTATTCGCCTACATGCGAAACATGGCGTGCTGATCAACCCCAACTGGCAGGCGATTGAAAACAGAGCTGTCCCATACCCACGTCTGGAAAATCAGACAGACCAAAGGCAAGTTCCAGTTATGCTGTGTGAACTTAGGCAAATTACTAAACCTGAGTCTGTTTGCTTATTTGAGAAGTGGGGTCCTACAATCTGCCACACCCGCTGGGCTTGAGAATCAAATATTCTTAAAGTCAACCCGCTAACTCCAGCTATGACCGCACTGAAATGCCTTGTGCAGACGTCTCTCTTCCTTGGGTCACTCGTGGGCCGTCGACATTCACTTCCCAGACCCCATGCACAACAGGCCCTGCCCTGTACATCCAGCTAAGGGCCGAGCTTCCTCACTCCTCCTCCTCACCCTCCTCCATTGGATCTGGACTCGGCCACAGACTACTGCAGTCGCCCATCACCCCGTTTCCCACAATTCTCCCCAACTGACTCTGCTCCCCAAGACAATCGGTGCTGCCACTTTTCCTGTAAGGACAGGCCACCAACCTGCTCCCTTCTGCAGGCCGATCCGTCACCACCCTTCCCTCCTCCACCAACTCAGAGCAGCGCCCGGCCTGGCTTCCTTCCCCAGTCCTCCCATTGTCTCGCTCACCAGCTCACAGTCCCTCCTGTGCCCTTCCTGGCCTAGCCAGGGCCCTTTATGGTCTGTGCTGCCTTTCACCACCCCCTGCCAGCCTTCCTCCATTGCCACACTCCACACACGTCAGCTGCCAACACAACAAATATGCTTCTCTTCCCGAACATCCCAGCCTCTCTCTGCTCTGCCCTCCTGGGGAACTTGTAGTCCTGGCAAATTAGCTCCAGGGTCACTCCACAGTGGCAAGGGCCTGTTGAACCACACCTAGGCGTGTGCCCCAAACACCCTGTGCCAGCTACCCCAGCGCCTGGCATCAGAGCTGCTCGGTGTTCCCTCTCAGCGTTTATATTTTGGTCGCCTGGTTGGGTTCATTGATCACAATGTGATGTTCAGCAGACACCCCTTTTTCTCCAAAGAGGTGACACGTGGGAAAGGTCACGTCTTATTGGTAAAGTACACATCTCACTGCCACGGAGTCGGCGAGACCCTACAGGACAGGGTAGAACTGCCTCGATGAGGTTCTGAGACTGTGACCTTTCGTCTTACCTAGAACTTAAGGGTTCTCAACCTGTGGGTCACAACCCCTTTGGGGATTGAACGAACCTTTCACAGGGGTCACCCGATTCCTAACAGTAACAAAAGGACAGTGATGAAGTAGCAACGAAAATCAATTTCTGGTTGGGGGGTCACCACCACATGAGGACCTGTATGGACGGCACGGCATCAGGACGGTGGAGAACCACGGCTGTCGCTCTTTCAGGAGTAGAAAGTCCCGTCTTTCTCCCGAGGAGCCACTGGTGGCTTCCAACGGAGATCTTGTGGTGCGATCAGCCCACCACGTAACCACTATGCCACCAGGGCTCCTGATATGGACACATACTTACATAAATCTGCCTCATGTTAGTCAGTCTCCTATTGCAGCACAAATGCACAAAAGACAGACCTTTAAAGTTTTCCAGACTTGGGGAGGTGAGCATCTCTGAGGGAATGGGACTCAGGCTGAGGAGGAAGGAGGTGAGCTCTGGTGGATGGACAGTCCAGGCTCATCTCCTGTCAGCCCTAGGCTCATCCAGGACTCTTGCCACCTGAAGGTGCTTCCCAGAACATTGTGCCAGGTGGGAAGCAGGGGTCCAGCTGCGTGGGCTTCAGCAGTGCTTCCAGATGAGTGCTCCATCCTACCTCCTGTGGCGGCCCTGACACACCCTACCTCCCACCTCTCCCAGGCGCTGCCCAGGTATGGGCCGATGTGCCCCCAAGCGGATGGCCTAACTTCTGGGAGGCAGGGACTTTAGGGAATGGTAGGTAGGAACAAGTGTTATCCTAAAAAACAAACAAAGGAAATAAGGTCACTGCCATCAAGTTGATATCAATTCAAAGTGATCCGATAAGACAGGGTAGAACTGCCCTGTGAGTTTCCAAGACGGTAACTCTTTATGGGAGTAGAACCTCCCATTTTTATTCTGTGGAGTGGCTAGTGGTTTTGAACTTCCGACCCTGTGGTTAGCAGCCCAGTGTGTAACCACACAATCACCAGGGAGGGATGCTAGTTGTTATCACACCAAGGTCAAACAGCGGAAGGACAGGGAGCAGCAACTGAAAGGAAGGACTGTCCCTGGGGCAGATATGTGGCCCGGAGCCATCTGCTCACCGCAAGAGAAACAGCGCTGGCGTGCAGGCAGGACTCCTGCCAGGGAGCTTCATGTGTGATGTCTACATTTTTAGGAGCCTTTACACGGCTTAGTCAATCTTTCCTTTTCATCTGCAGGAACTATATGTGAACAAGCACAGTCCGGCAGGCTCACCCGAGGCCCTCAGAGAAATGCCTATAACAAGGTAGAAAACTACGCCGTAACTTAAAACAGAAGGAGTATGTCTGAAACAGGAGTCTGTCTGTAGAACTTTCTATATAATTTAATTGCGCAGGTGTGTAGATATGTAGTTAAGTAGCAAACATCAATGCATTACCTGTCACTGCACCAACATAGACTCACTGTGACTCCGTGGGTCCGTACAGCTGTGCTCCAATGGGCTTTCAGCAGCTGTGTGTGCAGGTGTTTGTCTCCCCCCATGCTGAAGTAGTATGGCAGTCACACAACCTGGTGTCAACTTGAGACTATTAAGAGCGAAGGCATGCAGGCTAGCCTGACAATCAAGTCGCACCCTGATGACCTCATTTGGAGGCATGACATAGATAAGAGAGAAAGAGTTGATGGAGCCAGGGTCCTGGAGCTGAAGGAGCTACATGGAAACCTACACCAGTGCTGAGATGAGATGCTTCCACCACCACTGGAACCACAAGACTTTCCACCCACTGGCCTGTGATGCTTTCTGCGTCATTGCATGTGTTGTTTGAATCTGAAGAGGAATTTACATACTGGTATCAGACATATGGGCTAATATCGGACTTATGGACTTGACCTGCACTGGGCTGGGATGTTTTCTTAATATACAATTACTCTTCCTATAAAGTCTTTCTAATACACACGGATGTCTCTGGATTTGTTTCTCTAGTCAACCCAGGCTAACACAAGTAGAGTGCCAGGCCTTACTTCCTCGGTGCCTCTGAGATGAACCTTTAACCGTCTGGTAAGCAGGCAAGCACATGAACTGTTTGTCCCACACCCTGGGCCTCCGAGCAGCTTTAATAAAGGAGTAATTAATAAAATGGACAAGACTTCTAAATGGCGCCCTAGGTCTGATGAAAACCCCCAAGAAACACAAAGATGGAAGAGGAGTTCAGAACTTGTAGAAGAAGCCCTGGGTGGCAGGGAAGTCCCTGGTGCCCAGGCCGTGCAAAGTCCACAGTTGTCCCAGAAGCAGAACCATGTGACCGCCCCAGTGGGAGTCTGGCAGAAGGCCCGACGCACACATGGCTGGGCCGAGGGAAACCGAGCCGAGGCTGGCGGGTGGGCACAGACACTCAGGTGGCAGTATTCTCATCAAGAGGGTCGCAGGAAAACAAACCTGCAGGACACAGGCAAGCCAAGGCTGGCCCATGGACCTGCACGGATTTGGGTGCAGAGGACGTAAAATGCACACAGGGTTTGGGGATGCTGCTGGGACCAGGGACTGGAGGGGCCTCCCCCTGTAGCAGCTGAGCTTGCCTGTGTGTGCTTACGGCTGGCTCCAGGGTGCCACACTGGACGGCGATTGAGTGCCCGACGCATGGGCTAACCAGTGCCCAGTGGGTGCCCTCTGACTGCACATGAGGAGGCCCAAAGAGCGCCGTGGCCCAGGCTGGGCACAGACCTGCACAGTCTCAGCTCCTGGCTCCATCGCTGCTGTCGTCGCTGGAGAGACACCCGACACCAGCCCGGACACCAGACCAGGGAAGAAAGACCCTTCCTCGCCAGGTCTGAGCATCTTCAACGGCCTGCTGGCAGGGGAAAGCGACACAAGGCCCCCATATCCACTTCCCCTGCTGAGGCGGAGAAGGGCCACTGGAGGTGAGAGGCCACGGTCAACACCAGGCACACGGCACGGTGGCGGCAGAGCTGTCTGGATGCCATTCTTCATAAGTCGTCTCCAGCCACGGACATTTGTTGGTTTCATCCTGCGCTACAGTGGAAAAGGGTTTCCACATGGTCCCTTGTCCCTCACACTGGTAGTCAGGCAATACATATCGGGGATTCCCTTCAGCTGAGAGCAGGCTTGAAACAGGTAGCTTTTGCAAACGTGGGGAGAAGCCTGGGGTGGGTCTGGGCAGAGCAGGTCGAGCAGGAAGAGGTCAATGCCTCTTTTGAAAAAGCAAACAAACAAAAACAGAAAACCAACCACCAATCACCCCACTGCTGTAGAAAGTGCTGACAAATATCGCCACCGGGCATTTTCAGAGTCGTCCTCCAGGCACCAACAGTTTAGTGTTCAACCCCTCCCTCGCTCTAAGTGTGGGAAACAGATTTATCCCAAGGTGTCTCCCCAGATATATGCCAAACTGGGCTGCTTACTACCTGAGTTAGTTAATTGTGCCAGCCTGGCCGATAATCACATGTGGGGCTGGTTGAAAGGCGGAGGGATAAATGGGTGGTGAAGCCTCGCC
>NW_022106471.1:9812149-9823936 GCF_000313985.2 Echinops telfairi
AGAGGCGTATTTATGTACTTAGTATTACGTATTTAGTAATAATGTATTAATTACTAATACATTAGTCTACCTTACAAATCCGCCTAGACCAGAGGATGGACACTGGTACCGACAGGAACTGGAAACACAGGATTGCTGTGGATTTGTTTCTCCAAAGTACCCAGACTAATACACTACCTATGGCAAATGACTACACTTGGAGGTCAAGAGAAGTAGGTCAGGGGTTATTCTCCTGAAGGGTTATCAGCCATCTTCTAGAGCAATCAGACTGTACAGTCTGTCCCACTCCCTTCTGATAAGGGTAGTAGTAGATTGTTTCCCTGAAGGAGAGCCCAGGCAGGTCAAGCCCATTCAAGGGTTAAGCCGCCATCATGAATCTAGGGTCCACCCATCCTGTCACATGTCTACCCCTAGTCCCTCCCCTTCCTATCATGTGTACACCCCAAGCTCATCCCCTTCCTGTTACGCTTATGCCCATTGTATATCCCCCTCCTATTGCTTGTATTGCCTATTGTACAACCCCTTCCTGTGACGTATGTCTTTACCTGTAATTAGGAGGCATGCACACACCCCCAAAGACATATAAGCCTTGGTTAACAATAAATCGCTCTCTCTCTCCTGCAATTCCCACCTTCCACATCTTGACATGGACCACCAAGCGGGGCTGAGGTGAGCATGCTACCATGAAATGTGTCTGACTCCATTGTTTCAATTTCTCTTCTATCTCTCTTATTCTCTATGACTTTACTATAATCCTTACATATCATCACTGTACAATTGCGCCTACCGGACCCGTGATGACTTGTTAGGGGCTAGCCCCCCTGACACTCTAAGTGTCGGGGATCAGACTCACCCAGAGGTGCCTTGGAAGGTGGGCCTGGAAACCAGCTTCTGCACGGTCAGTCTTGACAACCCCATGCAGTGGTTAGGATTCCGCAGACATGAGCCTTGCCCCCCATGAGCCAGAACAGACTTGACAGAGCAACCAACAACCATGGACACGTCGGATGCCTTTACATAAACCGGGTCACACCAACAGGTTTATAACTCGTTAATACACTGTAGGCATCGTTCTATGTAGTCACTAGATATTCTTCTACAGTACTCTCCTTATTGAGCTATGATTCACATCTACAAAACTCTTTCACTTAAGGTGCATGTCATTCAATGGGCAATCATGTGATCATGACACCAAGAGCAAGGTTTCTAACATGCCCAGGGCCTCTGGCAACCACCCACCCATCTACTTCGCATTCCTTCTAAACAGACTCGCCTCTTATGGGCATTTCCTCTGAATGGAACCCTACCCTATGGGGTCTGTTCCCTTCCCCTTAGGACAGTATCCTTTTAACGGCCACATTCTGTGAGACTCGCTCGAAGTATCATGTTTTACTCAGACATACACGGGGCCATCAGGAATCGAGTCGGAGCTGATGCAAAGGCAGCCAACTCCCGGTTTAATTTAACCAACAGGCAAGTGAAGTTGCTTTGGATCTTCCCCATGATAGAGAACGGTGACGCACAACTGCCTGTGCACAGCTCTCTGTGCGTGCCTGTGTTGTTTCCTTTGGGAAAATCACCAAGAGAACAACAAAATAGACACAAGTCAAAGCTGAGTATCTTCCCTGCTGTAATTTACGTGGCCTCTTCCTATAGGGAGAAGGGTTCATGCACCAGTCCCAGGACCCTTTCACTCCATGCTTCCTTCCTGACTTCCTTCCTGACTTCCCTCGCGTCCTTCGTCCGTCATTCTGGCTGCGTGTTGCCATCTCATTGAACCTTCCAGTTCTGGTGATGGGGGACGGGAGGGTCAGCCTTTGCAACTTAAAACCTGGCCACGTTTGAGGCCTCTACTTTCTACCACACAACATGGTGGCTCAGAGGATTCCCAAATAAAGTAGTTATTTTTTAAATAACTAAGGAGTTGATAGCACTGCATCTTGGGGTACCCAAAAAATTCCATTAAAAAAATTTAAAAAATCATTTAAAAAGAGCGTATCAAAGAATATATGTAATTTTTCAAATATCCTGGTCACTCGGGCACCTCCATAACTGCTAAGGTGGAAGCCCTGCGATTTTGCTTTATGGTTCTTGTGTTACTTTTTGATTAGTTACCATATCAAAGAAGGAAAAGTGGGTGGCTGTTAGGTGCCAATCGAGTCGGCTCCGACCCACAGCGACCCCTTGCACAGCTGAAAAAAACACTACACGGTCCCGCGTCGTCCTCACAATTGTTCCTACGCCTGAACCCACTGCTGCAGCCACTGTGTCCGTCCGTATCCCAAAGAGCCATCCTCTGTGCCGCTGTCCCTCCCCTTGACCAAGCAGGATGTCCTCTCCAGGGACTGCTCTCTCCTGACAACATGTCCAAAGTACGTAAGCTGAAGTCTTGCCATCCCTACCTCAAAAGGAGCGCTCTGGCCGTGCTTCTTCCAGTATGGATCTGTTTGTCCTTTTAGCAGTCCATGGTACTTTCAATCTCCTCTCCAGCACCACAATCCCAAAGCATCGATTCTTCTTCAAGCTTCCTTATTCTATGTCCAACTTTCACATGCATCTGATGCAATGGAGAATATCACGGCTTGACAGCTACATAATTTCATGTCAACTTCAAGATATGCAAAAATGTAGGGGTGAGTCTAGCCCTCTCATAATGAGGAGCCTGGGAACCTCCCCACCTCTCTCTGCCTTCACTTTCCTCCTGGTGGGCCACTCTGAGAACTGCCAGAGCCCTGTGATGCTTCCACCACCAATGGATCCACACGACCTTGCACCCACCTGCCTGTGATCTTCCTGCATTTTGCAACCTTGCAAATGGCTGCATGAGTCTGAAGAGGGACTTAGGGAATAGTATCATATTTATGGACTGTATCTGGACTGGGATGTTTGCTTGATATATAGTTACTTCTTGATAGAAAGCTCTCTCTTACACATGAGTGTCACTGGATTTGTTTCTCTAGTCAACCTGGCCTAACACACATACCTTAGTCCTCAAAGTAACATCCTTGGTTGGTTTAAGAAAAAAAAAAAAAAAAGCAGTCTTGTGCAACGGATACACCTAATGCAACTCATCTTTTGATCACTTCACTGCTGCTTCCACAAAAGCCCTGACAACCTCCACCTTTTCTCCATTTATCATGAAGTTAAAGGTGGGTAGGGACTTTACAACAATAGCCTAAACAGTAGAGCTGTTTACAGTGACAATGCTGCCTTTCATTCCCCTCCTCACCCGCACCTGAAGCTGAAGAGGACCTGTGATAGTGAGCGTTCATGTCAACATAAGTAAGCCAGGCTTCTCTCATCATCTGATCTAACGTAGTGTGGTCAACTCTATGATGGGATCTTCTATGAAGTAGCCAAGCAGTTAATCTGGTCAGTCTTGATACAACTGAGAAGAGTTTCATTCGGACATGGCCTACTCTTCGTATAAAGTGTATGGACGAGAACTCACTTCCACTGCTGGGTCTGTCAACCTGCCATCTGGTTCTCAGACTTCCTGTTACATCAAGACTCCCACCCTTAAATTCATCCTCCCGTTGATCCAACCCGTGATCTTCCTGCTGGATCTTCCTGCTTCCTAAGCACCTGCAGCTAGCGACACGAAAATCAAGAGATGCCTTCAGTCTGGCCGAACCAGACTGGACTTAGCCACTTCTACAACTGTGTGAGCCTTGGTGCAAACCTCTTCCTCTAGACACACACACACAAGCGTGGCTGGGTTCACTTCTCTAGAGAACCCGGCTAACGCAGAACCCTGAATCCAAAAATGTGCCCGCAGAGTTGATTCCAAGTCACAACAGCAAGCTTGCAGGGCAGAGAACTGCCCATGGGGCTTCCAAGAAGGCCACCTTGTGTTGGCACTGCCACACCTGTCTCCTGCAGAGCAGGTCGTGGGTCCCCACCACGCCCCTTTCTGTGGATGAGCAGTGTTCCCAGAGGGAACCCAGCCATTCCATGGCCTCTCCCAGCCCAAGGAGCACCTTTGCTAAAGGAGTCAGTAAACTCGGTCAGAAACCCAGGGTTACCCGCAAACCGTGCCATCACCCTGTCCCCAGCTTCAAATACACAAAATGTATCTCGATTCACCAGAACGCAGCTGCCAGAGTTCCTTTGCCCAAGTCCCCGGGGTCCTCTCCAAAATGTTTTACCCAAGAGGAAATGCCAGCACAGGGGTGACGGACTGTACCAGCCTGTCCCCCAGGTCCCACCGGCAGGGGTGACTGGGGCAGTGAAAAGTATTATGGGTAACAAAGCCTTTTTGCTCAGGCTGCGCCTGCAAGTCCAGACTGCCACTGACATAAACAAATCAAAATATGCCACTGGCCCCAACGCCTTCCCACCCGAGGTTTTGTTCACTCCTTCTTCCCGGCCATTAGCCACCCATCTATGAGCTTTACCACAGCGCGACAGCGTGTCTGACCGGAGGGAGCCAGGGCTAGGGCAGTGAAGGAGCTGAGACCTGAGGAAGGAAAATGTTCATACTTTGCTTTCCTTAATCAACAATCTGCAGCACTGGGCAAAACAAGCAAGCTGCCCTTGAGTCAATGTGACTCAAGGAGACACATAGGTCACACTGTGCCCCATGGGGTTTTCAGTGGCTGATTTTTCAAAACAGAGCTATCTCCCTGAAAGGCTGGAGCCGGAGGCGCAGAACACAGATAGAATTTAGCCAGGCATGTGAAGTTGAGAAAGATTTTATTCAGGCAGGGAAAGAACTCCCGGGGGGAAGGGAGAGCAGGGAAAGGGATGGGGCATCTTGAGCCCCTGGGCGGGTTCCACGGCCCCAAGGAGTTAGGTCAGGGAAGTCGCACCTGGTACTGGGGCGGTGGGACATACATAGGATAGGAGCTTGAAGGCATATGAGCTGGTAAGGGGAAGGAAGGTTCTTTGTGCTGCGGTTGCAAGTTTTGGGCCCGGTGACGTTTTGTTAGTAAATCAGGGTGTTCCTAGGAAACAATGCTAGGGAGAGGGGGGCTGTGTTCTGTCGGGGGAGGTAAGCTCTGAGAAACGCTGAAGACAGGTGCTTTGGAGTTCAGGTGCTTTGAGATTCAGCCAGGTCATTTGTCTTCTCCAGAAGCTGGTACAAGTGGCTGCCTTGGTCCAGACCTGACCCATACACTCCCCATTTTAATTTGCATGAGCCTCCTAGACACTTTCCTATTCTTTATGTCCTTTGCCCGTTTGTTGTTTTTGCCGAGTGTTGTCATCTCACTTAATCTTTTACAACAAGCGCAAAGAAGTGAAGCAATTAACCTGAGAGCACAGAGCTACTATTGGTGGGGTGAGCATTTGGACTTTGGAGCTGGTAAGAACAGGTTCCATCACACAAACACAATGGTTCGCCAGGCTTTGCTTCCAAGGTGCCTCTGGGTGCCAACCTTGATAGCAGATCACCAGCAGCTGAGAGCCAACTCAAACGTTGCCAGTGCTCCAAACCAACTACTCCCGAATTAACCTTGGACACAGGACCTTTGCATGGGGCTCCTCCCTGGCCTCTGATTGGCTGTCTATCTGTGGGGCCTGGCCACTTCTCTTCAGACATGAGCCCTTTCCAGTTCCAGAGACAAAAGTCTCATTCCATCAGTGCATCAGTGCTTGGTGGCCTCAATGCCATCTCAGGAAACAGCAACATACAATTAAATAAATCTATAAACAAACACAGGCCCAGAGGATGAGGACAGGAGGCAATTAAAAATTAATAAAAACATGCACGTATAACCTGCAATACTGAACTAGAATCGGAATCTCATTACATAAACTAAATTATCACACTACACATGTATGAATGTTAACTGAATTAAGTAGGCCATCCATCACGTCCTTGGCACTCTTGGTATACAAGATCATCTGGTATCTGTTGTATATGTGTCTATAGCTACCCACGCCTGCAAACACCTGTACACAAAAGCAAGTGTAATCAATTAAGAAAGAATGTGTTTCCATAGGAATATTGAAATAGTGGTCACTGTTCACTACAAAATAGTATATCAAAAATTAAAGACTAATTTAGCAAAATAAAGTGTTTGATTGTCAAAAGCACATCATTCCCAACCGCTTCATCCCAAGTATTGAAGACCCTCTGATAACCAGGAATAGAAAGTTAAAATTTTGCACCCCCATCGTGAGACAGCTCAACTGGAATTGCGTCCATTCCTGACGCTGCTTTGTGCCGATGCCTTCGGTGAAGCTTGGACTGTTTCCTTCCATACCATTGGTTCTTGGTCAGATGCTAATTTCTGAAATGTTTGAATGCCAACAAATTCTTTTTGGAACAATGACTCTGATGATTCCTTCTTTTTCTTTTGATGCTTCCTGCTTTGGGCAATATTTTGTCTGTAGACTCTTTCCTTCAATATTGCACCCTGAAGCTTGCATTCTTTCCTCGGGTCTTTCTGCGTGGGGCATGCCAGGAATGTTCTTCCCTTTGGGTTTTGAAATCTCTAGTTCAGCTCCTTCACCTCGTCCTTTCTTCCATTTGCTTTCAGCTACTCTGTTCAAGAGCAAGTTTCAGCCTTGTGAGACATCCGTCTTGGTTTCTTTGGTCTTTCCTGTCTTAAGTGAGTGCTTCCTTTCTTCACAGAGGATCCCTGGGGTCGTTCCTGGCCTCTTTGTGGTCATTATAGTTCAATGCATCAAATGTATTCTTCAGACGGCCTCCAGTCCAGGTAGGATATACTCAAAGTCACATTTTAGGGCTCCTAGGCTTGTGTTCATTTTCTTGGGCTCCAGTCTTGAGCTTGCACACAAGCAACTGATGGTTTGCCTGCAGTCGGGCCAGCCTGGATAATGGCTCCATCATCTTTCCACAGATGCATTCTATTTGATCTCGTGTCTGCCATGCAGTCAACACAGGCGTATGTGGATAGTGACTGCTTGTGGTATTGCACGAGCAAGTCATTAGTCTTCCAAAATTCTACCATGAAATTTCAAGTGTTGTTTTTATCTTATCAACAAGGCCTATTTTCCCAATCCTTTATTTCCAACTTTCACATTCCAGTCACCGTAATTATCCATGCATCCTGATCACATGTTTGATCAATCTTAAAGAAGTTAAAAAACACCCAACAACTTAAATAATCTCATCTTTGGCATGAGTAAGTGGTGTGTAAATTTACTTAATAGTTACATTAACTGGCTTTCCAAGAAGGCCTAAGGATATTACCCTATCATTGGCAGTGTTGTATTTCAGGATAGATGCTGAAATGTTTTGGGAGGGTTTGTGGCTTTTTTGTGGGTTTTTTGGGCAATAAATGTGACCCCAGAGCCCAAGTTGGTCCTATTCAAAATAGCCAATACCAGTCTATTTCAGTTCACTATTGCCTAGGATGTCGCGCTTATGCGTTCTATTTCATTTTTCATGACTTCCAGTTTTCCTCGATTCATACTTAGTACATTCAACGGTCCAATTATTAAAGACCACTGGCAGGTGTTTTCTCATTTTGAGTCATGCTCCATCAGCAAACGAAGGTCCTGAAAGATTTATTCTTTGCCACTAAGATTAAGGCCACATCAAAAGTGACGCAGCTCTTCCGCAGGTGTATTCCAAGGGCCTTCCAGCCTGAGGGGCTCATCTCCCAATACTATTATCAGACAATATTCTGCTACCATTAATATAGTGCTCAGACCCAATTTTTCTAAAAGTAGATCTTGTCCCAGTCTGGAAGTTCCATGGGTGACCCTGCTGGAATTAGAACTAACCAGTGGCATCGCGTCCAGCATGCCAGCCACACACAAACCACCTCAATAACCCCCAGCTTGCATTTCCAATCTGCCGTGACACACAGCACCACAAAGTGACAGAGCAGGTGTGGATATTAAGAGCCTCTTCTAAAACTTTACTTATTTAAAGTTTTCCATTGACACTGTTATTTATTCAAAGTTGTTCTTAAAATTGCTTGGGAATTCTCAATTTCTTAGCTGTTTGGCAAAAAGGTTCCAGTGACAGATTTTCCTAAAGAGATTTCATACAACTCATGGCTGGAGGCAGCAATGGTTCTGTGGTGTAATTCCATGTGGAAGGTCTGGGGCATTCAATTCCTGACCAATGTCTCAAGCACGGCTAGCACCCACTTGGTCAATGGACCCTTGGCTGTTGCCAAGATGTTGAACTGTTTTCAAGAGCTCCCAGATTAAAATGGACTAAAGAAGGCGGGCCTTTTCGAAAAAAGGCAGGGATTTTTGAAAAACAATCAATGAAAAATGTATGTGTGGTAGACAGTGTATGTCAACTTGAAGATGTAGGAAAATGTGAGAATAGAATCCAACTTGTCAATAGAGTCACAGCCTGATGATACTGTGAGGTCATCTTATAAGCTGGGAACCTGGGAACAGTCCTCTTTCTCTGCCCCTTTGCCTTCCTGCTTGTTGGGACTCTGTTGCCAACCCTAAGAGCTGCCATCACCCTGCCACGTTTCCACAGAATTTGGATCCACAGATTGCACCCACTGGCCTATGATAGTCCTGCTTCCCTGTTCACTACTCTGCATCATCAGCATGTGGCTTTGTGAGTCAGAAGAGGGAAGTATAGGGTTTAGTATGAGGCCCATGGACCTGAGTTGGACTGGGATGTCTTCTTGATAATTACTTGATATGATAATTACTTCTCGATATAAAGATCTTTCTTATACATATGTGTTAGTCCGGGTAGACGAGAGAAACAAATTCATGGATACTCATATATACATAATAAAGAGGTTTATATACAAGAGCAATTGAATATTGAGAAAACATCCCAGCCCAGATCAAGTCCATAAGTCCAATATTAGCCCACATGTCCGATATCAATCTATAAAGTCCTCTTCAGACTCACAAAATACATGCAATAATGCCAAATGCAGGAGGATCACAGGCCAGTGGGTTGGAAGTTTTTTGGATCCAGTGGCATGGTAAGCATCTCAGCACTGGCAGAGGGCTCTACGTGGCTTGTCTGGCTCTAGAGGTCTAGTTGCATCAGGGTAGGTCCATGTGGCTTCTCCAACTCCCAGGGCATAGCACCATGTGTTTCGTCAGTAGAGCATCTCTCAGGGAGTGAGCAGAGAGGGTGTCTTCCACCTTCAGGAGAAAATTACAGGAGTTCCCAGACTGAGGCCTTATTGGCTATGACAGACTAGACTCCACCCTTCACTCATAATCCTCTCAAATCCCAAATTGACACCAGATTATTTAACTACCACAACACAGATGAGTACCCCTGGATTTGTTTCTCTAGACAACTTGCCTGACACACTGTGAATCACAACCATCTGACTCTCAACCAGTCGTGGCGACAGTGCAGGACTGGGCAGCGTTGTGTTCTGTTTTGCGTGGGGTCAGCATGAATTAGGAAATCAGCTTGTCAGTCACTGCCAACGATCAAACAAAGAGCATGAAGTATCTCAGTCTGTGCCTGGCTAACTCTTCTAAGTGCCTGCAGGAAAACCACAAGATTCTGCAGAACTGGCATATGCCAGTGTGAAAATACAGGCAACCATAGGGAGCCCAGCCAAGGGACCAACACCAAGAATATGAAGAAATTGAATGGAGGCATCAGGAAAACGCCCCTACTTACAGCAAGACACCTGACTGTGCGCTCCATCCACGATCCACCAGGAGCTCACCCATGGGACAAGAGCCTCCATTGGGTCCGTTAAGTCTGTGGTTACTATGCCTTCCCAGAGCGTGGGGGGTGGGGTGGGGACCCACCAAGATGGGCTACCCTCAGTCTGTGATCCCCATCCTAACCGTTACCCATTTCATTTCTTTTACCATCAAAACAAACCATACAGATTTCAAAAGCATATTACCCCCCTGCACTCCACCTCCCCAAAAATGTGTTTCCGTCTTCTATCCTAAGTGTTCAACGAAGTCGTGATGGTGATGAAATGTACAGGAGAGGGGCCATATGAACACGGCTTCCTCCGGTCGCTGGCCGAGGAAAAGGTGCGCCCCCGAAATCACAGAGAACATGCTGCTTGCTCCAGGCATGGGTATGCTCCTAAGCAGCTCAGACATTGGGCCTCTTTTACCAAGCAATGTACATCTCCTGGAATCACCTCAACTTCAAGCTTGTCTGTGATGGTGGCACGCACATATAGGGACTTCAGTGCTTCTGAGCTACCCACCTCCCATTTCTCGCTCTCCTGCTGATCCAATCCGCTCCCAGAGCTTCTTCCATGTGCAGCGTGAGGCTCCAAAGGGCTGGTCCCCAGTACACCTTCCTCTCCACTGAGAAGGGTGCAGCCCACAGACACACACACACCCTCCCTAGGCACGAGTGGAGCTACAGGGTAAGGGGACTACATCCTCAATGAAACTAGCCAGGTGCCTCACGGTACCAGCCTCCACATTTGCGCCTGCTTGAAAATGCCCCATGTTCTTCAAAAGAGGACCCATTGGGGGGGGTGGGGGGAACAACTGAGAGAAACATTGTGTTTTAAAAATATGGCATTCACGAGAGAGATGGTAAGTCCATTCAAAGAAAATAATTCCTTATATGGTAAAGGGAGAGAGGAAAAACAGCGGCTGGCTTACAAGAATAAATGCTGTCAAATAATAAATGGGAACCTCATCTCATTAGTTCCCAAAGTCAAATAGCTTTAAAGGGTGGCATTTCCAACAAACCCATTTTGATCCCTCACTGTTCAACAGGTGGGTTTGACTCGGAAAGCATCAACAGCCAAGCCGGAGGAGGACTTTTCTTCCGACTACTTAGGGAAGCAAACGCACTTCTGAGAAGCAGTGGATGTTAAGTGCTTGTGCAAAGAAAATAAACAGAAGAGAAAGCACCAACTCTAGGTCACAGGAAGTTTCTACGGGGGGTGGGAGTGGGGGGCGCCAGTGCCATCTGGGAGCGGTATTAGCATTTCCATGACCCAACTGACTCCAATAAGACACGCTCAGGTTGGTGGTGCAGCTGTCCTCCTGGTTTGCAGTGGGGTAAACAAATCGAGTGGGTTGCCACGGTTACAGTGACACTTGATTGTCAGCTCTGGGACCTATACTTCCTTCTCCAAGGCCTCCCCAATGACCAGTCTCCCATTTCCAGGGTTGTGATCTCCCAGGACTGGGTCCCCCGTGGCAGACCCTGATCCTCCACTGGGGTCTAGTGCTCATCAGCTCCACTCTCTTCCACCTCCTGTCCAGTGGCTCCGGGCACACACTTCTCTTTTCCTTCTCGGCCGCCTTCTCAAACAGGGCTTGGCCTGTGCAGTCCCTCTCCCCTTCTAGGACCTGCACAGTTCTGCTGTCAGACCTTCCAGGGCACTCAACACTGCTGTCCACCAGCTCCACTCCTGCCCCAAGTTCAAGACCACCTTCTAACCACTGACTGCCCTCCGGATCCTCTTGTATCTTGGCAGCCTTCCCTTACAGCCCCATGCCCCAAAATGGGCACTCCCCGGAGTCTGTCTACATTGCTAGGTGACCCCTTACTTCCCACCTCCCCTCCCACTCCTGTCTCCTGGCCTCTTTCAGACAATGTTCCCACTCCAAGATCCATATGCAAAAAAGACCCACTGCATCTATGCCTGCAGCTCACCTCCTCCTCCCGCTTCCTTCATGGTATGCAAACCCGATGCCACCCACCACTTTCTAAAGGGTCCCTCTAGCAGTTTTGCTGGAAACAGTGTGGAGGGAGGAGGGACAACAGTGGCTGGGCAATGACCACGCCCCGCCCACCCTTCTGGCTCAAATCATCTTCTCAAAGCCAAGTCTGGCACGTGTCCCCACATCCTTTCCACCACAGAAACTTTCAGGGACCTCCCATGGCCTCCATGACTATCAAGTGCGGGTCTGTGTCCTTCCTGTTAC
>NW_022106471.1:9824071-9829566 GCF_000313985.2 Echinops telfairi
TCCAGGTACCTGCACTTCAGCCCCGCACTTCCTGGTACATGGCTCTTCACAGACACACCTCCTCACACCTTCGTGGGCCCTCTCAGGGTGCAACCTACTCTCCTTTCTCTGCCGTGGAAGGTTTCTCCTTACTTCGTTTACACCTCTTCCTGGTCAGTCTCCGCCAGACTGCCATCTCCTGCCAGGCAGGACAGGGACCTGGGCCACCTCTACAGCCACGCAGGGCCCAGCACAGAGGCTGCCCCTACTTAGATGAGTCAGGCTCCACCTAATGGCAGTGAGCAATCCAACATGCCCGCACGGTGTACAGACAGCAGAGACTGATGTCTTTTGCTTGAGGGCAATGAGTTTACATGAAAGGTGGTGGAATCATTTTAGAAAGAGGTTGTTACAATACTTGTACAACGTGAAGATTATAATCAGTGTCACTGATTACATTATGCATATAGAAATTGTTGAATTGGGGGTAGTGGGTCCACAAGAGCTGGGTTCCCCTCTCCATGGTTGTAACCTAGAGGCCAGGGGGTCCCTCTGATGGGGTCACTGGGGTGAGCCTATCCAGCATTTCTGATACTGGTCTAGCCAGGAGAGAGGGCCAGAATGCGGATGATGGATTAGAACCTAGGCTTTTAAAGCCGCCTGATGATCTGGCAGGCACCCCTGAGCAGACACATACGTTTGGTATACGTTTTCCTAAACAAGTGCTGGCAGATCTATTCCCTGACGTCATTCTAGAATTATACAGATGCAATAAAAAAACATAAAAACTCTAAGCACCTATAAAGAGCCAGACCAATTAACAATAGTCCGTGTTAAAGAGATGGTGAAATTCTTTTGCATTCTCATCTATGTTTATGTTTTACAAAATAAACAGTAAGGGCTCTTTTAGAAAGACTACCAGGAAGCCACTCAAGTGAGCGAGCCCTGCGGTGAAAGAAAGGGGCTCTGTAAGGATGTACACACTGGGGCCCGGAGACCACCGGTAGAGCAAGATCTAAACGCTGAAAATGTTTTCAATGGCTCTTCTACAAAGTACGCAGTTAACAGATGGCCCCGTGGTTTCACTTCTGAAAGAAACATTTCACTTCACAGAACAAAAACGCCGGCAAATGCTCTACTGAGCATCTTGGACTCATTCCTAGGACCTCGAAGCCAACCCTGCCATCAGCTCACCGCACGAGGCCCGCCACACACCAGCTCACATCACACAGGTGACCAATCTGAACGGGGCATTTCAGTGCCGGTCATCTCCTGCCCTAGAGAGGAAATGTCATGAAAAATAACGGGATCAAACCCACACTTAACTCACAATGAAAAGTCAAAACAGAAAGAAATGAAATGACAAACTTAAAATTAGAGGCTTAAAAAAAAAAAAGCACATCATACTTAAGCTACATGTTAATGCCAACAAAGTGCTGAGTTGACAAAGCTGTGCCATCTAACTTTCAGTAACAGACCTTTACGACACTGTCATAAAACAACAGCCTATACAATCACAGAGGACAGATAACTACAACTGCTGTCCTCGTCGACGTCACATTTTAAAAGAAACAGAGGCAACTAAGGTAAGTAGGTCACATTAATCATCTTAGAGAAACATAGGGGCAGAGTGGGCTGTGTGTACCCAATTCACAAATAAGAAAACAGATTCCCAAAGGTTCTAACTTGTCCACAGTCACACAGGAAGTGAGAAGGGGAGAGGAGGGGAAAAATCCGATGTTTCACAATAACTTACATATACATTGTCTGACTCAGTATGACTGCACTTACATGAAGTTCAAGGATATGCAAAAGCCAATATATGACGACGGAGCCGTGCTCACCAGATGACGAGTGCTGATGGGAAAGATAAGAACCTTCTGAGTGTGGAAAGTGCTGTCTTGGACAGGGAGGTGGCACACGCGCATGAGCTGTGCAATAAACATGATGCATGTTACAAAATTCACTGTAAGGTAACCTCAAGTTAAAATCAAAACCCCTGGTCCAATCAAGTCCATGTTTCTAAGCTGCTAACCCAACCTAGGGTCACTCGGGAAGAATGATAGCCACACTCTGGAATCGATTACCTCAGATAATTCATTTGAAATGCAATATATCTCCTAATCACATTAGAGTGAAGAGAGGTGAACAGACCTACTTTGAAAATGCCTCAAATTGAAAAGTAAAAAGTATCGGATCCTGGCTACTAGTAATTGCCGCTCTAGCCACACTGAGCACAGCGCTGGAAGCATCACTGGTCCACACCAAGCAATTTGGAAGTCAGCTAGATGGCCAACCAATGGAAAGAGACCCATAGCTGGGCCTACTCCACTCCAAAGAAAAGCAATCCAATCGAATGCAGAAATTATCAAACAATATCACTAATGTCAAGGTCAGTAGTTCAAAACCACCAGCCACTCTGAGGGAGAAAGATGAGGCTTTCCACTTCTGTAATGAGTTACAGCCTTGGAACCCCCCAGGGGCAGTACTACCCTGTCCTACAGAGGGTCACTATGAGTCGGTATGGATTTGGTGACAGTGAGTTTGATTTTTTTGGTTTTGTTTTGTTTTTTATTAGTAGCACGAACAAGTCAAATTTTCCTGAAGACAATTTTAAAATGGTTGCAAAATACATAATCAAGAAACTGCCACAAATTAAAAGCCAGATTCAAAAGAGGTTAAAAAAAACAAAAGCTATCATTAGTGATGTCAGAAAAATATTTTTACCTGTGCTTAATTGCATATGCAAAAGTACCTGGCACTAGCTGAAAGGTCAACAGTTCACACCCAGCAGCACTCTAGTGCAGGAGAAAGATGGAGAGCCTTGAAAAGCCAAAGGGGTAGAGTTCTAGGCACACGGAGAAGAAATTGGAGCAAAGTTTTTAGCTAGCTGTGAAAAATAGTCAAAGCTAAAATGATACAAAATATTTCAAGACCAATTTTCACTTTACCAGCAGAGCTGACTTTCAAAACAAGCTCGAACTTTCTCACAAAGGTCAAGATAAAGCAAGAAGACAAACCCAGGTAAGGCAGAGGGCAGAAAGCCGTGGGGCGGTGGTCACAGGATACTGGGCAAAATCAAAACTCAGTACCAGGAGGTGTTCGGCCCTGCAGCAGTAAAGCCATGGGGCCACGCAGAACAAATTCCCATTGACAGGCAAATGCGTAATTACCGTAGCTTCGTTCAGACTGGCAGAAGAGTGAGTGGGGTGATGATGAAATCCTTACATCAATTCTCTCAAAGCCTGGCCCCACACACACACACCTCTTATTCAAGCGGTAATTGCCTCTCCAGAGAGAGGAATTTATTCCTCCTACAATTTGGAGACGCATTTGGCAAGCATCAGCTATCCCACGTCGGAATGGGCTTTGGAGAAGACAGCTGGAACCACACCGGTTGGGTATGTGGCCTACTTTCCTGAGTGCTGTCAATCTAGCAGCCAGGTAGCGCCACTCAAGTGATCAGAGCCTTCTCCAAATTCGACGTTCTTGTCTGTTGACACCACGGAACGGAGTGCATTAACTGTGACGACATTTCACCTGGACAAAAAGTTCTTGGAAAAATCCAAGTGAAAGGTAATGGAACTTGTCCATGTCCTGTTTTGTGCGTCCCTTCACACGTGTAAGACCAAAATGCCTTTATGCGGGTTTTTTTACACAAGGTAATTGCCTCTTTGTAATGGATGATCAAGCCAAACAGTATCCCAATGGTAAGAATCTGCCTGTTTAAAAGGTAATCATTCCCATTAATAAAAGAGGCTTAAGCTGTAACAAACTGGCCAATAAAACTGTCCAAAAGTGAGGTACGGTCAAATAATGTGCTCGAGTCTCTCATAAGCCAGTTAAGAAAGGATTAAAATTACGGATTCAATGGGTCAAGAACATAGCTCCCACATAGTGAGTAAAACACAACAAGGAATTCGCGGCTCAAGCCAACCAACCAAGAGACCAAAAGGGCAGCATTTGCCCAAAAACAAAGTCCAGGGGGAAGTGGGGGCAGGGAAGCTGGGGACTGGCAATGGGAACCCAGGGAAGAAATGGGAAGGGAGCTCTTACACAGAGGGGGCTGCCACCAGGCGAATGCCATTACACATCGTGTGTGTGTGTGTGTGTGTGTGTGTGTACGGTGCTAGATAGGAAACGAATTTACTCTGTAAACTTTCACCCAAACCACAAAACGCTACGCCACCCCATCCCATCCCATCCCACCCCACCCAAGCACAGCACTTCGGGCATTTTCCACAGGAGCCCTAGTGGGCTCAGCAGTTCAAAACCACCAGCTGTTCCTCAGAAAGATGAGGCTTTCTACTCCCAGAAGGAGTTACACAGTCTCAGAAACCCACAGGGACAAGTCTACCCTGCCCCTTAAGGTCGCGATAGTCATCCCTACATTATGGTTTTTAAAAATCAGCATTACTAAAAATGATTAAAATTAGAGGGGGGGGAGTTCTCCCCTAACGAAGTCCTATTCCTGCGTTAACTGAAAAAGCCCCGGGCATTTCTATCCAGAACATCTTGGCTTTTACCAACAATGCATCACGCAACAATGATTAATGTCTTTAGGATCTCTATTCATTTCCTAATTGAACTAAAAAGTTTTTTAAAAAAGCACACTTAAAATTTAACTATGAAGGACCAGTTAACATTTTCTATTTCAGTGTAACTTGAGCATACGTATATTGGAATTGCAAAACAAAACAAAAATCACAATAAAAATATTTTTAAAAGAATTTTTTAAATGTAAACCATTTTTTTAATCAAGGAAATCTTCAAAATGGATATATTCTCTATAGATTTACCCATCCCTCGGAAGCTTAGAAATCAATAAGGAAATTATGTTTCACTTATTTGAAAGATTGTCTCATCCTTTGAATTTTAAAAAATCTGTATCTGCCAAATTTTAAGAGTTTCAGTCTAAGATAGACACATCTAAATGGTTCCCACAAGATTTTAAGCTTTGGTAAGGTTACTGCTTTTGATGCCAAGAAGAACTTCTATATAGTTCAAGTACAGCAATGACTAATATTTATTGTTCACTACTCTCCCAGACTCCCATGGTTCAGTGCTAGGAGTTTTGTAAACAATATCTTATTTTGTCCCTAAAGTTATTTTTGTTTTTCCATGCCCACAATGAGATGTGAGAAATAGGGCTCGCATGAAAAATAACTTGCCCAAGGTCACTCAAGTCACCAAGAATCCCTGGTGGCGAAGCGGTTATTCTGCATTGGGCTGCGATCCGCACAGTCGTCCACAGTTCGAAACCACCAGCCTCCGCGGAGGAAAGGACTGTCTACTTCTGTAGTTACAGTCTCAGAAACTCACAGGGCGCAGGATAGGATAGGGTCATTATGAGTCAGCATCTACTCGATGGCAACGAGTTTGGTGCTCGGTTTTCGAAGATCACTCAACAGGCGTGTGGCAGAACCAAGATTCTTCCCCACAGTGAGGAAGGAAACTCAGAGCTTTTATGGAGAATTAAGCTTTACGTCGTACACAGGCCATTTGCGGGGGGGGGG
>NW_022106471.1:9829666-9831447 GCF_000313985.2 Echinops telfairi
CCCACAGGCAAGGAGTCCCCAAAGGGAAAAGCAATATTCTAAATTTAAAGTCATCTCAAACGGATGATCTAGGGAGACAAAGTTGGGTTTTTTAAGCTGGTGGGGGAGGGGGAACACGTAAGGGCTTTTAGCTAGTGTAAACGCAGAAGGGCTCTGCGTTAACACGCTCACAATTTCAACAGGGCTTAGTAACCTCTTTCAAAAGAACCAAACGTGCACGCTCCTACAGAGAGAAAGTTGCAGCCTGGCTCCCGGGCCGCGTCCCCCAAGCTACAGCAGTGTGCCCACCAGCTGACAGAGGAGCACGTGTGGGCTCCGGCCGGCCCGGCCAGCCTTCTCAGGCCCACCCAGCTCCGTCGGCCACCTAGCTAAACGGCCCACCACACCACCACTAGGTAACTGGAAGAATCGGTCTTAACAAGAACTTACCACCTTTACGCACTGACTTCGCCAACTGAAATCTACCGCAAGTTCAAAACCACCAGCTGCTCCGCTTTCTACTCCCTTTAAAGAGTTACAGTCTCGGAAACCCACGGGGGCAATTCTACCCTGCCCTGCAGGGTCGCTATGCGTCAGAACGGATGCCAGTGCGTTGGATGGTCACACAGGAGAGGAGCAGCAGAGAAAATATTCTAAACGCTCATTCTACGAACCTGGGAAGATTGAGGCGGCCATGGGAGTAATAGGGAAGGTAAACGAACAACCAAAAAAAAAAAAAAAAAGAAAATCCTCGCCAATCCAGTTTATAAGTATGTTTTTTTCAATGAGTTCACATGCTTTGATACACGTGACCTCGGAATCTCTAGACAGATCCTCCTCACTTGCTGGGGGGTGGGGTGTCTACGGTTCCCGAGCCCCGAGTTTAAAATACCTTGACCTGAAAATCAACACGGCGGCTCGGTTTCAGTAGTTCGAAGAAGGGCCTGCCTGCCCCTCGCAGCCGCCAGACCGGAGCCCGCAGCCCCCACGGAGCGCCCCACCTCCCCCACCCCCGCAGCCCCCACGGAGCGCCCCACCTCCCCCACCCCACGCACGCGTTCCCACCAGGCGCCGCACCGCCTCGCAGCAAACAAGCCCGCTCCCCAAATCTCGGGCAAGTCTCTGGGTTAATCATTCAACTTGGACGCGGTGAAATGTTGTTTGAGGTCAAAGCGAAAGACTCTCGGTAAGTTTCACAGAAACCAGCCTTTGGGAACCGGAGGTGGCAGCAGCGGCGGGGGATGGGGGGGGAGCATCTGCCCGAGGCTCTTTGGCTCACGAAACACCTGATCTCCCCATGCGGCACCGGAGACCAGCGCAGTGCGAAGGCGGGGCGGGGGAGGAGCAGGGGTACAACCGAGAAATCACGCACGGCCCCCTCCCCCAAACGTCCACCGGCCCCAGATGAGAGCACCTGGACTCAGACGACCCTGCCCAACGCCAGCAGTATCTCGGGGCCGACTCCCCGGAAGTTAGGATGCAACCGGGGAGGCGGTCCCGGACCCCCTGGGGCACGGCGGTGTGGACCGGGCATGAGGCTCCGGAGACGCACACCCGCCGGTTTCGCTATCCTCTTCCTCCAAAGGAAGAGGCGGGGAAGGGGCCGCGTCGATGCGCTGGAGCCACCCAGGGACTGCTTCTCGGCGGGGACGCGGGGGCGAAGCCTGAACCCGGAGGAGCCGGGCGGGGGGACCGGTGGGCAGCGAACGAGGGGCCAGCTACCGAGAGGTCAGGGCACCGGGAGAGCAGGCCCCGGGCGGGAAGGGGAGAACGGGGCGCCCCTCCGCCCCGGCCCTACCTTG
>NW_022106471.1:9831851-9874237 GCF_000313985.2 Echinops telfairi
CCGCCGGTCGGCCAATGCGAGCCCAGGACTCGCCCGCGTACGGGCCCCTCCCAGTTTCCCTAGGAGGCTCCGGCGCCTGGGCGCACACCTGGAAGCGAAGGGTTAAGCCGTGCGGAGGGGCACCCTCGCTCCAGAACACCCGGGCGGCTCGAAAACTCAACTAGTGCACCTCCTAACTCTGGTCTCACCCTACCCGCGCCCCCGCGCCGCGGCGGCACCTCGCCCCTCGACCGGTCGGTGGGATGCAGAGGAACCAACTAGGTCTCCAGGTCCAGTCCAGCGACCTTTTCGGCCCCAGCCAGTTCGCTACTGGCCTGGGCCGGGCCCGGGCCGCTCCTCTAGCGCCAGGGAGCCCCTGGCAGCCGGGAGAATGATCCCACTGCACAAGTTTGGGCGGGAGGAGGACCAGGGCTTCCCCCCTTCCCGTCCCCCAAATACCGGCCAAGGAGGCCCAGCGGCTTCCGAGAGCCGGGCATTCCAGCCCCGCAAAGGTGAGCCCACGTGAGCCTGGCACCACGGGGCAGAGCTGCTGCCGGGCCTCGGAGGCCCGGCGCAGCCAGCTGGCCACCCGCAGCTCCTGGGGAGGAAGGCCCGGCGGCCCCAGTCGCAGCTAGAAATGCCCTCTCCCTTGCGCTTCATCTCCCGGGGAAGCAAGCAATCCTGTCGGGGTTTTTTTGGGTGGTTTTTTTCTCATTTTAAATTTTATTGACCTGTCATTCACTGATTTAAACATATTAAAGACATTGCGCAAACATCACAATCCACTTTAGAATGGTTTTTTTTTTCATTCGTTTTCATTATTACTAGCTCCCCCAAAGCAATCCCTTCTACTTCTCAGACTGAGAGATTAAGGACAAGCCCCACCCCCCTCAGTTATTTGCATTTTCCGGAGGCGCTGCAATTGGCCAAGGGAAAGAATGGCTAATGTAGAATTCCAGGCACCTGTGCGCTCAGCCCACTGGCCTCCCCGCCCAGGCTCTCCTCCAGAGCTGCACCCGAGAGCAAGTAGCTGCTGGATGCTCGGAGCCACGTGGGCGAGGGCTTCCGGAATCAGGAATCCTGAGTCAGTGGATCTGGGAAGGTGAAAGTTTGTAGCCTGCAGAGTTGTTAGTTTGTTTTTTTAATGACGATCACGTGATTCTCTTAAAATTGCAACTTAAAGCCCAAGACACAAATCACATTTGTTATTTGTTTTGTTGTTTTAATCGTAACAAAGCAACTCGAAGGATGTACACTAAGTCCATGCTCAGCCCGTCTATGGGTCGGGTGGAAGCAGGGAGAGATGCATTGTATATCCCCATTGAATTTGAGTTTACATTTCTCCATTCGTGTTTATGCTCACAATTTAGAAAGCCAACAAAACCTTAATGAAACAAACTCCTTGTCTTCTAGTGAATGCTGACTCAACACAGGGAACAGAACTGGGCAGAAGGTTTCCAAGGAAGCAGAGAACCACAGCTCTCTTCCACACAGCTCACTCACTGCCATCACACCAACTAGGGCAGAAGAGAACTGTCCCAGTGGGCTTCCGAGACTGTAATGCTTTAGGCTGTGGAAAACCTCCTCTCTCTCCCCTTGGAACCACTGGTGGTTTTGAACTGCTGGCCTTGTGGTTACCAGCCCACCACCTAAGCCACTGTGCCAGGGCAGCTAGTAGATTCAAAGTATCAACTTCTTGGTGAGCAACCAAGCATAGCCACAATCCCGCCAAGAATCCTTTGAGAGAAACACAAATTAGAAATTCAGTAAGAACCCTACCAAAAAACCCCCAAACCTCATTGCCATTGAATCAATGCCAACTCACAGTGACCCTATGGAACAAGGTAGAACTGCCCTGTGAGTTTCAGAAATGGCAACTCTTTACAGGAGTAGAAATCCCTGTCTTTCTCCCACAGAGGGGCTGGTGGTTTAGGACTGCTGACCTTATGGATCACAGCCCAATGGGCAGTCACGACATCATCAGGGCTCCTTCTGAGGACTATATGGAAACTACAAGTTGATAGGTAAAGGAAGCATATTTCTTTCAGGTCAAAAGAATCCTGAGTCCATGTTCATTGATTCAAATAAAGATCGCTCTCTCTCTCTTGATACTGCGATGATGTGACGGACGAAACGACCTGGAGAAGGTGGTGCTGCACCATCAGATTGGAGCGTAGGCTTTTATCCCCTATTATCTCTGTGCAGCCAGGTCTTATCTTTCAGAGCACTCCCATCAGTCACAAGCATATGGTTGTGGCACTGCCAGCCAAGGAGTTTTTAGAGGAACTGTTGCAGTGTCAGCTGGCAACAAGAAGGAAATGGAAGCGTGCATCCTCCACAGCTGCCAAAAGCTATCCAGGCCCTGATATTAAAAAATAAAGGCATTCTTTCCACCATGCCATTAAGGCAACTGGGAGTCTAGTGCAACAGTTACACTGTATCCTTGGGGGGATTACTCCATATTAGATTACATACCCATTTGGCTGTAGTCCCTACTCTCGGGTTGGGGTGGGACCTGGATCTATCATCATCAGAAGGTGGGGTTGCCTTACTCATTTATTGAGCCAGTATGTATTGTTCACATAACCAAGTGCAAGGCATTAGAGCAGTGAGCATCTTAGACTGCTTAGGCTGTCTTCGACTGAGTTCTTTAGAGAAGCATGCATGTATAGAGGGAGGTTTATCTCAAAGCACTGGCTCATACAGTTTTAGAGGCAGACAAGCTCCCAGTCCTGGCTCAGATGTCAGGCTGGAGGCTTCTTTTAGCTCAAATAACGAGTTCAGATGGTGAACAATGCCGGACCCAGATCCAACGAAAAGCAAGCAAGCTTTTCTATAACATCTACCCATATTGGAAGCAGTCCAGAAAACATCCTTCCACTTGCTTGCTCAAGGCAGTTCTCATGTTGGAGGTGAACACTGTATAATATACTACCAAACATAACTGAAATCACCTAGCTAGCAGAAGACAAGTCAGATGACTGGGACTTCTTAAAATTAGACGCTTGTACACATCAAAGTATTTCACCAAAAGAGATTCCACCGATGGGAGATGTTTTGGTCAGTGACATGCTGGATGAGGGGCGAATATCTAAAATGTATAGAAATGTCAACACCTCAACAACAAAAAGACAATCCAGTTTTGAAAAGGGCAGAGGACATGAAAAGACACTTCACCAAGGCTGACATTCAGGTGGCTGACAAACATGAAATGCTCATGAGCGTTAGTCATCAGGGAGATACAACTCAAAATAACAAAATATCATTTCCCCCAAGTAGTCATAGCAGAGTTCCAAAGAACAACACAAAAGAGCTGAGAGGGGTGCAGAGACTGGAACTCACACTACCGGTGGGACTAGGAACAGTGCAGCCACCGTGGAAAGTACTTCCTCAAAAATTTGGAAGTAGAAATACCGTATGACCCCCAAATTCCTCTACTTGTTTTGTATCCTAGAGAAATGAGAGCCATAGCAAGAATAGATGTGTGCATGTTCCCTGCAGCTCACTGTGATAGGTAGGTTTATTGTGCCCAATAGTCAATGAACACATGTGGGATTAATTGAAGGGCGGAGAGATAAATGGTTCGCCGAGCCTCGCCTTTCTTGTCTCTTGCTCTTTGAGGATCGGACCAGTGTGCAGCTGCCTTACTTGTTCTGTGGCTCAATTTGCAAGCTACACTACCTGTGGGACACCTAACCTGTGGACTGTGTCACTGTAATTTGAGGTTCCTTCAAGACCTGCTTCACCACGCTACTGGAGTATACATCTCTTGAGCTGGGGACTGTCAGACCCTGTCATCTGGCTGACTGTTGGTGACCTGTCTTGCTGTCTGCTGTCTGTGGCCGGATAGCCTGAATTGCTCTACAGAGGACTACCCAGTGGCCCTCAAGACTTGAAGGACTGCCAGTGTATTAGCTGTCTCATGGGAGTGAGTTGCACTGAGCCATTTGTACTGCTTTATAGATTAACTGTTTATTTCTTACGTTATATATATCTATATAACTTTATATGTAGCAACGATGAAAAATACAACTTTCCTCTAGTTCCTAAATGCTTCCTCCCCGCCCCCACTATCATGATCCGAATTCAACCTTGCAAGTCTGGCTAGACCAGAGGATGTATACTGGTACAGATAGGAACTGGAAACACAGGGAATCCAGGGCGGATGATCCCTTCAGGACCAGTGGTGTGAGTGGCAATACTGGGAGGGTAGAGGGAGAGTGGGTTGGAAAGAGGGAACCAATTACAAGGAACTATATGTGACCTCCTCCCTAGGGGACGGACAACAGAAAAGTGGGTGAAGGGAGACGTCGGACAGGGCAAGATATGACAAAATAATAATTTATAAATTATCAATGGCTCATGAGGGAGCGGGGAGCGAGGAGGGAGGGGGGAAATAAGGACCTAATTGGGGAGGGGGGGCTTAAGTGGAGAGGAAATGTTTTGAGAATGATGAGGGCAATGAATGTACAAATGCGCTTTATGCAATTGATGTATGTATGGATTGTGATAAGAGTTGTATGAGCCCCGAATAAAATTATTTTTTAAAAAGCAATTAAATTTGAGGAGGAAATGGGTATATGAAGAAAATAAAATAATATAAAAACTAAAAAAAATTATTAGTGTCTTGGTTTTGTTTCTCTAGTGAACCCTGTCTAACAGACTTACTCATAACAGCAAAAAGATGGTGGGGGGGGGACCCAAAATGACTATTAATGGAAGAATGGATAAGCTTTGGTACATACACACAATGTGAACAAACAATGATGAATCTGAGAAACATCTCATAACACAATGAACCTAGAGGATACTATGCTGAGTGACGTTGTCAATCACAAAAGGATAAATATGGTATGAGACCATTATGGTAAAAAGTCAAGTAAATATTCTCATACTAAAAGAAGCATTCTTTGATGGGTCAGGAGCAGTGGGAGGAAAAGGGGCGGCTAGAAGGTAGATAACCATGAACTTGGGGAGGCAAGACACAATAAGGGGTAGATTAGGGGAAAATGATGGAGGCGGGGAAGACACTGGGAGAGTTGCAAGGGTTAGGGACAACAGAAGTAAATACTGTCTATACACAATCCTGCAATCTCTGATCTACGACTAGAAGCATGCATGGATACACACACCAGTGTTGGGGAGACAATGTGAAAATACTCATGAATATATATAGGTTCAACATCTCTGTACATGTATCTACATATATTTGTACACGTATTTACCTCTGCTGAGAAGATAACCATGAATGTGGCAGCACATACAAGGGATAAAGGTATGAAGACATCTTAGACATAATCAAACACCCTTAAGGAATGAGTCGCTGGTCCTGAGGCCTTAAGACCATAGTCTCAGGAGACATCAAGGTCAGTTGGCATAATATAGTTCACAGACAATGTTCCACATCTACTATGGTAAATAATGAGAAGGGTCTTAAAATGTTGTGAAGAGCTGGGATAGTTCAGGTCTTGTGTCAACTTGACTGAGCCAGGATTCTCAGTGGCTTAGCAGTGGAGAGCTCTCTCCTTGAGAGTGTGACCTACTTCCAATATAAGTAGGCATCATGGAAAAGCTCGCTTGCTTTTTGATGGGTCTGGATCCTGTTGGTGAATGTAAAACTGATAATCTCTGAATTATACATGTAGATGTTGTTGAATTGGAGGATGTTTTGTTGTGTGTGTTTTTGCCTAAATTAATACATGAATTACAATGATTACAAAAAGGAAATGTGTAGTATTAAATTTAAAAGTTGGCGCCCCCACCCGCTGCTACTACTATTTCTACTACTCGGATTCAGTAATACTACTTCTGGGTTCAGTAATGCACAAGTGTATGGTTGAGATATATATGTATTATATTAGAGTCATCGAGAGCATGAGAGATATTACAATAATACAGTCAGACACATTACATGGCAACATTGCTCACCTCAGCCCAGCTTAGTGGTCCACGTGGAGAGAGGGGGAAGGGAAGGAGGGAAAGGGAACAAGGGAGAGGGGGAAGAGAGTCAGGGTGGTCAGAGATCGAGTCCCTCTATATATCGCTGACCCGCGCCTATATAACTTTTGGGGGCATGCCAGCCCACTAATTACAGGTAGAGACATATGTCACAGGGAGGGGTTACACTATAAGGTACCCAGTAATGAGAGGGCGGCCTCTGGGTCTCCATAGGAACCATTATCAGTAGGGTGCAAACCCCTCCTACAGGAACCAAGCTAATGGCCTTAGGCTCCAGAGAGAGGTAACCCATTGTCTCTAGCAGCAGGGAGTAGGGCTAGTGCAGCCTGGCAACTGATCACCCTCAGGGGGGGAAGTGCCTGCGCACCTGACCTACCCCCACAGAAATGTTCTAGAATTGATTGTGGTGATAATTGTACAACTCTTCTTGATATGATTGAATTACTGAATTGTATCATATGTGGATGAAATGTCAATAAAACTGTTAAAAAGTAAAATGAATAATCTGCTCTGTAAACTGCAACCCACTTCACAGTTTCTTTAAAGTTTCTTTTCTTTTTTATTTTTAAAGTTTCTTTTAAAGAAAAGAGCACTGGGAAAGTACTATAAGGCTTAAGCAAGAGTCACCTGCTCAAATTTACATTTTCCTGTAAGATCGCTGACTTTAACTTGAAGAAATAGGGGAGAGGCAGGAGTGTAAGACAGGAGGCTATGCTGTATGTGAGAGGAGTTGTTTGTCTGAGTTTATCCGGACTCATACCAACCCCATGGGACAGAGGAGAACTACTCCCAGCACTTTCTGAAATCAGAAAGCTTTATGGAGGCAGAGAGCCTCTTCTTTCTCCCTCAGAGCAACTGGTGGGTTTGAACTACCAACCTTGCAGTAAGCAACCTGACACTCAACCCAGTGTGCCATCTGGGCTCCTGTATAAGGGGTCAAGCAAATGGAGAGAAGGAGATACTGGCAAGAGTTGGAGGTGGCTTAGGAGTCAAGGTGAACTCAAGATTCTGCTTCTTCCGCCAGCTAGTGGTGATGCTGTTCTTTGAGTTTGGGAATCCTTGAGGGGAGAAGGGTTGAGAAAACCCACCCAAAATTACATTTGGCCAAGGTTGGTTGAGGTGCCTGTGAGGTATCCAAGAAGGAGTACTGAGCAGTTAGGATTTAAGCAGAAGGTTATTTTGATTGCTTGTTTGTGGTGGTTGTAAGGGTCTAGTGATCCAAGGAGAGGTTAGGGAGCAGTAGAGGTTGGGATGAATCCGTGGGAGTGAGGAGGTTTCCTAGAGAAGAAAGTGTTCGTGAGACCAGCAGGAGGCCTGGACTGAGTTCTGAAGCGTCTTTACCTAAAGGCCAGACAGAAGCAAATTTCCTGGCAAAGGAGGCAGAGAAGACAAGGCCAGAGGCTGAAGGAAAAGAGGTGGGATTCCCAGAGTGTGAGGGTAGGAAGTGTGGTAAGGAGGAGGGAGTCCCCCACAGCACTCCAGAAGGCTGAGAGATCCAAATGAGATGAGACCCGAGAAAAGCCCACTGAATTCTGTGACCTTTGTGGTCTTAGAGCAGATGGATACACTGTTGGAGTAAGAGGGGTAAGAGCGAGACAAGTGGATTAGGGAGTGAAGGAGAGTGAAGAAATCAAGAGAGGCACTGAGAGCCTTGGCTGAAGGGCCAAGTGGCTGGACAGGAATCTGGTGTGGGTGGTGGGCTTGTTTCCCTGGCTTAGTTTGGGGGCGGAAGAATGAGTTTGTGTAAATACAGGTGAGGAGGGTCCCACAGAGAATAGGAAGATGAAGGTACAGGAGAGAAAGGACAATAAAGGTTCCTGTGACTACGGGAGGGAAACCCGAGTCTGGGTGGACTGGCCTGGGGGGGGAGGGGGGGAGGGGACGCTCCACCTTTATGACAAGAGAGGAGGCAGGTGGCCGAAGGAAGGCTGAGTCAGGCAGGTTTAGAGTGGGAAGTAGAGTCGTCCTACCCGATGGCTTTCTCTTACCCTGTGACATTTAGGAGACAGGGGGTGGCCAAGGAGAGTTGGGAAATGGGGAGAGCATTGCAGAAAGCTGACTCGGCCACCTGGCAAAAAATCCACTTGAGGCTGGTGGGTCTGAACTTTTCAAGGTGCCCTTTGGCCCTGCTGTGTGTCCTCCGGCAGAACTCTGTTGTCTGCTCGGGCTCAACGGGCCCTGGGGTCATTGTTTTATCAGTGAGGGAGTTGCTGGGGCAAAGGAACAGGGAGTCTTAGCAAGAGTAAGATAGACACAATGCCTGACCAGAGAAAAAGGCCAGAAATCGATGGGCTCAGGGGATCGCAGGGGTCAAGACCCAGTCACCCTGGACGATGAGGAGGTTGGCTGGGTCAGAGATTTCAGTGTCACCGCCCTTTGAACATGGTGCAGAATGAAGCTTGTGGTGCAGAGAAGGGGACAATGACAAAGTAGGACCACAGGATAGGAAAGCTTAGAGGAGAAAGTAATCGGAGAATATGACGTCAAGGGATTGCGAGGCAGAGCATTGACAGGGCCATCCATGTGGGAAGTGAAGACATCGATCACGTGGCATGGCTTGGGTCATGATGAGAGGGCAATGGAACCAGGGGATACAGTTTTAAGAGAGTAAAGAGGAGCGAGTGGCCAGGAGGCCAGTAGGTGGGTACCACCTGGAAGAGAAGGAAATATAACTGAGCAGCAGGCTGCTCAAATGCCCCAGAGTATCTGCCAGAGCCCTGATGGCATAGTGGCCATGTGTTGGGCTGCTAACTGCAAGGTCAGCACTCTGAAATCAGCAGCCAGCTCCCCGGGAGAAAGACTTTCTCCAAGGAAGAAAGTAGAAAAGCTTTTGACTCCCGTAAAGAGTCACAGTCTCGGAAACCCACAGGGGCAGTTCTTCCCTTCCTATAGCGTCCCTGTGAGTCGGCATCAACTCAGTAGCCCTGAGTTTTATTTACTGCCCTGCAGTATAGGAGAGATGACTGCTGGGAGCAAGCAGGGCCTGCCCCACCTCTGGGAGAAGCCAGGATGAGAGAATCAATAGCCGCATCTCCTGGTGCTTCGGGGAAAGCAAAGAGGAGAGTTTCATTCTGTGCACATATTAAGGATGCATGCTGCATTGAGGAATAGTCCTTCAGACCCGTTTGTTGGCTTACTGCAGCCTCAGAGACATATGTGAGAGCAGAGAGGGGCCGGTCCCGTCCGGAGAGGGCGGGCCAGAGCACTCATGAGGATGAAGCCAGGAGTGGCCCCATGAATTTTACCCGTCATCTCTGGTCCAGAGGCTCTGTACATGAGCGCCACAGCGGCCTCGGTTCCTTTTCCTCCACAGTGTTTCCACCAGGGAAATGTGGCATTTGGAAGCTTTCCCCAACGCTCGCCACTTGGCTCTCACACTGTGGAACTGGGGCTGTGAATTAAGAATTCCTGGAGGTGGCAGATGCTGGTGGTGCTGCTGCTGCTGCTGAAGGATGGGGCTTTCTGCAGCCCCAAAGATTCCGTCTCAGAAACCCATCGGGCCAGTCTACTCAGTGCTATAGGATCACTAGGAGTCAGGACTAACTAGAAGGCAGTGAGTTAGGTTTGGTTGGTCTTCACCTCTTCTGTTCTAGAACAAGGAGACGTTGGTGACATCTCCCGAGTCTGTTTCGCTGTCTGTAAAATGGGAATGTTAAAACCTCCTACCTCTCAAAGACCCAAACCAATCGTATCAATGTGAACGAGGGGGGCAGAGTGGGGACCCAAAGCCCATCTGTAGACAATTGGACATCACCTCACAGAAGGGTCACAAGGAAGGGAGGAGCCAGCCAGGGTGCAGTATAGCACCAACGAAACACACAACATTCCTCTAGTTCTTTAATGCTTCCTTCCTCCCACGATTATGACCTCAATTCTACCTTACAAATCCAGCTAGACCGAGCATGTACCCTGGTACAGATAAGAGCTCTCGAACACACGGCATCCAGGACAGATAAACAGGAACAGTAAAGGGAGTAGTGATACCATGAGGGGAAACCAATCACAATGATTGACACATCACCTTACCCCCACCCCTAGAGTGACGAATAACAGAAACATGGGCGAAGGGAGACAGTGGACGGTGTAAGACAGCAGTCCCAACTTGTAGCTCACCACCCCTTTGGGAGTCGAACGACCTTTTCACAGGGGTTGTCTGATTCATAACAGTAGCAAAATTGCAGTGATGAAGTAGCACAGAAAATAATTTTATAGTTGGGGGTCAGCACAACATGAGGGACTGTATGAAAGGGGCATGGCATTAGGAAGGTTGAGAACCACTGGTGTAAGATATGAAAATAATAATAATTTATCAAGGGTTCATGAGGGTGGAAGGGTCGGGGAGGAAGGGGGGAAAATGAGGAGCTGATGATACCAAGGGCTCAAGTAGAAAGAAAATGTTTTGAAAAGGATGACGGCAACATGTACAAATGTGCCTGACACAGTGGACGTCTGGATTGATATGAGAGCTGTAAGAGCACCCATTAAAATGATAAAAACAAAAATTCCTACATACCTCTTAGGGCGCTCCTGAACACTGGTGGTGGCAGCTTAAGTAAGTGAATGAACTTGCTCAACTGTAAAGGCCTGTTTGAATGCGAATGCGTTCCTTTGTTCAGAACCCCCCTCCTTACCACCCCAAGCCCCACCGCCCCTCTCCTAGCAGCCCCCCAAAAAGACTCCAGTCCCTGCTCCAGCGGAAAAACTTAACCTTGCCCTGCCTGGAGGCAGAACACCCCCCCAAAAACAATTAGGGAGGCATGCACAGCTGTGTCTGATTAAGGGCTAAATTGTAAGGTGCAGTCAGTAGGAGTCCCAAGATCAGAAACAGGAATAATTAGTCAGCTTGGGAAAGTCTGGGTGACTTCCTAGAGGAGGTGGGGTGGAAGGCAGCCAGGCTATTCTCTCTCATTCCAGAATAGATTATTTGCAAATGTGCCCATTTTCTGTCTGGCTGACACGATTGTCCAGCTGACAGTCTAGCCTGGATCCACAGGAAGTTTCTCAATCCTGAGATTGCCTTCTTGGCCTCCTCGTTCCCAGCCAGCTGATGCTCCTGTGGTCTTGCCACCTCCACCCTCCTGAGAGTCTTGTGTCTCTCCCAAGTGGCCGGCAGGCTGGGCTGCACGATTCAGGAATCAGCCCATGGGCTTGGCTCAGGGCAGCTTGTGTTTGGGTCTGCCACGTCAGTTGCCCATTTTCAAGGTTCTGGTGCACTTTTTGGGGTTCACAGCCATTGATACTTCCAAGCAGGCACAATGCAGGTACTTGACCATGAAGTCCTGGGTGTCCTGCCTTCCTAGCCTGAGGTTTGCAGGTCAACTCACTGTAGCTAGCCAACCGTAACCACCTGCATGACCACAGAGGCAAAGCCCTGAGTCTGTCCGCACGAGGTCCCACTGATCTCTGCTACTTCCACCCCACCGGCCAGGACCTCCCACCAGTCACAACAGGCCCAGGCTGCCCCCAGCTCCTTGGTTCTGTTGGTACTACCTCCCATAGCCCTTTGGTCATGGTTCAGAATAAAGGCTTCAGTGGTTAACCCCATGGCCTGTCTGGTGCCTCAGCCCTGTCTCTCTCTACTTTCACCACAGACCTGGAAAAGGTTCCAGCATGCCTCGAGACCGAGCCCACGTGGCTACCATCAGCCACAGACGTCGTCAAACCTGGTCTATGCGGTGGATCTAGGGTGTTCTGGGAGATCAATGATCTGCTATTCTGTTAATCAGTCCCCAGTAGGGTGATGAAAACCACAGCCACCTCTCCCAATAGCTGAAATATTAATTATCAATGGAAGGCGTGGAATATTGGCATGAGAATCCTTTGCATCCGAGTCCGAGTCCTCTGGAAGTAGCAAATTGGGGCAGGGTTCTGAACAATAACTTTCCCAGAGCTCAAACCCCATCCTAGTGGTAAAACAGAAGGTTTGGTATTGACAATTAAATCAGAGGTGGAAAAAAAAGGACCTGGCTGCTTCTATAGCAGTCCCTTTGCTCAGAAGGCCACAGTGACCTTACAAGAGTGGGAAACATAGCTCCTCGTTATCAGATGTAGATACCAGAAACCAAACCATGTTCTGATTCCCAGAGGGCCTGCTCCATATCCCGAGGAGTCCAGACACAGAGCTCCCCATTCCCCAGTTAGGGAAGTCCAGTCTGCATCTGACACTGGGGTGCGGACCCGTGGTTTGAGGAAGCAGGGTCACCATCTCCATTTGAGTCATCTATTATTTTGGAGATGGGCACTCTCACTGAGGAGAAATGCAAATTCATACTCCCAATTATCACCAAACTGTAAAATTACATTCAAGAGGAGAGGCTCCTAATTGCAGCAGCAAGCATGAGACAGTGCCTTTAATATGATTATCCAGACTGAAGCCTATTAGAGAACTTAATGCCTCTTTGCTGGCATCATCCTTTGTAAAGCTTTCCTGCCTCACCCACCTACCCACCCACCCCCAAGCAGGGAAACCCTCTCAATGGTAAATGCAACTGTTACAAAACAGTGATTTTTCAAGGGACACTAACAAAGATCTGCTGACCTTTATCAAAGGTCAAAGCTGCCTAGCTAAAAAGAACAGAAAACAGTTCTGGAAAATAAAGACTGATCTGCCAACTCCTGTTGGATCTTACTGAGAACGGAAATGCAGCTGGCTCAAGTCCTTCCCAGAGCTGCAGTTCTCCAGCCCTGGGGCCAGCTGCCAAGGCTGCTACCTGGGGAGGTGGAGTACACCTTCTCAGAGGGACACAGGGCCCAGGTCTTGGCTGCTACTGGTGAAAACCCACGGTGCAGAAATCTATAAACACCCCAAATCCCATTCTGCAAACAAATTGAGCGAGTAGTCCGCCTGGATATAGTCACGTGGTTAGACTGCAAACAGTTCAAATACCCACGAGCTGCTCCCCAGGAGAAAGCTGAGCCAGTCTGCTCCCATGAAGATGTACAGTCTTGAAACCCCTGAGGACCACCGCCGCTCTGTCCAATAGGGTTGCAGGGAGTCAGCATTGAGGCAGTGGCAATGGGTTTGTCTCAAAGAGTACCCAGGAAGGGGAAATGAGGTCAGTTATGACTAAGTGCTGGACAGACATCAACAGACATCTGGTGCTTGGTAAGCATTCATTTCCCTTCTTGGGAAACGAGGGCACAGGGACCCAGTCCTGGCCATGATGGAGAAGTAGCTTGACATAGAATGTGGGAGGGTCCATAGGAGGAAATGCCACTGTGTTAGGCCTGGTTGACTAGAGCAACAAATCCAGTGACACTCCTATATGTGTACGAAAGCTTTACATCAAGAAGTAATTGTATATCAGAAAAGCATCCCAGCCCGTCCAACTCAAGTCCTTAAGTCCTTCACTAGTTTGTAAGTCCCTCTTCAGACTCAAGCAGTCACAAGCAATGATGTAGAATGCAGGAATATCACAGGGTGGTGGGTGCAAAGTCTTGTGGATCCAATGGTGGATGGACACATCTTCAGGGCGCTGGTTGGCCACCATGAGGGTCAGCCAGCTGGAAGGGCGGGGCGGGGCGGGGGCGGTTCCCAGGACCCTCCATCTGAGAAGGTCACACCCACAAGGACTCACCATCAGGCTATGCCATTCTAGCCCAAAGGTTGCAGTCACCACCATCACCATTACATAAATTGCAATATCAGTTGCTGCCCCTGGGATGAGTCGTGTTGGCTATTAAGGCCCACGGACCTGAGAAGCTCACTGGGCATGCTCATCTCCATTAAAATCATCAGCGTTGAGAACAGGGCCTCCTTTTCAAACATGACAGTCAGCAGTCGCTGGGGGAAAATCGGAGCTCAATGGATCCCTGAATAGTCTTACAGGAAGCATAATATACTCAATGACATGGATGAATCTCGAACTATTATGTTCAGGGAAAGGATTCATATGCAAAACAACAGGCAAAACAAATTGGAATGGAAATCAGAAAACTTAGTTGCCTCTGGAATAAGGAGAGAAGTAACCAGACAGAGATGTGAGAGGAGTTCCTGGGCGCAGAGAAATGTTCTCTCTCTTGACTGGAATGGTTACCTGAGAGTATACAAAACTTGCCAGCCGGTACACTTGGGATTGGTGCATTTCATTGTATGTAAATGATACTTCAACTAACAGAAAAAGGAAGGAGTGATATTTAGGCATAGGGGAGGATGGGCAAATGAGGAGAAGCAGGGGACCCCAACCCCATTAGTCCCACCACCGTCTTGGGCATTTTCCCTGGTGCCCAACTCTACGGCACCTATGAAGCGATATTTCAAAATAAACTGCAGATAGGAGAGGATGCTTTTTTCCCCCCTGAAATGAATATCCTAGTCTGGGCCAAGCATTTCAGTTGAAACCCCTGTGTCTGTACATTTTTAAAGCCTTTTCCATCTTTGTTTCCTTCTCTTCTCTCTAAGGTCATCCGAGGACAAGATTTCCCAGAAGCAGCATCCTTTAGCGACCACCCTCCCTCCAGCCCCAGCTGCCCTTGCACATGGTTGCAGAATATCAACGATGCCTCCATGCCCTAACCTAGAAAACAGAAGCAGAGTTTAATTTGATCAACTGAGACAAATTAATTGCTATAAAAAGTGAAAAAAAAAAGAGTCCGGGTCACCAAAACACCTTTAAGAAGAAAGAATCCTGACAGTCAAATATTTCAAAAAGCATATCACAAGAGGACGGGGAAATGAAAAGGCAACTGGAACTGAATAAAACTGTGCAGATTCTAGAGCCAACTCTGCTGTTAAGGACTTGTGTGATAAATCCCCTCTGTGCTGGCCAAGGGGCTTCAGCGTCTCCCACCACAAGACCCTGGGCAGAATGGGCTCCTGATGGCTCAGCTTCAGCTTGGCTTTTCTGCTATTCCATTGTCCCCATCCCTATCCCAGGTCTACTCCTTTCCAGATCGATTCCAAGCATCTCATCCAGAGTCCACACCCAACACAAGGACTCTCCTCACCTGTGTCTTTGGATGATTCAGAAAAGTCTTCCTAAGAGTTCCCTACCAGATGTCCCGTCCTATCTCAGTAGGGATGGACTCCCATGACCCTTTGTAAACCAACAACTAACAAAGTGAATGGTGCCCTCCACCCCCTCCACCTAGCATAGACCAATTAAGATTTCCTCCTGAGTCCTGGGAAGAAGATCCCCAGTTAGGACTCTACCGGCCAGAATAAAGGAATGGTTCTGGTAGAGTTTCCTGGCTCTAATAAAGAGTTTTACCTGCAGCCATTTCCCAGGGAGCACACTCAGCATTACCACCTGTGGAGGAATAGGGAGTGGGATTGGATAAAGAGACCAGATGAACTGCAATTCAATCACAATAAAGGCCGTGGCTGGTCCTACAGGAGGGAGTTCTGGTGCTGAGAGGACTCAGAGTTGGCCCATATTGGGATGAGAGGGCTGAATCAACCACTTACGAGATGTGGAAAGGGGCGTGGCCTTGGGCCAGGTGGCTTTCTTCAGCAGAAGACAAGTCTCAGGGGCTCAGGGAGTCAGCTGAGATAGTTGGTGGTGGACTCAGTAGGTAGGGTGTGAGGGCTTCAGCCTCAGAGGGAGTGCTCTAGGGGGCAGATAATCTACTATCGGGAGATGGAGTTTGCAGAGGCAATCCCTTGGTTCCGAGAAACCAACCTGGAGTCCACATTTACACCCAGAAATGATAGTATATGGCAGTCTTTTCCAGGACCATCCCCAGGGCCCCACGGTCTCATTTTCCCATTTCCTTAGGTAGAGGGATCAGAAGAGCCCTCTACCACTCTGGTCTTAAGAATTGGACAGGCTGGGGGTGGCTATGTGGACTGAGTTTGGCGGGGACCCAAGTCTTCAGAAGTATGGGGCGTGATGCCTACAAGAATGAAAATCCCCAGGATTAGGATGGAACAAGCTGGGAGCCTGCTAAACCTCGACATCTGCTGAATCCCCAAATTACACACATTAAGCTGCTCAGTTCCACATCTCCATGGTGTGCTTCCTGCCAAGCTTCCAGCACAGTCTATACAATCGGAAAACCAAACTGAGCCATTACACCAATTATGTATCCGACAGGTCAAACAAGCCTTTATCTAGGATTTAAACAGACACTGTCAACAACAGTCTAATCCAAAATTTAGATTTTGACAAGGAGCTTTACGAAAGAGAATGATGGGTGAGGGAGAGGACAAATGTTTGCATCCTTAAAAAAAAAATCAATCTATTCTCACTGAAAACATTAAAATCATAACATTTTCTCTAGTCCCTCCACGTTGCCCCAGCCATCCCCTTGAATGTTCCCTTACTCGGTTACTAATCTGGCTGTAGGACCAGCTCATAAGAAGTGTTTTATGACAGGGTATCAAAACAGTCATCCTTGAAGGAACCCGGGAGTTTGATTTTGCGCAGAGAAGTCCTGGTGGTATGGTGGTTAAGCATCTGAGCTCTTAACTGCAAGGTCAGTAGTTCCAGACCACCAGGGTCTCCCAAAGAGAAAGATGGGCTTTTCTAACCTGTAAAGAATTATAGTCTCACCAGGGGCTCAAGAAGAAAGAAAATGTTTGGAAAATGATGATGGCAACATAGGTATAAAATGTGCTTGGTACAAGTGATGTATGGATTGTGGCTAAAAGAACTGTAAGAGCCCCCAGTAATATGATTTTTTTTTTTTAAGTTATAATCTCTGAAACTCACAAGGGCAGTTCTAGCCTGGCAGTGAGTTTGGTTTTTTGGTTTGGGGTATTGTTGTATATATAATTAAATACACAAAGAATTAAAGCCATGTATGTGAGCAAGTGTGTGTGTGTGTTTACATCTTGTAAGTACACAATGTGTTATAAAAGTCCTAGCATTTTAATTAAGTGAAAAAATTTAGATAGAGTGAGGAACTTGAATCAGACAGGGGGCACAAAGGCTGCTTCAGTTGTAGCGGGCAGTCAGATGTGGTAGAACTTAATTAATGGTTCATCAAGAAAACTTGTCAAAGAATGCGGGCCACTCCTCATTTTAACTAGTCTCCTGGAGAGGGCCTCTCAAGGTGCTTTTAGTTCTGTGGATGGGAGGTCAGTGGGCAATCCTGTTGTGGAAAAAGGAATACAGAGTAGTTTTGTTTCTTCTTTCCCTTTTTCCCTCTCCTGTCTTAGGAGCCCTGAGTGGTAGGCTGTGAACAGGAAGGTCAGCAGTTCAAAACCACCAGCTGCTCTGAGAAAGATGGGACTTTGTACTCCCATAAAGAGTTGCAGTCTCAGAAACCTACAGGGTCATTGCTAAACCATCCTTCAAGGTTGCTCTGAGTCGGCATCTACCCGATGACAGTTAGTGAGCTGAGTCTGACAAAAGTCACTCTTCTTTATGTAAGCCTACAATTTCTCTTCTGTAATCCTGAAGGTCCTAAAGCTCTGGATTTGAATCACAAAGATTTTCTTTTCTTTCTTCCTTTTTAAGATTTTCTTCTAAAACTAACTTGGGGTAAAAATCTAACTAGAAATTATGGGAAAGTAATTAGGGTTTTTATTTATCTCATGTTTCCATATAGATACATTGAAGTATGTAATCATGGGGGGCTGCTCTAGACATGTAAATATATTTACAGATATAAAAAGCAGGGGTATTAGATAATAAATGGCATATCTCTTTAATGAAGAGTATATGAGGGGATACCAACCCCCTCCCAAAAAAACACGCAAAATAAACTCTACTGGGCAGAGCTTTCATAGTACAACCCCAATCCCCGCCGCGCCCCCTGCTCAATCTGCATCAGGCAACTCACTCTGAGTTAGTACACCCAGTGGCATCGCTTGGGAAGGTCACAGTGAATTTTTTCATAAAAGCAGTTTTGCTTAAACCTCGTTTTTTGTGATGGCCGATTTAAAGAACAATGTGCAGTTGGGAAATTTTGTTTTCTGCTCATGGAAAAACTGCCACAGAAACTGTTGTGATGTTGAACACACCTTACAAGGACAGCACTATGGGAAAATCTCAAGTGTATGAGTGGTTTTCTCATTTCAAAAAAGATGAAATGTTGATTAATGACAAACCTCATTCTGGACATCCATCAACTTCCTGAATGGACAAAAATTTCAACAAAATTCATGCACTTGTGCTGGAAGACTGACAACAGACCACTAAAGAGATTGGGGAGTTCTCTGGACTATCTTGGAGCTCAGTTCAGTGAATTTTAACAGAATATTTGGGAATGAGAAGAGCTTCCAGTGGAAACATGCCATGCTTCGAAAGAACAGTTCCATAGTGACCTAGACTTTTTCCCCAAGGTTATTACTGGTGATGAGACATGGTGCTATTCCCACGACCCCAAAAGCAAACATCAGCCAAGCCAATGGAAGTTGCCCAAAAGAGCTCGTCAAGTGAAATCAAAGATCAAGACAATGCTCATTTGTTTTTTGATGTGAGGGGAGAGTCTGTGTGAAACAGAAAGATTTCCCCCAAATATATGTTAGACTTAGGACAGTGCTAGCAGCTAATGGTTAATGATTGTCAAGTTACCCCCCAAAGGCAGTCAGTTGCCAGACTACTGTCTGGGCCCACCACAGGTAGGGCCCACTCCCTGCTGTTAAGGAAAATGGGTTACCTCCCTAAAGGCTTGTGACCATCAGTTTGGTTCCTGTAGGTGGGGTTTACACCCTACTGATAATGGTTTCTATCGAGATCTAGAGAACAGGTCAAACCAGCTCAGTGACATCCAGTTAGGCTGCCATCCTGAATCTAAGATCCACCTTTCTTGTCACATGTATACCCCAATCCCTCCTCTTCTTATTGCATGTATATCCCTAGATTGTCCCCCTCATTGCTCTATAACCTATAGTGCAACCCCTTTCTGTGACATATGTCTTTACCTGTAATTAGTGGGCTTGCATGTCCCCCAAAGATATATAGGCCATGGTTAGCAATAAAGAGCTCTCTTGGCCTCTACTCCCCCATCCTTTCTCCCTGGACCCTGGCTCCCCTGTTCCCTTTCCTCTTGTCCTCCTTCACTTCCTCCTCTCTCCAAGTGGACCACCAAGTGAGGCTGAGGTGAGCATGCTACCATGAAATGTGTCTGACTCCATTATTTCTATCTCCTTTATTTCTCATGCTCTCTAGGACTTTATTATAACCTCTATATATCTCAACCATACAATTGTGTCTATCAAACCCACGATTAGTTGTGGGGGGCTGGCTTTTCTCTGACAATAGTCCATTTGGAGTTTGTTCCACCAGGTCAAGCTTTTTATTTATGAGTTCTGAGAAGGTTGAGTAACAGTGTGCAACAAAAAAGGCCTGATTTGTGGCAGATATGGGACTGGTTTTGCCACCGTAACAATGCACCTGCTCACAAAGCCATCTCAGTATGCCAGTTTTTGGCAAAAAAAAAAAGCATGTCTCTTTAGCCCCACACACCTTACTCACCTGACCTTGCTCCATGCAATATCTTTCTGTTTTCACGAACAAAGAGGACAATAAAAGAGGTACACAAACTACATTTTGTTATAAGACAAGCTTTAAAACATGAATGAAGAAATATTAAATAACTGACCAAAAAAACAAAACTGTATTTAAGATATTTCTATACTGCTTCTTAATTGGTGTTCTCACTTGCAATATTCTTCACTTTTATCAGAGGGTCGTTGGTGGTGTGATTTATCCTTAACCATTTTTCACTGGAGGAGGAGAATCCCATTCCTTTGGAGGCAGGTCCAGTAGACAAAAGTGTTTGGGATATTAGAAACAGGCAACTTCCCTTCTCAGAACATAGCATGTTCACCTTTCAAAAACCCCTTTCCACTTCTGCTGGACTTACAGCAATTGTTCTGACAGTATTTTCAGCTCTCTGAGCACTTTCAGGAATTGCACAATGCACTCATTGTACCTAGTGGGGACTTGGGGCGTACCAAAGCCGAAACAAATGACAGCATGCCACCCACTGCTTGTTTGGCACTTTTTCTCTTAACATTATTGTTTGTTCACTGAAGTAACAAATGCAAAGGAATAAAAATGTAGTTTTAATCAAAAGCATGAGTTTTATGAAATGAACAAACATTACAAGCATCGTTCCATCTAATTTTTATACCTGTGAATGCCATGAGCATTTTTATGAGTGCTTAGAATATGCTGCTGAGCAGATGAACCTTAAAAAAGCATAAGGAATGTAAATTTGTGGTCTCTTCATTGAGAGAGAGAGAACACTGATTATAAGAACCATTTTGGGAGAGCGGGGAGGGAGGGGAAAAATGAGGACCTAATGTCGGGGGTTTAAATGGGGAGAAAATGTTTTGAGAAACGATGTACAAATGCGCTTTACACAATTGATGTGTGTATGGATTGAGATAACAGTTGTATGAGCCCCTAATAAAATGTTAAAAAAAAAAAGAACCATTTTAACAGCTGTTTGACTGAACTCAATAAAAATTATCAGTTTGACCAAACAGTTGAAATTGGCTGAATCCCACCACTGAGCAGAGGGGATTAACCCATCAGAGGATGAACCCACGTGGGGACTCTGCAAATGGATTTTAGGCTTTCATTGTCATCCATAGCCTTCTGCAAACCAGGGCCTCAGAATTCAAGCTCTAATACAATTCCCTCTTCCAGTCTTGGATTTTATTATTTATAATCTTTGGATAATACAGACTGATGTGCTTCTTCCATGTGAACTTTGCTGACCCCTAAGTTAGATGGCTGCCTGTTTTAAAATAAGCCTTTGAGGCCTGAGACACTATTCTTTCTGACAGCCCGGCATCACCTGGTCTCGTCATACATGTCTTTTGGTGGAGAGACGCACCCAGTTCGGTTGGGTAGATACCCAGATGTTGGATTTGTGGGTCTAGGGCATATGTATCTTTAGCTTTAGTTGTTAAAGCCAAACAGATTCCCAATCTTGTACCAATTTATACTCGGATTAGTATGAGAATTCTAGTTGTTCTACTACATCATCATCAGAGCTTGATATTGTCAGATATCATCTGCCTTTTCATATTTAGCTGTTTTAGTAGATTGAATCAACTGGCAACTGGTTTAGTGGAGGTGGACTGGTACCTCTTAGTGGTTTTAAATAGCATTTCTCTGCATTCAGCTGATAATCAATGATGTTGAGCACTTTTGCAAATACTTATTGGTCATTGAGTACATCCACGCCCCTTCACATCGATTTGGTTGCTTGTTTTTTAACTTCTGATATATCTTCCTGTAGACACCTCATGATCTGTGTGACAGGCTGGTATGCTTCTTCCATGTGGGTTTTGTTGCTTTCCTGCTAGAGGGCTGCTTGTTTAACTACAAGCCTTAAAGACCCCAGATGCTATAGCTTTTAATAGCCAGGCACCATCAGCTTTCTTTACCACATTTGCTTATTTTGTTTTTAGCGATCGTGTCGGGAAGGCTGTGCCACATTACTAGAACAAACAGTTCTTGTACTGAGATAAGATTTAAGTAGAGGCCCACAGTCCATCTGCTTCCTTGTTGCATTTGCATATATACATACATAAATAAACAAATACTCATGGTTGGTTTTTTTTCTTTCTTCTCTTTTTTTCTCCTACCCCCTTATGTATATCCCTTGTGCAACTCTCAGTCATTCCGCTCAAACACAATTTGATTGCTCAAACACGACTAGAAAAGCGACACCCTCCTCACCATCGATTTTAGAATGAAAAATCCTCCACTCAGGAACTGGACTAGTCAGCACTGCAGTCCCATCCTGGAGCAGGCGGGGCAGCCAACCAGATAACCCGGCGTCCGAAAGCTCCAACAGCTGAGATTGATTTTGGAACTTCCTCCTATTTGCACAGATATATCTGTAAACACACCATCTTGTTCTACCTCCAGAAACCCCAAGAAGCTGATCTTCATTTGTTACAAATAAACTCATGTGAATTATTTGTGTGTGTGTGTCTGTGTGTGTGTGTGTGTGTGTAAGAAAGAGCTTTATATACAAGCGAAATTGAATATTGAGAAAATACCCCAGCCCAGTCCATAAGTCCAATATTAGCCTATATGTCTGATACCAATCTATAAAGGCATCTTCTGACTCATGAAACACATGCAATGACATCAAATGCAGGAAAATCACAGGCCAGTGGGTGGGAAATCTTGTGGCTCCAGTGGTGTTGTAAGCATTTCAGTGCTGGCAGTGGTCTCCATGCGGCTTCTCCAGCCCCCAGGGCTGCATCAGGGTAGATCCCTGTGGCTTCTCCTCAGGAATGTCTCTCAGGGAGTCAGCCTAGTCAGTAGAGAGTCTCCAAGGGAGTGAGCAGAGAAAGCCATGTGAATTCTTAAAAACAAAAACAAAACCTTGTACCAAAGAAAGCAAACTGGACAAAATAATAATTTATAAATTATCAAGTGTTCATGAGGGAGGGGGGAGCAGGGAGGGAGGGGGAAAATGAGGAGCTGATGCCAGGGGCTTAGGTGGAGAGCAAATGTTTTGAGAATGATGAGGGCAATGAATGTACAAATGTGCTTTACACAATTGATGTATGTATGGATTGTGAAAAGAGTTGTATGCGCCCCTAATAAAACGATTTCAAAAAAAGAGGACTTAGTCCTTCATCAAGGTTACAAATTAAGTGGAGGAATATATACAGGAGAAAATACATTTAAAGGGTGAGGAGGCAAATGCAATGTTACTTTTAAACTTTAATGCAAGTTGGAGGTAGAAAAATAATATTAGAAATATATTGCACAAAGTCCCCAATAAAATGATTTAAAAAATAAAATAAAGAAAAGAAAGCACAGTGGGAAGAAGCAAAAGTGGGTGGGGAGACGAGCAGAGAGAGTAGGGCAGCAGGGTGGTTCCCTACCAGTGCCAACTGCACCAAGAAGCCAAGACAGGCAGCCAAGGGATTTGCAGGTTGACAGACTTCTTCGCCCACAGGGCGGAGCTCCTGTCTGAAGTCTGCCTTATCTCTGTAACAGCATTGACTGGGCTTTGTTCAATGTCAGTGCCCAATGAAGACTGCTAATTAGTTGGACCTGTCAGTGAAAACCAGAGCTCAGAGCCTGCCTTTCTGGGGCCTTGTGTGGGATAAAAGATGGAGAAGATGAAAGAAAGAGCACAGAGTAAGGCCATGTGGTTGACGAAGATGTGATATAGTTTATAAAGTTATGGTCTACATCCTTAGTTTGGTGAGTACTGTCTAGAGCTGGGGTTCTTGACCTTCCTAATGCCGTGACCCTTTAATACAGTTCCTCCTGTTATAATGACCGCCCTCAACCATAAAATTATTTTCGTTGCTACTTCATCACTGTCATTTTGCTACTGTTATGAATCGGGCGACCCCTGTGAAAGGGTCTTTGACACCCAAAGGGGTCATGACCCACAGGTTGAGAACCACTGGTCTGGAGTCTTAAAAGCTTGTGAGTTGCAATACAGTGGTTGGTCTCCATTTCCCAGGAGCAAAAGAGAAAGAGGAAGCCAAAGAAGAAATGAGTCCAACAAGACAAATAATCGACATAAACTATGACCTCATCTACCCTGAGACCAGAACACCTAGATGGTACCCAGCCACCACAACTGACCATTCTAGCCAGGGCCACAGGAGTGGACTCTGATAGAACAGGAGAAAAGTATGAAACAACCTCAAATTCCTCAAAAGCAAAGCCAAAGCCAAACTTACTAAAGCAATCTAGACTAGAGGGTTCCTCTCCAAGGCTGTTGAGCTGAGATCCTGTTCAATCCTTGACCTGCCCCCTGAGCTCACCTGGTAGCAAAATAACAAGCTGACTCAACCAATAATGAACATCACCCCTAAGTACTGTGCTCCTTAAAAAAAAAAAATCACTGTATGAGACCCCAGGCTGAACAATGATTTTAAAACAAAGAGGAGCATGTAGGGGGCAGAGGATAGATCCACAGCAATGGAATAATGTGTAATAATGTTCACACATTGTGTGAATGCAACCAGTGTCACCAAACTACCTGTATAGAAATCGCTGGGTGGGAAACTGCACCCGCTGTGCAAGCCTTCACTGAAACCACAATCAAAAATTATTATTATTATCTAAATGACTAAGAAGTGAGATAACAGTGCCAAGGAGAGACCAGGTCACCACTGGGCTTACTGGAGCACGGAGGCTGGGTCATAAGCTCAGAGAAGAAAGTGAGATACGTGAAGGGAGGAAGGAGAGTAATTAATGCCACGTCGTTCTTTTTCAAACGAACAGTGCATCGCTACGTGGACCGGGGCAATTTCTAGAACCCGAGAGATAATTACATCCAACTATGATTTCATAAGCAAAATAAATGGAGAGGCTCAGAGATTTGCTTAAGGAAACGCAGCTAGTTACTGGCCGCAGAGCTATGACTTGGCCCCCATTGCAGGGGGGTCTCCGTTATAAACATGACATCTCGCTGCTGGGCTGCTCTCTCTCCAGTCCAGGCCCTCACAGGGAGACATCTGCGTTAAATGAACATCTGGGGCGGCTGTGACCCTATGATTGAAATCGCAGGCTCGTGCGGAGGCACTCTCCATGGACGCAGGTGTCACAGGGGCGCGGATGGTCAGAGGCAGCCTCCACCTGCCCCCTCTGAAGCCCGTGGAGGGGTGGGGCGGGCAAGCCGGACCCCAGACACCCGATGATCTGATCGTGCTTTAAATGCGTGGGGGTGGGGCAAGGAGTGTGCTTTTCCACATGGCATTTACTATTTTTAGAAGCTGGGGGAAATGTTTTAAAATCTTTATTAGATGGGAGAGTGGGTAGGTGAAACAGCCCCTGTGCCAGGGTGCCCAGCAGCTGCCACCTGGAAAGCAGGTTGTGGCGGCTGAAGATCGGGCAGGGCTCAAGGGGAAGCCAACTGTATTTCCTGTCCCTTGGCTTTGTGTTTGGGGTTGCCAGTTGCTGGTCTGCTTTGTTGAGCCCCTGTGCAGAGATGGTAGACTTCCTTGGCTTGGTCAAGGAGGGGGATGGGGGTGAAAAACAGATACTGGAGCAGGGAGTTGAAGTCCTGTGACGTTGGGGAAAACGATTTCTGTGAAATCTTACCTGAGGGTCGGCTATGAGGAAGAGAAAGAAGGTCCTGACCTATTACTCCTCCAGCTCCAGCCTGCGTTTTTCTGACAGGCAGAAAAAGTTCAGTGTCTACCCTGCATGAAAGAATGAGTGACCGATCGTAAAGCAAGGCAGCACGTCCTTTCAAGAGATGAAAAGATGGGATACCCTTTACGTTGATTTTTTTCTTTTAAATCATTTCATTGGAGGCTCGTACAATTCTTATCACAATCCATCCATCCATCCATTGTGTCAAGCACATTTGTATATTTGTTGCCATCATCATTCTCAAAACAGTTGCTTTCTACTTGAACCCTTAAGATCAGCTCTTCATTTTCCCCCTCCCCCCCCTTTCCCTCCCTCATGAACTCTTGATAATATATAAATTATTATTTTGTTATATCTTAAACTGTCCAATGTCTCCCTTCACCCACTTTTCCGTTGTCCATCCCCCAGGGAGGAGGTTATATGTAGATCTTTGTAATCGGTTCCCCCTTTCTACACCACCTTCCCTCCACCCTCCTGGTATCACCACTCTCACCACTGGTCCTGAAGGGGTCATCTGTCCTGGATTCCCTGTGTTTCCAGTTCCTATCTGTACCAGTGTACACCCTCTGGTCTAGCCAGATTTGTAAGGTAGAACTAGGATCATGATAGTGGGGGAAGAAGCATTTAGGAACTAGAGGAAAGTTGTATGTTTCATTGTTGCTACCCTGCAACCTGACTGGCTCATCTCCTCCCCGTGACCCTTGAGTAAGGGGATGTCCAGTTGCCTACAGATGGGCTTTGGGTCTCCACTCTTCACTCCCCCACTCATTCACAATGATATGATTTTTTGTTCTTTGATGCCTGATACCTGATCCCTTCAACACAGACTGGTGTGCTTCTTCCATGCAGGCTTTGTTGCTTTTGAGCTAGATGACTGTTTGTTTACCTTCAAGCTTTTAAGACCCCAGATGCTATCTCTTTTGATAGCCAGGCACCATTAGCTTTCTTCACCACATTTGCTTATGCACCCACTTTGTCTTCGGCGATTGTGTCTGGAAGGTGTGCATCATGGAATGCCAATTTAATAGAACAAAGTGTTCTTGCATTGAGTAAGTACTTGAGTGGAGGTCCAATGTCCTTCTGCTGCCTTAATACTAAACCTATAAATATATGCACGTAGATCTATTTCTCCACCATCCTATATATATTTACATATGTACATGCCTGTATTAGACCTCTATAAATACCCTTTGTCTCCTAGTTTTCTTTTTTAAGTCATTTTATTGGAGGCTCGTACAGTTCTTATCACAATCCATACATCCATCCATTGTGTCAAGCACATTTGTACATTTGTTGCCCTCATCATTTTCAAAACATTTTCTTTCTACTTGACCCCTCAGTATCAGCTCATTTCCCCCTCTCCGTACCTCATGAACCCTTGATCATTTATAAATTCTTTTTTTTTTTCATGTCTTACGCCGACCGATGTCTCCCTTCACCCACTTTTCTATTGTCCGTCCCCCTGGGAGGGGGTTATATGTAGATCATTGTGATCCGTTCGTCCTTTCTCCCCCCATTCAACGGCACAGAACTAAACCCAGAACAGGAGTCCCAACAGCTACCTGGGGTTCCACACCAACAGGAGCGCAAGGCCGCTCTCCGATAGCTTCCCTCTCCTGACATTCAGCACTGCCTGATGGCCGGCCACCATAGCCACTGGATGTCCCTCAAAGTCCCAGACATCCAAAGAAGACCCAGACTCCCCTAAAGGATCAACAGTCTAGTGGTCAGTCTTCCCCAAGCCTTCCCAGCCCTCCTGTCTGGGCTTAAACAGGACCATCTGGCCCTCAGGAGACCGTCGAGAAGAGTTCTATGTTTTTGTTTTATTTTGCGCTTATTCCTACCTGAAATGTTTTAAAGCCAGATAAAGACCTAACTGATGAACTGTGGTGTTGGGAGACAACAGCTGTTCTCATTTTGCTTCCAAAAGTGATTCTGGGGTTCTAGGCATGGGAATTTTTTAACTTCTACAATTGGGAACACAGCATTCCCAAATAGCTGGAAAGCCCTGGAAGCCCCAAGGGGTCAGACCACGCTGCTCAGGGAGAACTTGAATCTTGGGTGAACAAGTCTCCCACAACTTGAGAACTGGGTTTGGAAGACTCGCCATTGTCCCTGCAAGGGAAACAGCCATTTTTATGTTATTTATTTCTTTTTTGCCCTAGGGGCTCAGAACCGGGATGGCTTTTCTGCTAGCAGTTTTTATTAGGGTCTGTCACCCCGGCTTTCAGAAAAAGAATTCTATCCCCTGAATGTACCCAGGAAGAAAGCATCTCTCAGGCATGCAGCAGTGAAGGGACAGCACCTTCAGAAAAGCCAGCTTTGCTCTGGGGAACGATGGAGTGGTATCAGCCTCTTTGGACAACGCCAATCAGCACAACCCACTGAACTGTTACCACCGAGTTACAATAGCACGAAGGTGGTGCCTGCTTCCTTTCCTGCTACTGCAGAGGGCAAAAGAGGGAGCCTCATCCCAGCATGGCCACCCAGAGCTGGGAGGCGTTTCAGGGAAAAGGCGGCCAGTGTCCCCCATTGGATGCATGATTGCCACCATAGCCGGCGGGGCTCCTTGCCAGCCCAGACTCAGGTTGGCTTCTCTGCTGTGAGTCCACAAACGTCTTCAACAGTCACCTGTCTTTGAGCTTTCAAAGCTACTCCAGAACCAACGCACTTGAGGCCTCTGATTTTAACATATTTCGGTCCAGTTGAATAAAATCAATAGTGACTGAGTGGGTGACTTATCAGAAACAGTGCCCTGGGGAAACCTATATAAATATGGTCCAAGTTTCTGACTTGCTCAAGCAACTTACCATCCAGTGCGGGGAGGCCCTAGAGATGTCAGCTAGGGGTTCTGCCCACTCAAGGTCTCTTGCTAAGAGAAACGGCCCCACTCTGGCCCCAGCTTAGAGAGACAGCCCCAAGCTGCTCTGATGGTCCAGAATGGCTCCTGATTAGAGAGGAACAAGGGGCAAACCCAAAGGCCATCCCCCTGGCTAGACTGTGACCTTAAGTTGGATACTTAAACAGAATTGCAAACACTCGGTCTGGAGTGGCATAACCCAGCCACAGAACTAGAACCTTCAATAAGGCAGCTCTGTTTACTGCTATGTCTTCCAGCCCAGTGCCTGGCTTAAAGGTGCTTAGTAAATGCTGGTTGAGTGAATGATTCATGTCAATGAATGGACTGGGAGCTTCACAGATGAATGATTCAGGTTTCGTGTTGGCTATTTCGCCCAACTGTTCCGGGACCCAGGAGACTGGACCATAGGTACAACATGAAAGGGCTTCTTTGACCTTGAGCTCCTAGGAGGAAGTCAGTAGCCCTGGTGGCCGTAGTGGTTACATGTTGGGCTGCAATCCACAAGGAAAGAAGTTTGAGACCACCAGCTGCTCTAAGGGAGAAAGATGAGGCTCTCTATTCTCATAGAGTTCCAGGTTCAGAAACCCACAGGAGCAGTTCTGCCATGTCGCGTAAGTCCTATAGCATCGCTATAAGTCAGCGTCTACCTGCTGGCAGTGAACTTGGATGCTTTTCCTTGGAGGAAGAAGTCAGAGGGAAGGGGGAGAGTGAGCTTAGGGTATTTTTACCCCACCAAAGGCTACATCCCTGCAAGGTGGCGCTAGCTCCTGCTCCCGTTTCCCTTGTATCTGCAGGCCCAAGTGTGGCCATGATCCCCCAGTGCTACTAGCCCCAGGTAACACGGATCCTTGGTGGTTTCTCCCACCCACCTCCGTAAATAAATCCCTTTATTAAACTCTCCTCAAATTACCCACTGTTGAGCACGCCATCTGTTTCCTACCGAGGCCCTGAGGTTCCCAAAGGTAAGCGTGCGTGGTGCTCTCCAGTTCTCTCTATGGCAGCGGTTCTCAACCTGTGGGTCATGATCCCTTTGGGGGTCGAACAACCCTTCACAGGGGTCGTCCGATTCATAACAGTAGCAATATGACAGTGATGAAGTAGCAACAAAAATAATTTTATGGTTGGAAGGGGTCACCACAACATGAGGAACTGTATTACGGTCGCGCTATTAGGAAGGTTGAGAATCACTGGTCTATGGGCTAGTACATTCTGCTCGGCCCTCTCCGAGGATGCTCACTGCTGCTCTTCTTCACAGAAGCATGTCGGCTGGGAGGGATTGGCTCAAAGTGGCCCAGGGTGGGGCGGGGAGGGCGCTGGTGGGGAGGAAGAGTGGTGTCTCCTGTTTCCACGCCAGAAAACACACTGCTTGACTAGTCACAGAGGAAGACCCTTCCGTGGGGTGCCTGTCTTTCTTCAGGATGAGGTCCAGGCCCGAGGCAGCTTCCCTTCTCTGGCCCCGAACACACTCGGTTGAGTGGTTTCATTGCATCACCAGCAGCCAGCAAGCCCAAGGCAGGCTCTCGCGGTGGGCGGGACGGCTGCTGTGCTCCAGCCACGCAGCTCATTGACCAAAAGTAATTAGAGCCGGACCAGGGCGGGGCGAACTCTGCCCTTTCGTCACACTGCCTATTGAGGAGCAAGGCTTACTGTGAGCCCCTCTGTCATTTTCTAGGATGGGGCTCCTGAGAGTGGTGGGCGCAGTGGCTTAGTTTTATTTTTATGACAATTTGCCCTCCCTGAGCATACTGGTGAGAAAGCGTACATTGTAAGGCTTCTAAAAAGGAGATTAAAAGGGTGTCAGATGATCCAGAGCCTTTTCTTGTCTCTAAGAAAAGTATCTTTTTTTAAGCTCTTGGGCGCATTTTATCTTGTCGGCTGGGGACCGACTCTTAAAGCCAGTTCCCACGAGGGAGGTTGAGCAGCCGTCTAAGCTAGAAACGCCGATTTCCTACCTAAGACTCGAGTGGAAAAACACAGCGCCCGAGTTTCTCTCACGGGCTCTCTTCCCCCTTTCCCTCATCCTTTTTTTTTATTAAAAAAAGATAAACTGGTTTCTTTAGGCCCAGCCTTTTGGCAACGGCCATTTAAAAGGCAGAATCATGTGGGAATTATTAATTTTGCATGGGATCAACTCTGGCCTCAGCTTTCACTTGAGATGCAGTTACATGAAAAACAGACTGTGTTAATTTCACCCCCTCTGGGGTTGCTTGGCAACGGGCCTTGCTGCAAAACCATCCCTTTCCCCTTGGCCCAGAGTGATCTCTTCAGGGTGTTGCTCGTGCTAAGGCAATCGTCACCCTGTCGCTGTCGCTGTCGTGCCTGCATGTGCGCCTCTGCTCCTGATGGCAAAGGGGGTTGGTGGCCCCACTCCAGTCATGCTGGCTGGGAGGTGACAAAGCCCCGAGCTTGTCAGTGTGGAGAATAAACTCTGCTCAGGAGCTGAGATTAGGGCACGTGAGTCAACAGAACGAAGCAGGAGCCTGGTCGGATGGGCTCCGGGAGGCCAGAGGGGGTGAACTTTACTGGGTAAACACTGAAGTCCTTTCAACAGAAAAACAGAAAAGCTATCATTATGATTTGATTTAGAAATACTCCTAAGATACATTGTTAAGTAAGAAGTCCAAATAGTATGCATAGGATGCTAGCATGCCATTGGGGGGGCGGGAGGGGCAGTGTAAAAAAGCTTGATTATGTTTGCATAAAGAAAAAATATAACTGGTCTCCTGTGATTGTTACAGGGAGGTGGGGGTGATAAGGTAATAAGAGGCAAAGGTGGGACTGAGCTGTTTTACCATGTGCCTTTTTTATCCTGTTTTACTTTTATAAACCTAGTCCTACCCCCGACCCCCAAAATGTTTTTCCTCAACATTTAAAAACTGTGAGCAACCCAATGAAAGTTATTTGAAAAAGTTAGGGAGAGGTTATGTGATAATATCTTATACTATTTTTGCAATGTTATTGGCAAGTCTGGGTGTTTTTCAAAATTTAAAAGAAAATTTACATGTTAGCAGCTCATACAAATTTTCTACAGTCTTCTCTTGCTATTAAACATCATTCTTAAAAAAAAAAAACAGACATAGGTAGTGGGGGAGCAGGACACTAACCCACCCAAAGGGAGGGTATTGTTTATATCTCCACAGGAGAGGGAGAGAGAGACCAGGCTTCAACCTGGTGCGCCAAGATGTGGATACAACATTCTGGCATGTAGCAGGGAACCAATAGAGAGGTCTACAGAGCCTGCCCCAATCCCAACTATGTGGACACCACCCCCAGAAGAATGTACTTCGGAGGACAGCACGGAAGCTACACCTTGTGGAGAGGGGCACGTCTGATCAGAGCACACAGGGGCAAACGAAGAGGGAAGGAGAGAGAGTGGAACACATCCTGGCCCACCAAGCCCCGAGGACAATATTCTTGCTCTGAGTAGCCAATGCACAGAGAGGACCATAAGGCCGGCCCCACCATGAGAAATGGCATCCCTCACTGACCCTTAGCACTACGGGGGACAACACTGGAGACACAATGCAGGAATTGTGCCCAATCTGACCCCATCATACTGGGCGAAACACTAAGGGTGTGCCACAGAGCAGCAAGGGGAGCAAAGCAATGAAATCCCCGAGGAATGCCAAAAATAGACTTTCAGAGTGTGTCACCCCATCAGACTCGACTGGCAAACACTCCTAAAGGTCAAAAAACAGACCTGGAACTATTTATAGGCTTCTCTTTTTTTTGTCATTGGCTTTCTTTTTGTTGTTGTTTCTTTTGTCTTCCTTTGTTGTTTTGTTTGGCTTTGCCTTGTTTTTGTACTTATTATTGTCTCCGCATGTCTATCTAGATAAGATAGGCAGGATAAACAATTCAGAGGAGAAAACAACTGGACCAATGGTTCTGGGAGGACACGGGAGTGGAGGAGGTGGGAGAAAGGAAAGGGGGTGTCAACCAACCCAGGGACAAGGGAACAAGTGAACTAGCATCGATGGAGAGAAGGGAATAGGGTGCCTAGTAGGGCTTAATCAAGGGCAATGTAACTTCGAGGAATTTGAAACCTGAATGAAGGCCGAACATGATAGTGAGACAAGAGAAAAGCAAAAGGAAATAGAGGAAAGAACTAGGAGGCAAAGGACATTTATAGAGGTCTAAATACAGGCATGTACATATGTAAATATATTTATATATAATGATAGGGAAATAGATCTATGTACTTATATGTTGAGTATTAAGGTAGGAAGTGGACATTGGGCTTCAACTTAAGTACTCCCTCAATGCAAGAACACTTTGTTCTAACAATCTGGCATTCTGTGATGCTCACCTTCCCCACATATCATTGAAGACAAAATGGGTGCATAAGCAATTGCGGTGAAGAAAGCTGATGGTGCCCTGCTATCAAAAGATATAGCATGTGGGGTCTTAAAGGCTTGAAGATGAACAAGTGGCCATCTAGCTGAGAAGCAACAAAGTCCATATAGAAGAAGCACACTAGCCTGTGTGATCATGAGGTATCAATGGAATCAGGTATCAGGTATCAAAGACCCAGAACAAAAAATCCTACTAATGTGCAGGGGACAGTGTGGAGTGGAGATCCAAAGCTCATCTGTAGACAATTGGACGTTCCCTTACAGAAGGGTCACAAGGAAGAGACGAGCCATTCAGGGTGCTGTATAGCACCAATGAAACATACAACTTTTCTCTCATTCTTTAATGCTTCCTTCCTTCCACTATCATAACCTCAATTCTACCATACAAATCAGATTAGACCAGAACATGTACACTGCTACAGATAAGAGCCCACAACACAAGGAATCCAGGACAGATAAACCCCTCAGCACCAATAATGAGAATAGAGATACCAAGAGGGTAAGAGGAAGGTGAGGGGGGAAAAGGGGGAACCGAACACAATAATTGACATATTAACCCTCCGCCCCAGGGGCACAAACAACAGAAAAGTGGGTGAAGGGCGACATGTATGATTGGAAAATAGTAATAATTTATAATTTATCAAAGATTCATGAGGGAGGGAGGGTGGGAAAGGGAGGGGAAAAATGAGGAGCTGATATCAAGGGCTCAAGTAGAAAGAAAATGCTTGGAAAATGATGATGGCAACAAATGTACAGATGTGCTTGATACAGTGGATGTATGTGCGGATTGTGATAAGAGCTATAATACCCCCCAATAAAATGATTTTTTTATAATGATCAGATATTTGATAATTTGAGTTCCTTCTAAATTTAAACAAACAAACAAATAAAACCATCATTCTTGCTCTCTTCTGTAAAGGGACCATGATATGTATATTTTGCATGATGTGGCTCAGAGTTGAAGGAACTTTAATCCTTTTTAGTTGCTCTCCAAAGGCCTCACCTGGGAGCAGTGGGGGTCACTGGCGGAAACAGGCTAGGTTGTTAACCGAGAAGTTGGAAGCTCACGTCCACCCCGAAGCATCTGGGAAGAAAAGCCTGCCAATCTATTTCCAAAACTTAACCACTGAAAACCCTCAGGATTCCTGGCACTGGGGTCCTTCGACACCCTTCTCACCCTGAACAAAAGCCACTTCTGAAGAGTTGCCTTTCTGCCACCTGAAAGACAGGCCTAGAGGGTGAGGAGGAGCCTCGTAGGACAGGGTAGATTGGCCCCGGTGGATTTCCAAGATTCCATGGGAATAGAATTCCTCCTCTTTCCCCATCAGAGCGGCTGATGGTTTCAAACTGCGGACACTGTGGGCAGCAGCCCAACGGGGCACCACTGTGCTACACGCTGCAAAGAGTTTCACTAACCAACCTGCTTGCTTCACCGATTAAACCTTCCCAGGCTCCCACGTCAAGTACTAGCCATCCCTGGTTGGCTTACCATTTGCAGAATGTGTTTTTAGAGTCCTTTTCAGAGTAACTGGATGGCAGAGGACGGCACTTTATTTTTCTGATGGCCTTTTTTCACTAGCAATAGTCATCTGAGATTCATCCATTTCTTTTTATGGCTTGATAGCTCTGTTTAAAAAAATAATTCTGAATGATGAGGGCAATGAATGTACAAATGTGCTTTACACAATTGATGTATGTATGGATTGTGATAAGAGTTGTATGAGCCCCTAATAAAATGATTAAAAAAATAAATTAAAAAATAATTGTATAATATTTCATTGTATGAGCCCATAGTTTGTTTATCCATTCATATCAAAGGACATCTTAGTTGCTTCCAATTCTTGGTGATTATAAATGAAGATGCTATACACCTTTGGGTTCAGTCAGCTGGGATATCCACTTTCAAATCAGGAACACAACTGCTGGATTATATGTAAGATTATGTTTAGTTTTGTAAGAAACTCCTAAACTCCTTTCGAACGTGGATATACCACTTGGCATTCAGAATACCAGTGAATGAGTTTCCATTGCTTGATGTCCTTGCTAGCAGTTGGTATTCAAGGGATTGGATTTTAGCCATTCTAGTTAGGTAGGAGTATCACAGTGTTGCCCACCAGGGAGCTGCTGTGTCCAGAGCCTTTATGAGCTTCACTAAGCACTCATGGTTGACTAGATCAGATCCCTCTCTCTCCTGAGGTCAGCTGATATCAGGTGGCCTTTGTGATCAGGCCAGTCTCACCACTACGACAAACACCACCCAACTATGGGCTAGAGGACTAGACAAGAAACAAAACACCAAATTCACTACCCCCTGAGTCCATTCCAACTCCCAGCAGCCCTCCAGAACAGGGTAGAAGTGCCCCTGTGGGTTTCTGAGTCTGTCATTGTTCAGTGGAGTAATAAGCCTCATCTTTCTCCCTCAAAGTGGCTGGTGGTTTCAAACTGCTGACCTTAAAGTTAACCATCCAATGCATCATTCCAAGGCTATAGCATTACCTTTCAAGGACAAAGGCTAAAGCTACATTACTTGAGGTGTGGGGGGCATTGGAAAAAACTCAGCAGAGAGATTAGAGAGAGAAATCAGTTGGGTTGCAGCAAATGCTGGGTCTTTCGGAAGCTGCAGGCGGAAGGACTGGCATTTATTCTCTATGTCTCCACAAAGGGATTCAGACTCTGCCTGTGCTTTGCAAAGACATAGGACAGCGCTGGAACCTGTGGCAACCTGAGACCGATTTGTAAAATGAGTGAGCCAGCTCTCCCTTCCGACTGGCTTCTGTTAAAGAAGATGGCTGGATTACGGCTCCCATTCAACTCCTGTTGCACTCAACTCTACGCTCTATCAAGTCTCAGGCAAGTTGTCATTTACTGACTCCTAGAAACACGAATAAAACCGTGTTCTTACAATTAATAGATCTCAGTTCCCTAAAGAGTAGAGGGCCTTCGTGCATCAAAAATATTTGTCTTTTTAAAAATAGCCATTTATTGTGCAAAGGTACAATAAAATCAGTGTCTTGGACAAAAAAAATCAAATAAACAATAACTATATATTGAGGGACTCTTTTTTCTGTTAACGTACTCCAGTCTCTTTTTATAAGTATTATTTTATCATGTTCTTCAGTGGAGGTTTACAGAACAGTGCAGGTTCCTATTCAATAATCTATACACAAGTCATCCTGTAACATCAGTGACATTCTTCACAATGCATAAACATTTTCATTATTTCCATTCTGGTTGTTTCATTTTGATTTATCTAGTTTCCCTGCTCCTTTCCCGTCTCATTTTTACTTTAAAGTAATTGCTCAACCCTTTGGTGTTATGTAGGTGAATTTTTGAAGGAGCACAGTCCTAATGGGTGATAATCATTTTTTTTTAGCCAATTTTCTTTTTAACTATGAGGTGAACTCAGAGGTAAGTTTCTACTCAAGATTTTTTTAACAGTTTTATTGGCACTTCATTCACATGTCATACAATTCAATTAATGCAAACATATCAAGAAGAATTGTACAATTATCACCACCATCAAGTCTAGAGCATTTTCTTCTTCCTTGTACTCACTGCTATTCATGTAATTATTATTTTTAATTGTCATAAAAATATACATCAGTTCAAGATGTGAAAACTATCTTGGGGCAGTAGTCTTGGGAAGTCCTCTAGTCTCAACCAGTCTGCTAGATCTTTTTACTTGAGTTTTCAAGGAATTTGAGATTCTGCTCCACGTTGTTCTCTCTATCAGGGTTCCTCTACTGTGACTGCTTAGAATGGTGGTGGTCATAGCTGGGCACCACTTAGCTCTTTTGGTCTCAGAGAGAAGTGTGTAGTCCATGTAGACTAATGGTCTTGTAAGACTACTTCTTCTTTGGGCCTTTTGTTTCCTTCTTTCTCTTTTATTCTCTTGATGAGTAGAGACCAATAGTTGTATCTTAGACAACTGCTCACAAGCTTTTAAGATTACAGATACTACTTACCTGCGTAACTTTATGATCTATATTGTGTCAGTGGACAGAGCTGTCTCATGAGAGCTGTTAATATACTCTTAAGATACCTATAAAATTGCTGGGTCACATCATGCTAATTCTATGTTAATTATATGAGAACCAGGATATTAACATCGATATACTCAAGATACAGAACATTTCCATAACCACAATGGCGTCTCAGGGTGCCCTTTAATAGCCACATGCCCTTATCTCCCGATCCACATCCCCTCCTTAACCTTCGGCAACAACTAATCTCTTTCGCATTTCTAGAATTTTATATAAAAACTTATAATTTCCATATACTGTTATGTAAATGGAGTCACATAGTATAAAACCTTATGAAATCAGCTTTTTTTTTTTAACTCAGTAAAATTCTCTACAGGTTCAGCCACATTCATGTCCCTAGATATACCTAGGGCTATGCATCTATCAATTGTTTGTGACTTTCTATGGCTAAATAGTAGCTAAGGAGCTCTGGTGGCATAGTAGGTGAGGCATTGAGCTGCTAACCACAAGGTCAGCAGTTCAAACCCACCAGCCAGCTGATCTCTGGGAGAAAGATGGCAGGGTCCTCCTGTAAAGATTTAAAATCTCCAAAACTCAAAGGGGAAGTTTACTCTGTTCTATAGGGTTACTATGGGCCAAAATCAAGGCCAGCGGGTTTGGATTAGGTTTTGAGTATTTCATAGTACAGTTTAACCATTGGCCTATTGGAGGTGTTTTGGGGATGAAAAGATGCCAAATCCAAACTTTCTCCTTCAAAACCAAACCAAACTCAAAGTGGATTCCAACTCATAGTGACCCTATAAGACAGGGTAGACCTGGCCTGTGAGTTTCTGAGATTGTAACTCTTTACAGAAGTAGAAAGCCCTGTCTTTCTCTCATGGCGCACCTGGTGGTTTCGAACTTGTGGATCCCAGCCCAACGTGTAAACACCATGCCACCAGACCCCTTTATTCAACCTGAAGACCAAGACAACCATCCAGATGTGCGTGAGCTCAAAATGTTGTCCAAAGGACACACAGCCACGTGGCTAACTAGAAACAACAGGAATGAAGGAAATCACCACAAAACCAGGCTTGGCATCAGCTCGAGTGATCACTGCAGCAGGTGGGAAAGACCATGATTAGGAATCGTGCCATCAGAAAAGCTTACAAGATTGCCCTGGACTAGAGCTTTCTGCATCTGATGGTTGGGCTATGACTCATGACAATGGAGCCCTAGTATTCCAGCTTCCTGTTAAGTCACTACAGGTACACCCAGGCCAAATTCCCTAAGGGCAAGCCTTCCCCTCTCAGGACTGGCCAGGGGAGTTAGAATCCATTTCAAATACACTCTGCCTGAGCTCTTTACAGTGATGGTTAATGGTTCAGTTCAGAAAGAACCGAAAAGTAGGGAAGAACTAATATCAAGACTCAACATGGAGTTAGAGCTCTTACGGTGAGCCACAACCTTCCACCAATCGTGTGCTTTAGAATTTCATCTCTAGTACCAAGGACAATCGGGTTGTTTCTGGTGGAGGGTGATGACCAGTGTGAAGAGGTAAAGGAAAGATTAGTGGAGGGCAAGAGAGAGACATGGGCTTCAAGAAGTTCACGGCCAGGTGGGGCATCTAGATACACCGTCAGGGGGTTCCAATCCAGTCTAGTGAGATCATGCAAAGCACTTGGGTGCAAACAAGCAGGTCAGTGAAGGCTCCCCTGAGACATGGCGTCTAAGCTGAGGCCGGAGGGTGACCACTTCAGGGAAGACAAGCAGAAGCAGATGGGGAGGCAAACAGGGCACTAACACACCCAAGGGGAGGGTATTGTTTATATCTCCACAGGGAAAGAGGGACCAGACTTCAACCCGGTGCCCCAAGATGTGAATGCAACATACTGGCTTGAAGCAGGGGACCAGTAGAGAGGTCTGAGGGGTCGGGCCCAATTCCAATAACATGGACAGCTGTCCCTCCCCCCAGAATAATTTACTTCAGAGGATAGCACTGAAGCTACAGCTCAGGGAGAGGGACACGTCTGATCCGAGAACATGGGAGCAAATGAAAGGGGAAGGAAAAAAGAGTGGAGCACATCTTGGCCCACCAAGCCTGGAGGACGAAATCACTGCTCAGAACAGCCAATGCACAGAGAGGATATTATGGCCGGCCCCACTACAAGACACGACATCCCTCACTGACCCATAGAGCTACAGGGGACAACACTGGAAACATAGTGTGTAAATTGCGCCTCATCTGACCCCACCACACGAGGCAAAACACTAAGGGCGTGCAACAGAACAGCAAGGGGAGCAGAGCAAGGAAGTCCCAAGGGAATACAAAAAATGGACTTTGGGGCCAGGATGTGGCACCCCATCAGACTCTACTGGAAAACACTCCTAAAGGTCAACAAACAGACCTTGAACTAGTTATAGGCTTTTCTTTTTTTGTCATTGTTTTTGTTGTTGATGTTTTGTTTTGTTTTCTTTTGTTGCTTTGTTTTGCTCTGTCTTGTTTTTGTGCATATTATTATCTCTGCAAGTCTATCTAGATGAGATAGATTGGATAAACAATCTGGAGGAGCAAACAATGGGACCAACAGTTCCCAGGGGCCATGGGAGAGTGGGAGGTAGGGGGAAAGGAAGTGGTGTTAACAAACTCAGGGACAAGGGAACAACAAGTGATCCAAAATTTGTGGTGAGGAGGGTCTAAGAGGCCTGGTAGGACTTGACCAAGGGCAATGTAACAGAGAGGAATTACTGAAACACAAACGAAGGCTGAGCATGATAGTGGGACAAAAGGAAAGTAAAAGGAAATGGAGGAAAAAACTAGGAGGCAAAGGGCATTTATAGAGGTCTAAATATAGGCATATACATATGTAAATATATTTACATATGAGGATGGGGAAATAGATCTATGTGCATATATTTATAGGTTTAGTATTAAGGTAGCAGATGGACATTGGGCCTCCACTCAAGTACTCCCTCAATGCAAGAACACTTAGTTCTATTAAACTGGCATTCCATGATGCTCACCTTCCTGACAGGATCACTGAAGACGAAGAGGGTGCATAAGCAAATGTGGTGCAGAAAGCTGATGGTGCCCAGCTATGAAAAGATATAGCATCTGGGGTCTTAAAGGCTTGAAGATAAATAAGCAGACATCTAGCTCAGAAGCAGCAAAGCCCACATGGAAGAAGCACAACAGCCTGTGTGATCAGGAGGTGTTGAAGGGATCAGGTATCAGGCATCAAAGAACAAAAAATCATATCACTGTGAATGAGGGGGAGTGTGAAGTGAGGACCCAAAGCCCATCTGTAGGCAACTGGACATCCCCTTATAGAAGGGTCTCGGGGAGGAGACAAGCCAGTCAGGGTGCAGTGTAGCAACAATGAAACATACAATTTTCCTCTAGTTCTTAAATGCTTCTTCCCTCCCATTATCATGATTCCAATTCTACCTTACATATCTGGCTAGACCAGAGGATGTACACTGGTACAGATAGGAACTGGATACACAGGGAATGCAGGACAGATGAACCCCTCAGGGCCAGTGGTAAAATGTGGCCATACCGGGAGGGTGGAGGGAAGGTGGGGTCAAAATGGGAAACGATTACAAGGATCTACATATAACCCCCTCCCTGGGAAACGGTCAACAGAACAGTGGATGGAGGGAGTCAGTGTAAGACATGGAAAAATAATGATTTATAAATTATCAGGGGGGAAAGAGGGAGGGAGGGTGGGAGTGAGGAGGGAAAAAAGGAGGAGCTGATACCAAGGGCTCAGGGAGAAAGCAAATGTTCTGAGAATGATGATGGCAAAAAATGTACAAATGTGTTTAACACAATGGATGGATGTGAGGATTGTGATAAGAGTTGTAAGAGCCCCCAATAAAATGATTTAAAAAACAACCTACTGCCATGGAGTCTGTGGTAGTAAAACAATTTGGTGTCAACTTGTGAAGGGGTAGGGTCTAGCCTTCACAGTCAGGCCGCCCGCATCTTGATGACCTCATTTGGAGGCGCCACGGAAATAAAATAGCTTACTAGAAGCCAAATAGACACAGACTCCCTGGGAGAAAAGACACATGGAGCTATGCTGGAGCCCTGGAGCTGGAGGAGCCACGTGGAGACCCCTGTCAGTGCTGACATGCTTCCACCACCACTAGATCCACAAGAATTTCCACCCACTGGCCTGTGATCTTCTTGCATTTGGCATCATTGCATGTGTTGTGTGAGTCTGAAGAGGAACTTATAGATTGGTATGAGACATATGGGCTAATATCAGACTAATGGACTTGATCTGGACTGGGCTGGGATGTTCTCTTAATGTACAATTAATTACTCTTTGATATAAAGTTCTCTCTTACACATGTGATTGTCTCTGGATTTGTTTCTCTAGTCAACCCGGACTAACACAGAGTCCAGTCTTACTCAGTGACCCTAGAGCTCAGAGTAGAACAACCCTAGGGTTTCCAAGGCTGTGCATCTTTATGGAAGCTGACCTGCCTATCTTTCTCTTGAGGAGTGGCTGAGGGTTGGAACCTCAAAGCTTAAGGTGAGCATTCCAATGCTTAAACAAAGGCACCACTAGGACTCCTTAACTGGACATTATTCTGTATAGACATTAGGTTCCAGAAAACTGTGAAGTATTCTTCTGTATTTGAGCTTACTTCTGAGGACCCCTGTTTACAGAAGGCTGTGGATGACTGTAAAAGCCCAAAATCCATTTGCTGAGTTCCTACATAGATCAAGCCCCCATTGCATTCTTTCTGATCATTAACCAAAGATATAGATAATCTTGCCTAAAGATAGAGTGCTTTGGAAAGTAGATTACATCCATTCCTCTCCAGCCAGCCCCAGAAGGGACAGTCTCTCTTAGGGACTTGCCTGGCTGTGTCCATGATGGAGATCATGATACTGGACATAGGACAGGAAGTCACATAGTGATGAGTCATGCCTTATCAGTCACACGCTGACTGCCTTGGCAATCTTGTCGGCTCTTCTGACAAACATAAGACATTCGTCTTTGTGGCCCAATCATGGTCTTGTTCCTGCTTTTGCAGTCCCACCTGTAACTGTGCTGTATTGACCTGCCTGTTCTAAAGAGCAGGCCTGCCCGAAACGTTAACCTGTGATGAAGTGAGACACCGGAGCATTTCTTTCCCTTAAACTACGAGATGTGTCAGAGACTGCAGGGGCTGGACAGCAGAATCGTCTGTTTTCTTCTTAGTGCTGGCTCAGGAACCATTAAGTACTCCATTACCATGGAAATCTGTATTTTTTTAAAAGCAAATGCTATTTAAGTCTCTGTGAATTTTCCATTCTCTGAAAGCACTTTCCTTTTGCACAAGGGACCATTTCCCCAATTTGTGAATTTTTATCAATTCCTGTCCAAAGTCTTGCCACCCTTGCTTCCAAGGGAGCATTCTGGCTGTACTTCGTTTAAGACAGCGCTGTTAGTTCTTCTGGCAGTCCATGCTACTTTAAATGTTCTTCGCCTACACCATCATTCAAAGGCATCCTGACTGTAAATCCTCAGGTGCCATTATGACCTTGTGCTAATGACCCCCCTCATCCTGATGTTGTGTCATTGTGTTGTTGTTACTGTTTCTCTTAAGACTTACCATAATGAATGTTCTCTTTAAATTACATTTGAGATTGAGGGTCTCTTTTGCACCTAAAACACTTATCAACAATTTTAATGTGAATCTAATGAAGCTTCTAGAACTCACCCCGGTCTATAGAAAATACAGGAGGTAGAAGACTTTTAAATCAAGTTGAGTTGAATTACAAACCCAAAACAGAGAAAAGAAATTTAGAATAATAGCCATTGACAACCACTATTGAATCAAATTTACACTTAAAAGAAATATTTTACTTTTATTTCAAGAAACCTATTCTTATCCCAAGGAGTGCAGTGGCATAATGGGTTAATCATGAGGCTGCTAACAGCAAGGTCAGAAGTTCAAACTCACCAGCTGCTCCCTGGAAGAACGAGGGGACCTTCTGCTCCATAAAGATGTACAGCCTCAGCAACACAAAGGGACACTTCTACTCTGTCCTCGGGTCTCGATGAGTCGGAATCTCCTGGCTAGCAGAGGTTTTTGTTTTCTTATCCCTGAGCTGAAAAATCCCTGACCTAAAGGTGATCCTGCAGCATACTTTGCCCCTCTCAAATCACGTTTCCGTTCCTGTTCCGAAGAGCAGGCCTGCCCGAAACGTTAACCTGTGATGAAGTGAGACACCGGAGCACTTCTTTCCCTTAAACTACGAGATGTGTCAGACTGCAGGGGC
>NW_022106471.1:9874817-9907336 GCF_000313985.2 Echinops telfairi
TTCCCCATCCCTCATGAACCCTTGATAATTTATAAATTATTATTATTTTGTCATATCTTACACTGCCCGATGTCTCCCTTCACCCAGTACAGTGATGTTCATGAAAGACACCCCCAGGCAAGCTCCTAAGAGAGATGGCCCCTCCCTGGGCTGGCAGGAGAGGGGTGGAGGTGATCCACCATCCAGTGCATTCTACCTGAAGCCAAGATTACCTACCTCCTTGGTCAATGACCAGAAGGAATTTCACGGAGGCTAAATCTATGTGGGGCTCTGCAAATGGATTCTGGGCCATCATTGTCATCCGTAGCCTTTTGCAAACTGGGGTGCTCAGAATTTAAGCTTTAATTCACTGTATCATATTCTTTTTTTTAAAGCCCCCTTTTTGGGGTATTTTATTGGGGGCTTTTATAGCTCTTATCACAATCCATACATATATCTATTGTGTCAAGCACATCTGTACATATGTTGCCATCATCGTTTCCAAAATATTTTCTTCCTACTTGAGCCCTTGGTGTTAGCTCCTCCCCTATTCTGAAGGTCCTGGCTCACGTGCCGGCGCCCTGATCTCTCTTGGTAATGAACGTCTCTTGCTGCTTGGCTCTAGATGATTTCTCTGTCTCCATGTGCCATCACAGTCAATCTGCTCCCACAATTAGCCTGTATTCCGCCCACAGTTCGGGCCTGCTCGCAGGAGGTGACAGAGAAAGACCGACGCTTTTCAGGTTAGATAGAACAACAACCCAAGCATCTTTAGGTCTTATCATTCGGCCTTTTGTGAGAGTCCTAAGCCATTGTAGTTTAAATCAGCCCAGTCTCGGCCTAACTGAGCTGTTGGCTTCCGCTCTCTTTCCTCCTGCCCAGAGTTTAGAAGTGTTAACTTGAACCCCAGCCTCCTGGGGCGCAGTTGGTGGGTTTGAACCACTGACTTTGTGGTTGGCTGCTCAGACCTGATAGTGCAGTGGGTTATGCATTGGGCTGCTAACTGCAAGGTCATTAGTTCAAAACCACTGTACAGGAGAAAGATGAAGCTTTCTACTCCCATGAAGAGTTACAGTCTTGGAAACCCACAGGAGCAGGTCTACCCTGTCTTGAAGTGTTGCTGTGGGTGTGAGTGTGTATATGTTTATATATTTAGGTCTGCTGATGAGTGTCAAATTTTGCCACTTACAGAGTTGTATTAAGCAAAACAAAAAAGTGGGGGGTGGGGTTGTAGTATGAGAGATAGGCAATAAAGACAAATGTGAAAAAGTTATTAAAGAAATGTAATTATGGAGTGGAGACTCCAAATCCATCTGCAGACAATTGGACATCCCCTCACAGAAGGGTCACAAAGAGAGACGAGCCAGCCAGGGTGCAGTATAGCACCAACGAAACACACAACATTCCTCTAGTTTTTTAATGCTTCCTTCCTCCCACTATTATGACCTCAATTCTACCTTACAAATCCGGCTAGACCGAGCATGTACCCTGGTACAGATAAGAACTCTCGACACACTAAATCCAGGCCAGATAAACCCTTCAGGACCAATAAAGGGAGTAGCAATACTATGAGGGTGGGGGAAAGTGTGCGGAAAAGGGGGAAAAAGGGGGAACTGATCACTATGATTGATGAATAAACCCCACCCCACCAAAGAGGATGAACAGCAGAAATATGGGTGAGGGAGACAGCGAATGGTGTATGAAAATAATAATTTATAATTTATCAAGGGGTCACAAAATTGGCAGGGTGGGGCAGGGAGGGAAATAATGAGGAGCTGATCCCAAGGTCTCAAGTAGAAAGAAAATGTTTTGAAAATGATGAAGGCAACATATGTACAAACGTGCTTGATACAATGGATGTATGGATTGTTATAAGAGCTGTAAGAGCCCCCAGTAAAATGATCTATAAAAAATTGTATTAATTTAGTAAAATTTTTCATCTGTTGTAATGCTAAAGTTTGATGGATTCTTTAGAGCAGCGGTTCTCAACCTTCCTAATGCCGTGACCCTTTAATACAGTTCCTCATGTTGTGGTGACCCCCAACCATAAAATTATTTTCGTTGCAACTTCATAATTGTCATTTTGCTACTGTTATGAATTGAGCGGCCCCTGTCAAAGGTTCGTTCAACCCCCAAAGGGGTTGCAACCCACAGGATGAGAACCGCTGCTTTAGGGATTTATTTTTAAAGAACTTTAGTATCAAATAGCATATAAGGCAAATAATTGGGTTTGCCACTATTAAAATAACAAAATATTCTTTAATTACTGGACTCAAGAGTTAAGTTACCTTCTGTGTTACTTGCCTGAAAGGTTAGGGTCCCCTGTCTCATTATAATAAAGTCCTGAGTGGGAAACCAAATGTCCTGGTTTTGAAAAAACTCAAGTTCTTACTTTTTAAATGTTTGACTAAATGACATAAGTATTATTTTTTAGTGAACTCTAATGGCCTTTTGACAATCCTGGAACTTCATGGAAAGACATGGAAGATTTGTTCCTGGCTTATAATTGTAATAGTGCTCAAAGGAAAAGGCTTAATGTACAAGGAGTTGCATCAGTTGTCAAAAGAGAAGTGCCACGTTTTCTTTGGGTTAAAATTTCCTGGGCTCGGACCTCTTCTTACTTGATTAAACGATGAGTACATATGATTATACTATCATTTTATTATTCTCTAATTGCTAACTTGGTTGAACTTTGTTTCTTTTGAAACATCATCATCTAGCATCATCAAAGACAGTCATCTTAACTGGAGAATTCAGACTGTTGACCCATGGAGGGTTTTATGACTACTCAGATGTTCAGAAAGTTGATAATCTTGGTGAACTCTTGGTATATCCTGACTACATGGTATTTCATTTCAAGATTATTATGTATTATATCTGAAGCTGTTTAAAAAGAAAGCTAAGCATGCTTGGAGAGATTTTTGGTCTAAAGTGTTTGAATTGACATTTATTTGGCTTAGCATTGCTCTTATAATTAATTCCCATCAGGCTTTGAAGTTTAAAGAATTATTATTATAAAAGTTAATCATCGTATTAAGTTTGGGTCATCTGCAGATAAGTATTTACTTTGCTGAGTCACTGAAAGCACTTGACCAAAATAGTGCAATAAACAAGGCTTCAAAAGCTCTGTCAGATTTATGAATAGGACCGTGCTATTTTGAACATGGATACCATCTAACTGAATCAAGACTTTTAGAACTCCTGTGTATAAGCTGACAGGTTTTGAGACTGCTGTGCATTCAGAATTGCATGAAACCAAAATTAGCTTATAGAACTAAGTCAACTACGAGTTAACTGTAAGTTTTATGTGGGAATATTATTAATGTTTTAATGTTCGGTTTTCTGTATGTAAGGAATTGATTTCCTCCTTTCTCCTAAATTATTTAACTAATGATGTTTTGGTTTCCCCTGTGTACTTATTCTTGTTATGTTATGCCTATGTGTTTATGTAATCAATTAACCAAATGGAAGAAGAGGAAATAGGAGGAGAACAAAATGTTAAGAGCCTCAAAGGAACTTTTAAGGGGTTAAAAGAAGAATCAGGCAATGAGGAAAAGCCTGACCATAGGATATTCAGAAGCCAACATAGTGTGATGAGTTACTGAAATAGCTGCTTCTGGCCTTCATGGAAATCCTTGGGCTTTAAATGAGTTTAGATAGTGGAACTCTCAAATTGGAAGTGTCTGTTGATAAATTTAGCAAAGTTGTGGAGACAATAACCAGAGAAATATTTGAATTTTGAGCTGTAATTTCACAAAATAGAATAGTATTTAGATTCCCTGCTAGTCTCCCAAGGAGGAGCTTGTGACTCGGCTCGTGAAGGCTGCCATGTTTATACTAATAATACATGAGCTGAGGTTTCGCAGAATGGAGCTGCTGTTGAGACGCACCTACTGCTTAGGTAGAAACAAACATCACGAGAGTGTCCTTGACTCAAAGACCTAAAATCATGGCTTGTGGCTCACTTCAGTCAACTGGCCTAGTATTGTTCTTAACATTTGCCTTCTAGTTCAATGTATACCTTCTGGGGGCTTAAAAGGCTTGCAAGTAGTCACCTAGGTACGTCAGTTGGTCTCTGTTTGTCTGGAGCAATAGAAGAAAGGAGATTCCCTGTCTAGCTCCAGAAAGAGCTGTCTCCTTTCCCATGAGGCCAGAACAATTACTTGGATGGTGCTCGGCTACTGTTATTGAACATTTGTGATCAAAGGTCTTGTGGCAGAATCAGGACCAGAAGGAGGACAATACAAAACCATTTTAATTCTCCTGGAAGCCAGATTTCTGGATGTGTGGAATTGGGGTGGTCCATTCAGGTCACCATTGCCTCTGGTGTCCTTTTGAACCTTGAAGGACCTGGTTCCCTGAAGCCCCCTTCCGGGCAACAACAGCTGAGGAAGCCTGAGGCATTGGGTTCTTTCGGACAGCAATCGCTGTGCAGTCATGTCAGAGAAACAAGAGCTTCAGCATCTGACGAGAGGCCAATAGTGGATGTATGGCTTGTCCTTGGGGATGTCCTGTAACCTGCCCTGTTCTTTGATACTCTCTCTTGAAAAATTAACATAGCAATGACTTTCACTGTCCCCTCTACAGAACACCTTCTGCTATGTTCCACAGGCTGAAGGTACTCAAAAAAGTGCTTTTTGTAAGTTAACTCAAGGCCAGTAAGGAACAGACACTCTTTTAATCTACTGAAGGCACAGGAGTGATGCCAGCAGGAGATTAATTGGTCCAGGATGATTCAGTCTTGTTATTTTTGGGTGGTCCAACAGGAAACCAGATCACAATGAGCATGGTTTTCCATCCCCTACTTTCCTCATCCTTCATCAGAAATAGACATTCGTGCTGGAGAGATGCACAAACAATAGGGTACGAAGGAGAGAACGGCTCTGAGACGGTGTGCCAGTTACATAATCTCCTGTCAATTGGAGCAAAGGGGTGGAGTCTAGCCAGTGAATTGGGTCATAGCCAATGGTGCCTCTGTGTGGGCATGGGCTTCTCCTGAGGATTCTGGGAACTCCTATCTTCCTACCTGGAGGTGGAATACACTCTCTGCTACACCTTCCTTTTGACAAGCCACATGGAGCCATGCTGATGGCAGCCAGAGCCCTGGAGATGTTCCCTCCACCACTGGATCCACAAAACTTTCCACCCAATGGCCTGTGATATTCCTGCATTTGGCATCATTGCATGTGTTGCGTGAGTCTGAAGGGGAATTCATAGACTGGTATCGAACATATGGGCTAATATTAGACATATGGACTTGATCTGGACTGGGCTGGGATGTTTTCTTAATATACAATTACTCTTTGATATAAAGCTCTCTTCTATACATTTGAGTGTCTCTGGGTTTGTTTGTCTAGTTAACCCGTACTAACACAGAAGGGTATATACTCGAAGGTATGAAAGAGAGGCTCAAAGAAGGTCTGTTAACCAGAGGTTGCCTCCTGGTGCCCTGGCTGATAAACCCCCTTACCCAGGCTTGGATTTAGGGGCAACTTGATTAGCTTAAACTATTCTAATACAGATACAACTCTGTTGTCATCTGGGTTGGTTAGAATATGATGCAGTGTTTGGACCTCCACTCATATACTCCTTCAATGCAACAAGAACACTTTGTTCTACTAACCCAGCACTCTGTGATGCTCACCTTCCCTGACACGATTGCTGAAGACAAAATGGGTGCATAAGCAAATGTGGTGAAGAAAGCTGATGGTGACTAGCTATCAAAAGATATAGCATTTTGAGGTCTTAAAGGCTTGAAGATAAACAAGCAGCCATCTAGCTGAGAAGCAACAAAGTCCACATGGAAGAAGCACACCAGCCTGTGTGATCATGAGGTGTCAATGGGACCAGGTATCAAGCATTAAAGACCCCAAACAAAGCAAGACAAAAAAAAATATCAATGTGAATGAGGGGGAGGGTGGAGTGGAGACCCAAAGCCCATCAGTAGTCAAATGGACATCCCCTATCAGAAGGGCCACAAGGAAGAGAGGAGCCAGCCAGGATGCAGGATAGCACTGACGAAACACACAACTTTCCACTAGCTCTTTAATGCTTCCCCCACCCCCATCGCACTATCAGGACCCCAATTCTACCTTACAAATCTGGCTAGACAAGAGCATGTACACTGGTACAGATCAGAGCTTGCAACACAGGGGGATCCAGGAGAGATAAAGCCCTCAGGACCAATAATGAGAGTATCAATGTGAGCAGGGTAAGAGGAAGGTGGGGGGAGGTGTAAGGGGGAACCAATCACAATGATCAACATATAACCCCCTCCCAGGGGCACGGACAACAGAAAAGTGTGTGAAGAGAGACAGCGGTTGGTGTAAGACATGAAAAAAATAATTTCTAAATTATCAAGGGTTCATGATGTGGGGAGAGGGATAAAAATGAGGAGCTAACACCAAGGGCTCAAGTAGGAAGAAAATATTTTGGAAACGATGATGGCAACATATGTACAGATGTGCTTGACACAATAGATATATGTATGGATTGTGATAAGAGCTATAAAAGCCCCCAATAAAATACCCCAAAAAGGGGGCTTTAAAAAAAAGAATATGATACAGTGAATTAAAGCTTAAATTCTGAGCACCCCAGTTTGCAAAAGGCTACGGATGACAATGATGGCCCAGAATCCATTTGCAGAGCCCCACAAAGATTTAGCCTCCGTGAAATTCCTTCTGGTCATTGACCAAGGAGGTAGGTAATCTTGGCTTCAGGTAGAATGCACTGGATGGTGGATCACCTCCACCCCTCTCCTGCCAGCCCAGGGAGGGGCCATCTCTCTTAGGAGCTTGCCTGGGGGTGTCTTTCATGAACATCACTGTACTGGGTCCAGTAGTAGGGGTCACAAAATCATGAGTCATGCCCTATCAGTCAAACCCTGGCTGCCTTGGTTGGAGGGCTCTGGACCAATCTAACAATGTCCGTGACCCAATCAGGGCCCCATTCCTGCTTCTGTGGTCCCATCTATAATGGTAATGCATTAATCTGCCACCAATCATGCTTTTATCCTATTTAAAGCTCTTTATCTTAACAAGCTCACAGGCACCATTTTGACCTTGAGCTAATGGCCTCCCTCATCTGGATGACATGTCTTTCTTTCTCTTAATCCCTAATAAATGGTCTCCTTAAATTCTGTTGGAGATTGGGGTCTCTTGTGCACCGTAAAACAACAGCCTGAGTTAATGACAGTCATTCATCACTCAGGATTTTGCGTGCTCTTCAACAGCCAACTGGAAGGTAGCTTTGGGAGGAACTGTACTAGCATGGGCTTTTTATAGCTTCTATTACTATCAGGCCCTATGACAGGCACTTCAGTACCTGCTTTATCTCATTGCACCATGCACACAGAGAAAGAGAAGCAGGTAGGCGCAGTTGTACAGGGAGAGGTCGACTCTGGGGAAAGCAGTTAAGGGCAGGACTACTCACTGAAAGGTTAGCAGTTCAAACCCACGAAAGGCATGTTGGATGACAGGCCCAGTGATCTGCCTGTGAAAGGCCACCACCTGGACAGCCCTGGGGAGCAGCTCTATGTTCCGCATGAGTGGACACTAAGTTGACAGCAACTGTTTTTCTGTGGGATACAAAAAGACTTCCCCATCGACTCCCCCGAATATATATGTTAGACTTAGGACATTGCTTGCAACTAATGGTAAATGATTCTTAAGTTATCTCCCTGAAGACTCCAGCCATCCAGAGCAAGCAGACACCATTGTTTCTCCCACAATAGGTAGGGCTCACTCCCTGCTGTTAGGGAGAGTGGATTGCTTGCCTGAAAGCTTCGGCTAAATAAAGTCTCCAGCTCTAGGGCAATCAAGGTTAGGCCACCATCATGAATCTAGGATCCGCCATCTTGTCACATGTGTGCCCCCAATACCTTCTCTTCCTATTGTGCATATACCCCTAGATCATCCCCCTCTCATCACTTTATTACCTATAGCACAACCCCTTCCTGTGGCATATGTTCTGAACTGTAATTAGATATATAAGATATATAAGCCTTGGTTAGTAATAAACTGCTCTCACTCGCTCCTGCAATTCCCACCTTCCACATCCTCACGTGGACCACCAAGCGGGGCTGAGGTGAGCATGCTACCAGGAAATGTGTCTGACTCCATTATTTCAATTTCTCCTCTATCTCTCTTATTATCTATGACTTTACTGTAATCTTTACTTATTATTGCTGTACAATTGTGCCTACTGGACCTGTGATGATTTGTTAGGGGCTGGCTACCCTGACATTTTTCTCTCTAAAAAACCCATTTTTTTAAATACAGAGGAAAGCCTGTTTGCAATGAGTAAAATATGGAAGCACCCTGGAAATCAATCAAGAGAATGGATTAAGAAAAATAAACCCCAAAAACCTTTATAGTATGGAACACTAGGCAGCCGTTGGCATTAGGGAAGTAAATTCATGCAGGAGTGCTTCAGTGGCCAGATTCACATTTTCCCTGGGGGGACCTAGAAACTGGACCAACAGACCAAAGGCCCACTCACAGCTTGGTGCCTTCTTGGAGACTTGCATGTTGCTCTGTGGCTGCCAGGTTTCAGGGGAGCTTCCAGGCTGACAGACTCAAAAGAAAGGGATGGTGAGCTCAACTTTCCAAACCCAGCCAATGAAAACCCTATGTATCACATGGGCTGATCTATGGGGACGCCAGGAGTTGCGGCTGACTTTGACTGTGGCTAAGGGCTAGAAACATGTAACAGTTTGAAAATATCTTAAGATATATTCAAAACCAAACCCATTGCCATTAAGTCAATTCTGATGCATAGCAACCCTGTCAGGCCAAATCAACTGCCCTGGAAAGCTTCCAGGGATGCAAATCCTCCCAGAAGCAGACTCACACAACTTGCTGCAACACACAGTTGGTGTGTTTGAACCTCCAACTTTTCAGTCAGGGGTGAACAGCTAACTCCTTAGGAGGTTAACCATTGAGCCACCAGAGCCCCTTAAGTAAGATTCTCCTCCCTTCTCTACATTTATAATTAAAAACAAAAATATGATGAGAGGATGCCCAATACAGTTCAACTATTTCTTATCATGTCTATGATAATGCTTTTTATATTTAAAATTAAAACAGTAACATTTTTTAATCATTTTATTAGGGGCTCATACACCTCTTATCACAATCCATACATACATCAATTGTGTAAAGCGCATTTGTACATTCATTGCCCTCATCATTCTCAAAACATTTCCTCTCCACTTAAGCCCCTGGCATTAGGTCCTCAGTTTTCCCCTCCCTCCCCGCTCCCCCCTCCTTCATGAGCCCTTGACAATTTATAAGTTATTATTTTGTCATATCTTGCCCTGTCCGACCTCTCCCTTCACCCACTTTTCTGTTGTCCATCCCCCAGGGAGGAGGTCACATATAGCTCCTTATAATCGGTTCCCTCTTTCCAACCCACTCTCCCTCTACCCTCCCAGTATCACCACTCACACCACTGGTCCTTAAGGGATCATCCGCCCTGGATTCCCTGTGTTTCCAGTTCCTATCTGTACCAGTGTACATCCTCTGGTCCAGCCAGACTTGCAAGGTAGAATTCAGATCATGATAGTGGGGGCGGGGAGAAACATTTAGGAACTAGAGGAAAGTTGTATTTTTCATCGTTACAGCAACATTTTTTTTTGCCTAGCTGGAGACGAGGTGCATGTTTAATTCTGATTCACTCGGTACTGTAAGTACCTGGCAACATAAGGATGTGAAGTGACAAAGTTCTCAGTGATCTTCATTTCTTCCCCAAAGAGGACTAAAGACTGCATGGGGAGGTGTGAGCTTAATCACTGCCGCTCCAACCTGCAGCTCAACAAGCCACGCACTGCTAATTGGCTCCCCTTCCAGATGCAAACCTAGGTGTGGCATTGGATCTGCAAAGAATGGCGCAGCCTGTAGTTGCCTTAGCAACCACACCTCTCCCTGGGCTCTAGGGAGGCCACAGGGACTTGCTGGGTCTTGCCCCTCCAGCAGAAGTTCCGGGATTGATGACCCAGAGGGGCTGCGGGCTGACTCTCCCTGGGTTGAGTCCCCAGTGAGGGGATTTCTCTAGCTCTTCAGGGATCTTCAGAACCAAGTTCCCTCCGCTTTTTTCTTTTTTCCCAAAGGTTCCCTTTGTGAACAGGGGGAGAGAGGGTGACAAACGTTCCCATTATCCTTCCCCTTTATTAAAACGATATACAGTTTTATATATATATATACATATATACACACACACACACATATATATATATATAAACTACTCTGTGTGTATATATATATTATAGTTCCAATGCATATATACATGCATTGGAGAAGGGTCATTTTCCACCTGTGCAAGGGACTTAGGTGGGTCTGATAACTTCCTCACTAGATAGATGCTCCTGAGCCTAGATGAACTAGCATTTTTTTTTTCAATTTCCTGATTTTGTGTGTGGGGGGGTGGGGTGGGGGATGGGGGAACCTTTTCTCTAAGTTCTCTATAGACAGTGTTTGAGGGGCTGTCCCGCAGAAGGCTGTAGCTACAGGAAGTGGATCTCGCAGTCATTTATGAGGTGACCGATGCTCTCCCAGTTCCTGAAGGACGGATGGAAAGGCACCTGCTGACTGGATGAGGCACAAAACCAGGTGGTCCCTCTGAGCCAGCCGAGGGGCCTCGCACCTCTGGGGCACTCCTCCTGGCCACTGGGTACAGGTCAGCCTGGGCTCCAGGAGTGAAAAGCCTGTTTTCTCGTGTCATTCTTTGGCTGATATTGACACGTAGCGAATGTAAGCCCTTTGGGTAAAGTTCCGTTTTGCACGGAGTAATGACCTCCACCCTGGTAAGTCTCCCACGAATGAATTCCAGCTTTGAGAGCAGGCTGGGAGAGGATTTTTTTTTTTTTTTTTTTAAAGAACTTCCACCCACTCCTGCAAACTATTTGGGAGACATAGGGTGAAAATGAACATGAACTCAAGAGCTTACATTCTCTGGTGTTTTTTTCCCCTCACATACTTCTTTTCCAGAATCTAGGCCCTAGAAGGCAATTTCTACAGGCAGCCACCAATCCCCTTAAACAACAGGCCTCTCCTTCCTTCCCTGTCAAGAATGCCCCACAGCTCTGCAGGGCTGCTACAGACAGGGCTGCAGGCCTCACCTCCCCAGGGAGAGCTGGAGGGAGGGGGCCTGGGGTTTGCTCCGCCCTCCGTGGTGTGTTAGTAGGCAAGTCAGGTTCTCCCACTCAGGCTCTGTTTGGCTTTGTTTGAGTCTCTTCCATGGGAACACAGCAGCATTCACCTGCTGTTCTCAGCTCCCCATTGACTGCAACCGAGAATCCGAGCCCCAGGTCCCGAGCCCATTACAGTCCTCGTGTGTAACCAGCAACGGAGAGAGGGGCCCCTTCCCACCCAGGGGCCCCTTCCCACCCATTCCTGGAAACTTCCTCCCTGTCCACTTCCCGATCCAGAGCTGCTGTCAAACTCCCTGCCCGTTGTACTTTCATTTGGCTTCCCCATCCAGCCTCGAGGATCCCCCTGCTATTCCCAAGTCTGCCTGACTTGACAAGTTCAGACTTAAACCTTCCCTGGGTCTCCAGCCCCTTCTGCCCGTCCCTGTTACTGACACGCTCACAGCCACGTGTAGTTGGCACCCTTCTGTTTAGCACTTCACTGGCTACTGACTCGGATGGCTTGTAAATCGCTTGAGGCTCATGCTTATGCCAGCTTCCACACAAGAGCGTGCCTAACAGCAGTAATACAGGTAACGGCAGCAGTGAACATTGACGCAGAGCGCGCTTTCTGCAGCCTTGTCAGAGTCCCTCGACATGCCCCTGGAGAGAAGTTCTGTGTATGATCACACTCTTCCCACCCCACTCTTTTTGTTTTTAAAGAGGCACTGAGAGGTTCAGTTGCTCAGAGTTCCACAGCTAATATGTAAAGGAGCTTAACCTTTCATCAGGATTTAACCTAAATGTGTTGGCCCATGGGTCACTAAATGCTTTTTATACTCTCTTTAACGTGACCAGTACTTGACGGGGCAGTTGGATTCAGCCTCCCTATTAGGGCTAGTGGTGTGGTGGGCTAAGCACCAGGCTGCTCACCACAAGGTTGGTGGTTCAGACCCACCAGCCGCCACTCTGCAGGCCCTGTCTCCTCCTGTAAAGCTTTGCAGCCTCTGAAACCCTGTTGAGAAATTCTACCCTGTCCTACCTGCGGGGTCACCAGGAGTGAGAAGTTAATTCAGTGCCAGTGCACGAGGCTCTTTCCCCAGGAGTAAACTGAATTGGCCTGGGATCCTGTGATTCAAACGTGGGTCTGAGTGTAGTGCTTTGTTTTCTGCGCTAAGTGGAGGCCAACTTGCTCAAGACTCAATTCCATCACGATAAATGTAGTATCTTCGATGCTCACCCCTCTCACACACATTGATAGACTTTTGCAGGCCCCGGACTCTGCCTGCCCTGGAGAATGAGGCCAAGATGCGAAAGTCAAGGTCCCTGCCTTGAAGGAGCCCCAGAGCTCCGAGGAGGAGGAGGAGGATGACGGGTTTGCAGACAGGAGGCAGACTTCGAGGCACCTGTGATGGCAGGTGTGTAAGTTGAGCAGGAACTCGGGTGGCTGAGGCTGCAGTGCTTGGGACCCCAAGACTGTCAGACAGAAAGGAGTCCTTATTTTTGAGGTTTTAATCAAAAACCGTGTGATAAGGAGATCAATTTTGTGATGAATTCTAGACGTCGAGTCGAAAATTCAACCAAGCGTCGGCCTGGAATATGCTGGTTTGCTCATTTCTGTAATAACTCATCATCTTTTCCAAATGCATGAAGAATTGTCATTGTCTAGGTTGCCACTGGTTGTCCGAAACCATGGGGGCTGGCGGGTGGGGCAGCGGTCACAGATGGCCTGGTTATTCCTGACAATGGATGGAAATCCCATATGTAAATGTGTGCTCTTTTAGATATCATAGCTTTCACTGGATTCTTTTTTTCCCCCTCAAACCCAAACCAACCCCAAATGTTATTTATTTAATATAATCATCACAAGGGTGCAGATGGAGACTTAATTTAAAAAACAAACAAAACACAAATGACATCACAGCTTAAGACAAGAGTTCTACACAGAAATCAAGTGGGGAGGGGGAGGGAGGACAGACATCTATGGAAGAGAAGACAACACAAGGGCAGGGAGGGTCAGGGCTCTTGGCTGGAGCCTTGCTTTTAGTAGGTTTCCTGCAGGTATTGCTTAAAGGCTGTGGGTTTTTTCCAGAGTTCGGCAGCATGTGTGTTCAAAGGGCTGTTAATGTTGGGCTTTCCCAGCAGACTCTGGATGGAGAGGAGAATAGTCCTGACGTCATACAGGGCAGACCACATGTCCTTCAGGATGTCCAGACAGATGTTACCCTGAGTGTCCATGTTGGGGTGGTAGCAGGGGGTGAGGAAATCACTGTGGGTGCATTGTCAGGGTAGCCACTGGGAACTCCAGGGAGAGCTTATACCTCAGGTCTTCATAGACTGTACCAGCTGCATCATGGATGGTCCCTATCCGCTTGAAAAGGTTATCTGATTCCAGGAAGGCAGAGATTCCTTTGTTGCCAGACATCATGAGGGTCATCAGCTCCTGTTGTAGCCTCTTGCCCACGAAACCCCGGGCTGCGCCCCTGCTGGGCTCGGCTCCTTTTCGGGTGGCTACGACACTGGCTGCGGTTGGGTCACGGTTTTGGGAGGCCATTTGCTCGGTGTTGGCAGACAGGACCTCGGAAGACTGGGCGGCAACTGCCAATCACTGGATTCTTAAAGACAAAATGTCCCCCCTCCCCCCAAGAAGTTAAGAAGCACTAACAGGATGTTAGGACGTTATATATGTACGTATCGTTGTTAGGCCATAGTGCTTCTGATGCGCAGTGTGACCCGATTTACAATAGAAAACACTGTCAGGTCCTGCGCCATCCTCAAAATTGTTATATTTGAGTCCATTGTTGCAGCTACTGTGTCAATCCATCTCATCGATGGCATTCCTTCTCTGCTCTGGCCCTCTGCTTTACCAAGCTTAAATGTCCTTCTCCAGGGAATGGTCTCTCTTGATAACATGTCCAAAGTATGTGAGACAAAGTCTTGCCATCTTGCTTCTGACGAAACATTCTGGTTGTACTTCCAAAACAGATTTGTTTGCTCTTTTGGCAGCCCACGGTACTTTCGATCTTCATTGCCAGCACCTCAATTCTACTGTAGCAACCCTTTTTCAGTCTTCCTCAGTCCATGTCCACCTCTCACATGTATGTGAGGTGACCAACAATGCATGGCGTCAGTCAGGCACACCTTAGTCCTCCAAGTGACCTCCTTGCTCTTCAACACTTTAATGAGGTCTTATGCCACAGATTTACCCAATACAACGTGCCCTCTGATTTTTGACAGCTTCAATCTTTTCTCCATTTATTACGATGTAACCAAATTATTTTCCTTAAGCTTAATGTAGTTAAACAACCCCCCTTACTAAATGCAGTTGGTGTGTGGTCCTTAATGCAGCCCGTGCGGAATTTTTATAATTCGCTACATTGCTCAAAGACAGACAGGAGGGATAAAGACGTCACCTGGAAGGGCAGCTGACTCGGAGAGTCTTCTCCTGTTGACCTGTTTTTGATTAGAAGCAAGACCTTGCTATCTCGTCAGTCAACGAAGACATCTGGGATTGGACTCTGACTTAAAGAACCTTCTCGCTCTGTTGGCTTGCTCATGGTCAACGCTTGGTTCCTGTGGTCACCTCCAACTTGAGTTCAAGTACAACATCTATCTGTGACTCCCTACAGTGTAAATTCCCAAGTAGAAGGCCTATACTCTCTGTGTTCTGATTTCCAAGAGGGCACCACAAAGATAGCCTCCCTTGCTGCCGGTTTCTTCTCTGGTACCCTCCAGTAAGCTTCTTTTTCCCTTTCACTTGGAGTTAGTAAACGTGCTTGGCTGCTACAGGGTAAGAAACTTTAGCAGGGTTAACAAAGATGTTGTTACCTATTTGTCTGGTTGAAAGGACTTGTTTTCATGACATTGTGCTGTGATCCACACTGAAGCTGCAATCTTTGATCTTCATCAGCAGGTGCTTCAAGCCCTCCTCACTGTCAGCAAGCAAGGATGTGTCGGCTGCATATCTCAGATGGCTAATCAGCCCTCCAACCCTGAGGGCTCTTCAGAGGCCAGTTTTCAAATTATTTGCTCAGCACACAGCTTGCTAAGTGTAGTGAGAGGACACAAACCTGACACACACCTTCCTGATTTTCAGTCACTCAGAACCCCTTTGTTCTGTTCACACAAATGCCCCTGGAGCCATGGACAGGTTCCATAGGAACACAATGAAATGTTCTGGAATTCCCATTGTAAATGTTATCCGTAGCTTGTGATGATCCATAGAATCGAATGCCTTTCCATAGTAAATAACACAAAAGTAAACATCTTTCTAGTATTCGCTTATAGCCAAGATCCACCTGCCATCAGCAATGATATATCCCTTTTTCCACATCCTCTTCTGAATCCGGCCTGAACCTCTGGCAGCTCCCTGTCAATGTACTGCTGCAACTGTTGCTGAGTGGACTTCTGCAAAATTTTACTTGCATGTGATATCAATTATATTGTTCAATAGTTTCTGTGTTTTGTTGGGTCACTTTTCTTTGGAATGGGTACAAATATGAATCTCTTCCAGTCAGTTGGTCAAGTATCTGTCTTCCAAATTTCTTGGCACAGATGAGTGAATGTATTTAGTGCTTCATTTCAATTGGTATTGTCAATTTCTGGAGCCTTTTTTTTTTTTTCCTAATACCTTTAGTGCAGCTTGGACTTCTTCCTTCATGGTGTAGATGCTTGATCATATGCTACCTTTTGAAGGGCTGAATGTTGGCTAGTTCTTTTTGGTGCAGTAGATATTTCTTCTGTCTTCTTTTGCTGCTTCCTGCAATGTTCAGTATTTTGCCCATAAAACCTTTGAATGTTGCAGCTCAAGGCTGGAGCTTTGAACTGAGCTCTTCAGTTGAAGACATGCTGCGCACGTTCTTCCTCCTTGGTTTCCTAGCTCCAGGTCTTTACGTGATGCATTAAATACTTTCTGTTGTTATAATTCATTATAGTACTTTCTACAATGCATTATAATACTTTCTGTTGTTTTCTGGAGCTACTGATATTTTCTGTTCAGGTTTACTCCATCTCTCCCATTTGCTTTTGCTGCTCTACGATCAAGAGCAAGTTTCAGAGTCTCCTCTGACATCCACTTTGATTTTTTTCCTCTTTTGTCTTTTTAATGACCTTTTTCTTTCTTCTTATATGATGTTCTGGATGTCAGCCCACACCTTGTCAGGTCTTCTGTTATTAGTGTTCAATGTGTCAAATCTACTTTTGAGATGTTCTCAAAATTCAGGTGGGATATACACTTTGGTTCTTGTGGACTAGTTTTAATTTTCTTCAACTTCAACTTATTTATAAATCAATAGATGGTCTGTTCCACTGTCAGATCCTGGCCTTGTTTTGGCTGCTTCTCCATTGCCTTTCATAGATGTAATATTTGATTTCTGTGTATTCCGTCTGGAAAAGTCCATATGTATAGTCATGATTCAGGTTGTTGAAAAAAGGTCTTTGCTGTAATTTGTTGGTCTTGCAAAAATTCTGTTATGTGTTCTCTATCATCATGTCTATCACCAAGGCCATATTTTCCAACTACTGTTTGCTCCTTCCTCTATTTCCAACTTTTCCATTTCAATAGCCAATAAGTGTCCATGCATTTTGATCACATTTGATCAATTTCAGACTAAAGAAGTTAACAGAATTCATCAATTTCTCCATCACCATTTTGATTGGTGAATACATTTGAATAATGGTTGTATTGGCTGGATTCCCTGGCATGTATTTGCTATAAACAGCATGGGGGACCATATCTAGCCTCCTCAGGCCTCCCCATTGCCCAAAAGCAGGCATCAGATCTGCCTCGATTCTCCATCCTCTTCACTGTACTGTGACATCAGCCGTTTCTCCTGTGGGGCACTCCACTTCTACACTGGGTTGCAATGGCTACACAGAACTCGTAGACAATACTCAACTTTATGGAGGTTTATTTGGGAAGTTCACAGTTACACGTCAGAAGCAGTAACTGGAAGGACACAGTCACTGGTCCACAGCAACACCTCTCCAACGCTCGCAACCAAGTCTCTCTCTGATCGTCATCCCTGGTCTGTGCTTCACACCTCCAGAGTCTAAGCTTGGCTCCTCTCGCTCTGCCCTAGTCTCCGTGTCACTGACGCTGGGGCATCTAGTGTGGGTGGCCTCTGCCACTTGACAGAAATCTTGGACGTTTTACCAGTAGTCCTGGGTTTTCTCTCCCTGCTCCTGCTTCGGATATGACTTGTTCTTAGAGCAGGGAGAGATCATGGAAACTGGCCAATCCCTTCTATTAACGTTACACATGCCCCATTTGCATAGTCCTACCCATCATTTGGTGGAAGTTACAAAGCCTTCAGTAGAAGAGCCATACTAAGAAATGCCACTCCATCACATGTATAGATATTATCCTATCACAGGCAGCACTGTATTTCAAGTCAGATTCAGAAGAGAGAAATCATTGCTGACATTAGTTGGATCGTGGCTGAAAGCAAAGAATACATAAAAATGTTGACTACAGTCTTATTGACTAGGCAAAGGCATTCGATTGTGGCTAATTGCAATGAATGAAAAATTCACAAAACTTAATTGTATTCGTGCAGAACTGTACATTGACCAGTAGAAGGCTGGAACAGAACAAGAAGATACTGCGTGGTTAAAATCAGGGTGTGTGTGTGAGGGGTATCCTTTCACCATACTTACTCAACCTGTACGCTGACCACATAATCTGAGAAACTGGAATATATGAAAAAGAATGTGGCATCAAAATTGCAGAAAGGCTCATTATCAACCTACAATACGCAGATGACAGCATCTTGCGTGCTGAGCCAGGAGGACTTGAAGCACTTGCAGATGACGATCAAAGGCCACAGCCTTCAGTCTGGAGGACACCTCAACATGAAGAAAACAAAAATCTTCACAACTAGACTAATAAACAGCATCACGATACATGGAAAAGATGGGAGTTGTCAAGGATTTCCACTTGACTCGGATCCACAATCACCGTCCACGGATACAGCGGTAAAAAATAAAATTAAAAATCAAATCACGTATCACATCGGGCAGATCTGATCCAATGTCCTCTTTAAAGTGCAAAGACGCGAAGACGTCACCTGAGGACAAATCTCCGCCTGACCCAAGTCACGGCACTTTCCCTGGCCTCGTGGATATGACAGCTGGACAATGACTATGGGAGACCAAGTGACTGCTGCGTACACTGGTGCTGGGGAAGAAGAGTGGCTCTACCAGGGACCTCCAGAGGAATGAACCAATCTGCCGTGGAGGCAACGCAACCAGAATTCTCCTTAGAAAGAAGGGTGTCACGACTTCAATCCCCCCATACTTTGGACATGATATTGGGAAGGACCAGTTGCTGAAGAAGTATATCGTGAGTGGTAATGTACAGTCATCAAAAAAGAGAGGGATTAACAATGATGGGATCAAACCTGGCAAATGTGAGGATGGCACAGGACCGGGCTGCTGGTGAGTCGAAACAGACCTGACAGGAGCAAACAGTAGCATCCTTTAACACATCCCTTCTACGGCCAGGACCAATTCGTACCGCTGTAAAAAGACACATGTATGTGGCTAGCCACTGCAGCATCGCAAAAATCCAATCAGTAATAGGTTGATAACTTTATTAAATTTACTCTACATGAGGTCCTCAAATTTAATCTACATGAGGTCCTCTGTTGTTAACGAAGTAGGGTAAATCATTTTGCACTGATTGAAAAGTTACTCATACATTCAGTAAAAATTTGCATGAATTGAATTATGTAAAACCAATACATGACTATGTGCATATCAGTGTGTGTACATGTACATGCCTATGTATTTATATAATGTATTTAGTTTTGTTATGCACAGAAAATGTGCAAAAGGAAACATGCCATTTATTAACACTAACTACTTCTGGGGAGAGACAGTTTTTTAAAAAGTTAATTAATATCTCTTTATTCATTATTTTATTGGGAGCTCTTACAGATGTGATAACATTCTATAATTCAAATAGATAAAACATAATTGTACAATTGCTACTACAATCAGTTTCAGAACATTTTCTTTCTTCTTGAACTCTTTGATATCAGCTCCCCCTTACCCTCTCCCTCCCCAGGAATGCTTGTTATTATTATAATTATTCTATTATATATATATTTGAGAGAGATAGTTTTTAAGACATAGGAGAGTCCCTTTTTGCTCCATAAATTATGAACTGATTTCTACAGTGAATAAATAACTTTTAATAAGCAGGTAGTAATGAAAACTTTTCAACATGGGTTGGCCAACTTGAGAAAACCATCCAGCGAGCAGAGGAGTGACTACAAAACCCACCACAGATATAGTTACAGCCCACAGCCAAGAGTTACGCTGTATGGAACAAGGGTGGGTCATGGTTTTCCAGCTAGGATGAAGGACAATCTATTGCTGCCAATGACGGCGCGCTGGGGAAAGCCAAGATGCCCCAAGTGGTAGCAGACCCACCGGTCCTGCACGTTGCTCTCAGATATTGTGCATTGTGACTAGTGGACTGTGAGGGAAAGACCATCCCAAAGAGTATCGGTTTGCAAAGCCTCAGGTAAAGCAGAGGACCAACCAAGATACAGGATCCCAGAGGCACTGGGCTGCACCCCCCTCGTGCACCCTAAGGTCACATATGCATACGTAAAGCATGCGTGTCAGATCTGCCTGCATCTCACACCACAGGCAAGGGCATAAGGTATCATTTTCTTTTGTTTGGTATGATTAGTCATTATTTAATTTTTACAAAGTGTTTCTCATGGGAACTCACAATGAGAGATCATAGTTAAATACAGTAATCATAATAAAATTATGAACATTAGAGTATAATTATTATTTTTGAATTTAATAATTTTATTGGGGGCTTGCACAACCCTATCACAATCCATCGTGTCAAGTACATTTGTTCATTTGTTGCCATCGTCATTCTCAAAACATTTTATTGGGGGCTCCTACAACCCTTATCACAATCTATACATCCATCCAACCATGGTGTCAAGCACATTTGTTCATTTGTTGCCATCATCATTCTCAAAACATTTGTTTTCTACTTGAGCCCTTGGTATCAGCTCATTTCCCCCCTCCACCTCCCTCATGAACCCTTGAAAATTTATAAATTATTATTATTTTGTCATATCTTACACTGCGACATCTCCCTTCACCCACTTTTCTGCTGTCCATCCCCCAGGGAGGAGGTTATATGTAGATCCTTGTATTCGATTCCCCCTTTCCAACCCACCCTTCCTCCACCCTCCCAGTATCTCCATTCTCACCACTGGTCCTGAAGGGATCATCCGCCCTGGGCTCCCTGTTTCCAGTTCCTATCTGTACCAGTATACATCCTCTTGTCCAGCCAGATTTGTAAGGTACAACTGGGATCATGATAGTGGTGGGGGAGGAATAAGGTATCATTTTCAAACATGTTTTAATCTTTTGAAGGACCTGGCACACAGGGACCCCTGGGGTCATAGTGGTTCGAAACTACCAGACGCTCAGTGGGAGAAAGAGGAGGCTGCTTTCTACTTCCTTAGAGTTACGTCTCAGAAGCCCACAGGGGCAGTTCTACTCTGTCCCCTAGGGTCACTATGAGCGGCGTCGACTCTACACAGTGCGTTTGGAGAGAGTAGCAGGTCACATAAACTCTTCAAAATAATCCATCTCTTTGATATAAAAATAGCATGAAGGGAAAGATGTGAAGTACCCCCACCCAGTTTTCAGCCTGAATTTTTCAGCAATTAGCTAAATTTCTTACTTCCATTATGCCATCAAATCCATGATTCCCCTTATCCCTTCCTCCTTCCCCTGCCTGCATCTTGTATCGACGAACCATCAGAACTCAATATCCTAATTTCAGAAGGAAACAGAAAAGTACTGAAAAGCAAGTGAAAGAGAATAAACAGCCTAAATGCATTCTAGGGTGAATATAATGGTGTAAATACCCACATTTTACATCTGCTCATGTACAGGTTTAACTTTTTCTTTTGATAATATATATGCTGAACTTGTAAGCTATGGCAGCCCATACTGTTTATCTGACAGGAAGCAGGCCCAGGCAAATATCTTTGTAATAAAGGCCAGCTCAGGGCTGCATATAGCTCTGCTGCTATGAGAGGCAATTGTGGTCATCCTTATCTAAGGGAGTGTTGCCTGCAGTGAGGTAAGAATTGCTATTGCTGAAAACTTGAGGTCAAAAACTGTGTATTTTTAACTGGAGTTATATGCCAAGCTAAATGTTCTTGGGCTTTCCTGGCTAAGTTACCATCTCAAATATTTAAAACCTTCGCAGAAATGTTAGAGAGCTAAAAAAAAGGCCTATCTATCCCTTCCAGCATCCTCTTAAGGAGGATACTATGCCACCATTTTCTCATCTGGCCTTAGGAGGTTTCCTTCTATACCTTTACCCCATATTTCACTAGATAGTTACTGTGCACTTAAAACAAATTTTCCTTCTTTCTCCTAACTTCTATTTATAGCGTTTTCCAAAATTTCACCCAGGTGCATTCAATAACTAACAGTGAGACAGGATGTCAGCTCCTTCAGATTTCAGAAGCTCAATGTCACCTCCTCCCCTTTGCTGTTTCACTCACTGCCTTCTTGCATTGAGGGGAGAAGGATGCATTAAACCCAGTTTTAAAATGCTGTGACTCTTTTTGAAAGACTGAGGGGGGATTCAAGCAGCAATGAGAGAAGAGGGTTTCTATAAAGGGGGCACGTACACTGTCACGAAGGCCATTCTGACTCACAAACAGCAAAGAAATGGCTATCACAGTGAGATTTAGGCATAAACTGGTGAAGAGCCCAGAGGCCAGAGGTCAGGATCCGGAACAGGAGGCCAAGTCCTCTGCTCCTCATCAACACAGAAAGACGACAGAAATCTGGAATGTCTTTTTGGTTCTCAAGTTGGCGTCTGGCTTGGCCGGGCTGTTTCTGAACCGACTGCGGTACAGAATGGACGGTGCTCAAGCAAGGACAATTTCCATACGGCCTGATTCCGGTGAAGGCTTTTTTTATTTTGCCCTGCGTTTCTTGACCTCAGAACAAAGTGGCTTTAACCCAAGTAGAAAACCTAGTGGCCTCTTCCGGGATCCTTAGGCTACAGTCTCCCTTCCTGGGTCTTCCCCACAGGCCTGGCTGGCTGGATCCACTCCCCCCACACCCCCGGGAGAGTCCCTGGTCCCAGATTTTATTAAACTACCATATTCTCTGAGAGGGCCTACAAATGGATTCCATTTTTTTTCTGGAGGGCAGTTTATCAATGTTCATCAAAGTCTTAAAAATAGACACATGTGCTTCACTTCCAGGAATTTATTCAAGAGAAGTCAATTAATCTTCCAGTTCGGGCTTTTCAGTTTTTTCCCTGTTCTCTTTGAATGTTACAGTTTATGGGCCACGTTACTGTTCTTTGTGTCATTCTGTAACGTCACTAGAAAAAGCACCAGTAAATATCACACAGATACAAATATACTCAGTCCAGGAAAATGCCTCTTGCATTCAGGAGTGTTTAGTGTTAAGTGAGGGCGGAATACCTTCAACAACGACTTTCTTTTCTGAAAAATTCAATATACACTAAAAGTAGTTTTTAACCATTGCCTATAGATCGGGGATGTAATAAAAAGAAAATGTGAGCAAAGTTTGTGCGCACCTTTGCAGAACTATTGCTTTGAAAGAGGACGGAGACAGAGCTTCGAAGGGTCCTGATTTCCTGTCCCAGTGGCCCCTGGGGAGTTCCTCCGTGCCTCCACAGATCTTCATGGGCACGTGAGTCCAGGCTGGCGTGGAATCGAGTTCCTCCCTCCCAGGCCATCTGGAACCCCACTCTCTGCGAGCTGGTCTCCCCGCCCCGCCACTATACATCAGGAGACATGATCTAGGCTCTCCTGGGTCACAGGACGGGGTCTTGGGAACAGAAAGCACGTTTTCATGTTTCTCTGGTCAAACCACATGTCCTTTCTGAATCTATTTATAGGACTGCCTCAGGGAGTTTTCTGAAGGCCCACAGGGGCTACACACAAGACCTCTGGTCATTGTTCGTCAGAGAGGAAGCCTGTCTTTTCAGCTTGGGCGTTGGGAGAATTCCTAAGATGTCTCCAAATTGATTCAGGAGAAACTGCTTCACAGAAGAGGGCTTATTTCTGTCCCCAAATAAACTTACTAGAACCAACACATACTGGAACCACAGCCCATGGGAAACACATTTTTTTCCCCAACACATTCCATCCCAAAGGCAGCTGTGATGTTTCCAAATGTTTATCAGTATCAATGTCAAAACCTCTCAACAAGAAACACCACCACAATCTACTAATTTACATCCTCTTCCTCTTAGAACTCTCTGGGGGGTGTTGTAAAGTCCCTAATCCTACATTGGCTTCTCCTGAAGACATTTTCTTTCACAGGTTTTATTTGATGACTCAAGTAGAATTTTCTGAGGAAAAAGAACCACACGTCACGTCACCTCAGAGCGATTTCCAACCCCGGAAACTCTGATTTGAGCAGCATGCGAGGGAGTCCCTTTCTGATCAGGGCCGTTCGTCACAGGTTCAGGGTCAAACCACTGCAAATGCACGGAGGGGTCAGCCCCAGAAGCAGCGTGTGGTTTATTAGGCTCTGGGAAGCTCTCCTAGACCTCATTTCAGGGCACATGACACTCGAGGCCAGCTCTGACGTTCTATGACTACATGTTTTCTGTTTCCTTTTCTAATTTTTCCATGATTGATCCTGCCTACGCTCCTAGAGGCCTGCCCAGGAACAAGGCTCCGTAGCGGGCGTTTCTGAAGTGGTGGTTTTGCACCCCTGACATCAAAGCCTTGCCCTCAGCCCTTGGGAACTGGAGTCTCTGGACCAGGGGTCCTCAAACTTTTAAAACAAGGGGCCAGTTCACTGTCTCTCAGACCCGTTGGAGAGCTGGACTATAGTTTAAAAAAAAAAAAACTACGAACAAATTCCTATGCGCACTGCACATATCTTATTTTGAAGTAAAAAAACAAACAGGGCAAAAACACCCGGCAGGCAGGATAAATGTCCTCAGCGGGCCACATGTGGCCCGCGGGCCATAGTTTGAGGACCCCTGCTGTGGACAGAGGCCTCGAAATCTGCCTTTTAGGTTTGTTTTGTAAAGCTTTTACCGGTGACCTCTGCTGAGCCTTGCACACGATATAAAGAATGACGACCCCTGCGCTGGACCAAGTGTAACAGACAATGGGGCAGCAGACAATGAAGGGAGGGAGACAGAAGCCCCAGCAAGCCTGACAGGAAGAGTTTAATGGAGGGTTTAATACCAACAGGGAAGCCGGCCGGGAAAGGTGAGTGGGAGGCGTCCCGGACATGGCTGCCGGCCCTGCCGACGTCATCTTGGGTCAGGCCGGCTGCATCAGGCTGCTGATACTGTCTTCCACCTCAGAGAGTTTCTTCAGGATCTGGTTGATCTTGACCTCATCCAATTCCAAACACAGAAACTCAGATTCCTGGAAAACACAGAAGGATGTTTTAGAGGGGCCCCTCCTGAGACAGTCAAGGCTCTGCATCTGATATGACCCCGCTCCAAAGGCCCAGGGTCCCTTCTCAGCAAGTCCGGTTCAGGATCCAACTCCTCAAATGCATTCCTGTTGCTGTTTTACCAAAGCAAGTAACTCCCAACAGTGCCTTAAAATGACACCACTTTTATGAAGGGCACCCAAATGCTAGGTGGCCTTAGTGTGAGGGTATGGGAAGTTCTTACCTGTTGCTTCATCTGATCCTGCGACTTTTTAACTTACTAGTTTATTATTATGCCTCAGCAAATTAACATTGAACAATTTCTACACAAATGACTTAGTGACGTTGGTAAGACTTTTAGACAATGCATCATGATTCATGCACCCTGGATGTGCCATTTTAGATCCTATAGCAGTTTTCCAGATGAGCCGGTAAGTACTGTCATTTTACAGATGAAGACCCTGAGGCAAGAGAGGCTGACCAGCATTACAAAATCAGATTACAAAATCCCAGTTCTGACGGACTCCAAAGCCCATGTTCTCTCCACAGCGCCCGGCAGTATGAAAGGTCTTTATAAAGCCCCTGAAGATTGCATATTATGAAAAAACTATGCGTGGGTTTCAAAACTTTTTTGTACCAAAATAAACTCATATTGCCTTGTTAGAAATGTCAGAACAGGATCCAATCTGAGGCAGGAGGGAGAAGAGGTATCATTTGAAAAGAGTCTATCAGAGCAACATGAATTCTGCTAAAACTGAAACAAGAACAGCCTTGCTATCATGCAGGGTGCAATCTAGAGTGGACTATTGCAGATAGAGTTAGGTTAAAATTTAATACCATCTCATTTTCTCTCCCTTTTGGTCCCTTTAAAGTTGTTCTAGTGTTTAATATTTTCTACTTCCTTTTCAATCGAAGGTTTTCTCTGTTTTATTTGGTTATTGCTGTTAGTTTTGGGGTTTTTTTTTGGGGGGGGCGGGGTGTTGGTGGTGTTGGTATGTTTTTCTGTATATAAAATCCAGGATAGGTAAATCTATAGAGACAGTAATTGGATTAATGGTTTCTTGGGGGTATAGCAGGGGAGGTTCAGAGGAAGTGAGTTATTAACAATGAGTACAAGAAAAAAGAAAATGTTCTAAAATTGATTATAGCAATGATTGTAAAATTCTTCTTGATATGATTGAACTATTGAATGATATGTGAATCATGTGTCAATAAAACTGTCTCAAAAATCCCAAGAATAAACATTAAATTGATGATGAAATTTTGGTGGAATAGTGAAATCATTGATGCTGTGCAAAAAGTTTTATGAGGACAATGTTCCAAGGAAATCAGCAGTTTACAAATGGATAACCCCTTTTAATACTTTGCTTACTGGTCATGGACTAACTAATGATGACATTTGCATTTGTTTACAGAGTTTGTAAGCCTGAAAGCAACACAGCCTTTATAGGAGCTGGCTGCACAGGATAGTTTTCGCTTGAAATAGCCGGTCAACAAAATTTCAAGAGAAGACAAATGGGTGCATAAGCAAATGTGGCGAAGAAAGCTGATGGTGCCCGGCTATCAAAAAGTATAGCCTCTGGGGTCTTAAAGGTTTGAAGGTAATCAAGCGGCCATCAAGCTCAGAAGCAACAAAGCCCACATGGAAGAAGCACACCACCCTATGCAACCACGAGGCGTCGAAGGGATCAGGTATAAGGCATCAGCAGAAAAAAAAAAATCTTACCATAGTGAATGATGGGGGGAGTGCGGAGTGGAGATCCAAAGCCCATTAGTAGGCCACTGGAGATTCCCTTGCAGAGGGGTCTCGGGGAGGAGACCAGCCAGTCAGGGCGCACCCTGACAGTAACAACGATGAGAAATACAACTTTCCTCTAGTTCCTAAATGTTTCCTCCCCGCTCCCACTACCTTGCAAATCTGGCTAGACCAGAGGATGTACACTGGTACAGATAGGAACTGAAAATACAGGGAATCCAGGGCAGATGAGCCCTACAGGACCAGTGTGTGAGTGGCGAAACAGGGAGGTAAAGGGAGAACGGGTAGGAAAGAGGGAACAGATTACAATGAACTGTGTGTGACCTCCTCCCTGGGGGCCAGACAACCGAAAAGTGGATGAAGGGAGATGTCGGACAGGGCAAGATATGACAAAATAACAATTTATAAACTATCAAGGGCTCATGAGGGAGGGGGGAGCGGGGAGGGAGGGGAAAATGAGGACCTAATGTAGGGGGTTTAAGTGGAGAGAAAATGTTTTGAGAAATGATGTACAAATGTGCTTTACGCAATTGATGTGTGTATGGATTGGGATAACAGTTGTATGAGCCCCTAATAAAATGTTTAAAAATAATAATAAAATAAAAGCAAAAAAAAATGCAATCCTGAAGGCAGTGCACAATCAGAGCAATGGTTATCAACAGGTAGAAATGGTCCAGTCAAAGCAAAAGTGGCAACAGGTTGGTTTTTTTTGATGCATGAGGTATTTTGCTTACTGACTTTCTGGGGGTCCAATTTGCCAATTATGAGTGTTTTGAGAAAGCCAAAGCTTTAGCAGCAAAGTGCTCCAGAAAGCTTCAATAGAGAATCCTTCTTCACCATGACAAGGATTCTATGCCTTCTGCTCAATAGCAATTCTTCGAGTTTCAATGGGAAATCATTAGTTAGGCCTCCGCCTGACACTCCTGATTTGGCTCCTTATGACTTATTTTTCTTTTCTTTTATAAAATCATTTTACTGGGGGCTCATACAATTCTTATAACAATCCATACATACATCAATTGTATAAAGCACATTTGTACATTCATTACCCTCATCATTCTCAAAACATTTGCTCTCCACATAAGCCCCTGGCATCAGCTCATTTCCCACCCTCCCTTCCTGCTCCCCCCTCCCTCATGAATCCTTGATAATATATAAATTATTATTTTGTCATATCTTACACTGTCTGACATCTCCCTTGACCCACTTTTCTGTTGTTCATCCCCCAGGGAGGAGGTTAATATGTAGATCCTTGTAATCGGTACCCCCTTTCCACCCCACCCTCCCTCCACCCTCCTGGTATCGCCACTCTCAGCACTGGTCCTGAAGTGATCATCTGTCCTGGGTTTCCTGTGTTTCCAGTTCCTATCTGTACCAGTGTACATCCTTAATCTTAAAAAAAATCTTTACAGGTGCCCATTTTTCTTCAGTGAATAATGTAAAAAGAAAAACAGACTAGATTAGTGTGGTTAACTTTCCAGAACCCTCAGTATTTTCAAGATGGACTGAATGGCTGGTATCACCATTTAGAGAAATGTTTTGACTTTGATGACGCTTATATTGAGAAATGAAGTTTATATAGTTCAAACTTTTTATCTTTTAATTCTATTTGTCCACCTTCTTTTTGAAGTGCCTTCATATAAAGATTTGGATTGGCTTGGAGACACATAAGAGTTAGGCTAATTTCTGGTTAGCCAGAACTGGTGACAAACAGTGACAAGATGCTTGGGTACCATCAACTGCATAATCACTAAACAATGATCCTGAGAAAACAACGAACACTTCTGGAAGCTTTCCACTTGCTGCAAGCCACCTCTATCAAGATCTCCTTTAAACACATTCCCTCCAGCCACTGTTTCCCTATTGTGTAATCAATTAAATCCTAAATTGGGTAGACGTAAAGAATAAGGACTTTAGGTTTGATGGAAGAAAGCTCAGGCACACAGGAGAAACCCTCACTTTGCAATCTCTCGAGAGCCCAGTGCAAATGATCTATTTCCAGGAGCAGCTATATTAAGATCCTCAAGAACATCAATCAAATAATTTTAGAGCAGTTATGTATCCTTACAGATAATATACTACCTTGTTTTCTAGCTAATGAAATTGAGCATGACCCATCTAATGTTTATTGACAGCAGAGCTACCAGGTCAAAGCTCTTTTCTTGACATTTGCCTCTGAATACTGAAGCCTCTCCCCAGGGCTCCCCTAAAATGCCAGGTAAATTCCAAAGGTCAGTGAGTCTGTTCAGAGGGAGGAAGTCATTCTGTTCTCAGCTGGAAGAAGTGTATTTTATAAAAAGACCATGGCAGTTGCTAACTGCTGGGCTACACTGCCACTGTTGCCATGGTGCCCCCAGGAGAGCCAAGTGAACAAGTGCAGGGGGACGTGGGGGGCCTTGCTTCCAAGGGAGGAAGGTCGCTTCTCCTGCCCACAGGGACCCGTCTCTTCAAACACTGACTTAGATAGAAGAGTGTGGTCTCATATGTGAGCTTGGAAAATCTGCCAATTTTGCACTTAGTCCAAAGCAAAATCCAATTTTAAACAAAGAAAGATTACTAATAAAAGATGCTTCCTGTGTTCACATAGCAGGAAGGGTTTTGGAAAGGAGAAAATTATGGTGATTAGGCAGTTGATTGTGGATCCCAGTAAAATAAAATCCTTGACAACTTCAATCTTTTCTATATATATCAAGACGTTGCTTATTGGTCCAATTTTGAAGATTTTTTAAAAATGTTGAGGTATAATCAATCTATAGTAAAGGCTTTAAGTTCCTTTATTAAGTACTTTAAGTCCTCTTCGCTTTCAGCAAGCAAGGATGTATCACCAGTATATTGCAGGTGAATCTTTCTCCAACCCTGATGTCATGTTCTCTTCACTTGGTCTAGTTTCCCAGTTTGTTAGCTCAGCACGAGGCTGTCTGGGTGTGCTGACAGAATACAAGCCCGAAGCACACCTCTCCTGATTTTCAACCATGGAACGTCCCTTGTTCTGTTCCAACAACTGCCTCTTGGTCGGTGTACAGGTTCCATGTCAGCACAATTAAGTGTTCTGGAATTCCCAATCTTTACATGCTATCCAGTCACTGTCCTTAGATTCACAACAAGCGTTCGTGTAGGAAGCAGGAAAGAAATCAAATGACTTATTGCATTGGGTAAATCTGCTGCATAAGTGTAAAGGCGGAACTGAGGAACAGGGATGAAGATGGACATAACTGACAGGACACGGGAGAGCAGAAACAGAAATAGCTTTATGAGGTAGGGGGAGAGCTCCCGGACGAGGTTCTGTGACCTAGGCCAACAGGTCAGGGAAGTCATGCTCAGCAGCTGGGGGTGAGGGTTTTTAAAGGGGTGGTGAAGAATGTATGGCAATTATGACAATCAGCATACGGGGTCTGGAAACTCTGAGAATTGCTTGTTGACTCCTCACGGCTTTCTTTGAACCCAGAACATCTGGTTTCACTGGTTATCTTAAATGGCGCCGACTGCTGCTAACCTTTGGGATGTGCAGGGAAGCACGTGCAGGGCCCGAACCTGCTTCGACTTAGTCCAAACGGGGGCTGCCTAGTTCAGACCTGGCTCAAACATTCCAAGCTTCTTAATATTGGTAATGGGGTGACATTTTCTGTCTTAACTACTTCCTGCTGAGATAGGGTGAAGAAGGGGATTAAGAATTGGAAGGTTTGGGGGCCGGGCCGGTCGGTCGGCAGTGGACTGTAAGAGTGAAGAAGCTGAAGCTGGTGGTGCTCCATTGACATTTCCTGATTTCATTGGTCATGGTGCGGAGTGCCTTACCATTATGTTTAACTATGCCCGATTCAGTAATATAATAACAGTCTTTATTTAGAAACATGCATGTTCCTCTTTTATCTGCTGTTAATAAGTCAAGAGCTTGGCGATTTTGTAGGGTGACTCGTGCTAAGGATGTTAACTGCCTTTGGAGGGAGACAAGAGAGTAATCAGTGTGATGTATTTTTTTGCAATGGATGATGGATACTTTTGCTGGCAGCTGAAGAGCCTGTAAGAGATTAACTATTTATTTACCATTTACTACGGGGGACCCTTTGGTACTCAGAAAATCCCCGCTTCTTCCAGATAGTGGCATGACAGTGAGCTATAAGGAACGCATAATTAGAATCAGAATATATATATTAGCCGTCTTTTCCTTTAGCTAGATGGAGAGCAACAAGTTTCGATTTTTGAGAAGTAGTTTTTATTGGGAGGCATGCAGCTTTCCAGACTTGGTCAAGTGAGAGGACAGCATAAGCAGCCTGCCATTGCCCCCTAGGCATTTACGACAGAACTGCCATCAACAAACAAAGTTAGATCTGGGTTAGGATAGGTTGATCAGAGAGTCTGGGTGGGGGCAGTGTTAGTTCCTCAACTGCCTGGGGGCAGGAGTGATCACTAAGGTCCAGCGAGTCTAGGAGCTGAGGCAAGAGGGAGCCTGGCACAGAGTTGTTAGAGTTTTTGATAAACATGCGACAGATTTTCTGCAAGCGGCTTGGAGACAGCACAGACAGGACTCAGTGTGAGAGGAGGTCCTGCAGCCTGTGGGGATAGGTTTTCCCTGGGTTAACTTTAGGGCTCTTTTGGTGAGGGCAGCGGCTGCTGCCAGGGCCCATGGGCAAGGTTGCCAACCCTGACTGTCATATCTAGTTGCTTAGACAGGCAAGCTATAGGGGATAGAGCGGGCCCCAGGGGCTGAGCCAGGACTCCGACTGCTATACCCTGGTTTTTTGCCTGTGTAGAGTAAAAAAGGTTTGGCAAGGTTTGGTAGACGCAGGGGTGGGGGTGAAGGTGGGGGTGTCGGTGTTTGTTAAAGGCAACTTTGACTTAGAGTTAAACTTTGAATGGTTGGGGTGGGGCACAGGCTTAAACAGATAGCAGTGGAATGAGATAAGTGTGTCTTATAGGGAGAGAGAAGTGAAGGGAGTTGGGCTGTGTCTGCTTTAGATCTGTTTTAGGAGGGGCTGCAGGTAAAGACAAATGAATGCTGACAAGCTGGGTTAGGGGGTGGTGGTGAAAAAGGTATAGTGGAAGGGAGAATGTGGGACAAGAGAGTATAGGGGTTGAGAGCTACCGGGACCGGGTGTACGGGGTTAACAGCTTTGTTAATGAGGCACAGGTCCTGGACCAAATGATAAGTACCATTTGGTTTCTTACTGGTAAGATTGGAGTGTTGCAGGGAAAGTGGGTAGGAATGAGGTTGTTAGAAAGGAGGCATTCTATGATGGGTTAACATCGGGAAGCAAAGGGGTCTGTAGGGCCAGTTCTTCCAGGTCGGGTGAGAGAAGGGGAAGGAGCAGAGGTGCTGTGAGACCAAAAGTAAGGTGTAAGGAGGTTCCTAACTAATTTAGAATGTCTCTTCCCAACAGAGGGACCGGGCACAAAAGGATTCTAAGGAGTAATGAGTAAAGGGCTAGTACACCTGGGGCAGGTAGGCTTGCCATCAACATCCATGACCGAGATAGAGGAAGGATTGCCCAGCCCTGAAAATGAGGGCAGGTCAGAAAAGACAGCTTCTGTGTAAGAGGAAATTTACTCATCCAATACCTTGAGCAATACCCCAGGCTTGGCGAGGGTGACGGGTGTCCAGTCAGGGTCTTCTCAGACTTCGGCCAATCCCAGCAGGGCCAACAGTGGGTCAGGAATTGGAAGGACAGTCCCCCCACGTGGAGACGCAAAGGGCCTGTCACTTTTCCAAGGACAGTCAGACTTCCAGTGGTGTCCGCTTTGACCGCACGCTGGGCAGGGTTTGGTTGCAGCTTTAGGCCTGGGACACTTCTGTGATCAGTGCCCTTCTCTGCACTTGAAGCAGGCACCAGGTGGTCATCATTGTTCCCATACACAATTGCCCCGCGCTGCCCTTTTGGGGCTTCACGGGATTGCCGGCCGCAGGGCTGCTACTAAGGCTTGGGTTGAAAATTTACCTTCTGCTGGAACCAGGCATCACAGACGGACTGCCTGCTCCTCATGGCTGCTAAAACCTTAAATGCCATATTCGCTAAATCTCAGAGCAGGGTTTGAGGGCCTATCTTCCGCTTTTTTTAAAGCTTTTAATGTAAAGCATCAGCTAAGCAGCTTAAAAAGGTGGCTGGACACTGGAGATCCCCTTGCAGAGGGGTCTCGGGGAAGAGATGAGCCAGTCAGGGTGCGATGTAACAATGATGAGAAATACAACCTTCCTCTAGTTCCTAAAGGATTCCTCCCCGCTCC
>NW_022106471.1:9907786-9918847 GCF_000313985.2 Echinops telfairi
GATAACAGTTGTATGAGCCCCTAATAAAATGTTTAAAAAAAAAAAAAGAAAGCTTAAAAAAAATAAAATAAAATAAAGTGGCATTGTATATATATTAAAAAAAAAAAAAAAGGTGGCTGGATTCTCGTCAGGCTTTTGAGTGATCTTAAAAATTGAATCCTATATGGGAAATGGCCTGAAGCCAAGCCAGGACACACTGAAGCATTTTATTACGGTTGGCATGTCTGTCCTTACCTGCTTGATTGTCAGTTTGATAACGCTAACCAGGTTTTTCATCTGGAAACCACCTAGATCAGGGTGGGTCAAATGAACCTGGTCAGAGTGCTGCTGAACAGGGAGAAAAATGCATTCCCTCTGATCTGCGGTTAGGGTAGAGGGAAGGATGACAAAATATCATGCCAGGACAAAGCATAAGCTTGAGTTAAATACCGAAACTCCTTAATATAGGTGGTGGGATGATATAAAGGAGCCTAAACGCTTTTCAATCTGAGCTAAATCAGTGAGAGAGAAGGGAACATGAACGGGCCCACTGTCTCAGTCCCGGCCACTTCCCGGAGTGGACAAAGGACAAGCGGGGTTCTGCGATCACATGTGCTTGCTAACTGGCAAGTGCAGACTCGGGTTCCTCTAGCAAGGCAGGTAGATAGGGAGAAAAGGAAGTGGGGGGACTCCGGATGTGACCAGAATAGGGAGAGCGGTGAGTAGGAGGGGAGGGGAGACAAGGTGTTCAGGCAGGTCCGAAAAGGCAGACACCAGAGGGGGGTCCAGAAGCAGGAGGGGAGGAATTCTCTTTAGTCAAGAGGACTTGGGAAGGGGAGCAGGAAATACAGAGAAAGGGAAGGAGCTCAGAGGAAAGGCAGCCTGGACATACAGAATCTCAGACTATTTGTGAGTTTACTGGCAGAAATTGTCGAGATTTCAGAGGATAATGAAATCAAAAGTGCGGCGATTAAAGTTGTTACTTCCCAAAACTTTCTGACCCCTCCCTCCTGACAGTCTCAGGGCGGCGACCTCGTGGATTTGTGCTCTGCTTCCCTATCTGGGAGAGGTCTGTCTGAGGCTGTGGGGTAACTGCCTTTCCCCAAATGGGGTGTGACGATAGGAGTCAGGGGGGTTGGAGAACGACGGAAGGGGAGTACTGTCTGGGCCTAATTAAGAGAGTGTTTGGCTAAAAGATCTTGAGCAGGGTGACAGGTAGTAGAGAGGGATGGGAACGAAGAAAGCAAAAGACCTGAACATATAAGACTTCTGATTATTTGTGAGTTTGTTGACAAAAATTGTTGAGGTTGCGGGGAACGTTAAAATCAAAAGTGCTATTTTCTGGCTAGTGTAACTCATTGTCCAATTGGTATTGAGGCCAAACTTGGTTACAGAAAAAGACCAGGCGTTTAGAGCGGAGATCAGAAGCCAAACCCAATTCAGTAAGGTTGGCAGTAGACACTCCAAAGGACTGTCCTTAGGGGGTTGGGACAGAAGACTTCCCATTGTGTCTCAAACTGCAGGAGATACGGACAGAGGAGAAGGGCGTTCCCTGGTCCCCATTCGCACCCTTCAGTCAGGAGGTGGCCTGGTAACCCTGAGAGGCGTCCCGGTCAGAGCTAAGGACCCAGTGGGAGAGTCCTAGACTCTCTGGAACAGGAAGGTCCCCTGGCACAGGCCTGCAGCTTTAACCAGCAGACAGGGACCTCGGATATGAGAGAGACAATGGAAGCACAAGAGGGGGAGGGGAGCCTGGCTTTATGGCCGGTAAAAATGGAGTTTAGTTAGGCCTTTGCTCAGGGTGAGAGTAAGGGGAAGGAGAACATTTTAGAGAAAGCACTGCGGGGCTGCAGACGCAAAACACACAAACAGGTAGGAAAGGCTCAGACAGACCCTCTGCTTCCAGTCCAGGCAGAAGGTGCAGTGCCTGCTCGGCCTAGTGCCAGGAGTCCTGTTATCAGCAGGAATCCCAGGAGGTAAACACAGAGACAAAAGGCTGGAGGCCACATGAGAGAATGGAGACACAGAGAAAAGATGGACCCGAGAAACTGGCCTTATCATTGCACCCTTTTGGGGAAAGGCAGTTATTTCCAGCTCCTCTTGGTACTAGGGTGGCAGAATAAACCCCCTGCAGCAGAGCCACGTTCAGCTTCCTAGTGTACTTGCTTTTCAGGGCTTTCAGCTAGTTAGCCTCCTGCGAACCCTGTGTTCCGTATGAGTTTGCTGGTTCTCGGTGTCCAGAGCAACAAACAAGACAGAACGAACATACACAGAGAGATACTGACCAGGAGTCGCTCGTTCAGACAGGCTCCGGAGGTTCGAGAAGAGAGGAGGGGTGGGTTGCATCCCAGCCGAAGCAGGGCCAGGACAGCACGGAGCCCACGTCCCTACCTCTCCCGAGTTTCTACACCAAATGTAAAGGCGGAACTGAGGAACAGGGATAAAGATGGACATAAATGACAGGACAAAAGAGAGCAGAAACAGAAACAGCTTTATTAGTGGGGGGAGAGCAGGTCAGGGAAGTCGTGCTCAGCATCTGGGGGTGAGGGTTTTTAAAGGGGTGGTGAGGAATGTATGGCAATTATGGCTATCAGCATGTGGGGTCAACTCCTCATGGCTTTCTTTGAAGCCAGGACATCTGGTTTCACTGGTTATCTTATCTGGTTTCACTGGTTATCTACTGCTGACCTTTGCAATGTGCAAGGAAGCACATGCAGGGCCTGGACCTGCTTCAGCTTAGTCCAAACGAGGGCTGCCTAGTTCAGACCCGGCCCAAACAATAAGGCCTCTTGAAAGCACTAATGATGTCACTTTAGGACTAAGGTGAATATTTTAAATTTTTTAATGAATATGTGAAAGCCAGATAGTGAATATGGCAGACTGAAGAACTGATGCTTTAAATAATGGTGTCAGAGAAGAAAATGGGATATACCATGGACTGCCAGAAGAAGGAACAAATCGTTCTTGTAGGAAGTACTGCCAGATGTCCTTAGAAGCGAGAATGGTGAGACATTGTCTCACATACTTTAGGTAGGTGAGGGGAGACCAGTCCCTGGAAAAAAACACCATGCTTGGTAAAGCAGAGGTCAACATAAAAGTTAGAGCCTTGACGAGACAGATTGACACACACTCCAGTCTGCTGTGAGCCAGAGCAACTCCCTAGCACTGACAACAATAGGCAGTTGATCTGGTTTCAAATTTGAAAAGGTCTTGTTCTTTGTTCGGTTTTATTAAGATATTTAGTTGAACTTTAACACATTTTTAAACATTTGGTCTTTAAAACAATGGCCCAGAAAGTAATAATTACCAAAAAACAAAACAAACTCCACCCCCAAAACAGAAAACAAAACAAAACTCGCTGCCCTTGAGTTGATTCAACTCATAGCTACACTACAGGGCACGGTAGAGTGGGCCCTGTGGGTTTCTCAGAGCGTAACTATTTGAGTAGCAGCCTCGTCTTTCTCCCATGGAACTGCTGGTGGTTTCAAACAGCTTACCTTGTTGTTAGCAGCCCAATGCATAACCATTATGCCACCAGGGTTTCTAATCATTACCAGAGTCTGAAATATATATTCAGAAAATATATATGGATATAATAGGATATATTATATGGATATAATAGGATGGAACTAATGTTTCATCTCGAGGGAAAAAAATCAGTTACAACAATAAATCACTGTTTTCTATTTATATGACAAGAGACTACCAAGGACAATCACCATAGAGAGAAACACTTGAGCAAAGTGTATTCATGTGTATCCAGTATCTTTACTGAAGAGGGGTGTGTGTATGGTGGTGGTGGTGGCGGGAGTGGGGGTGGGGTTGGCTTGTTGCAGATTTAAGAATTCAAATGATCTTTGATTGGCTCTCTGGATTATTTTTAAGGGAAACCAAATACCTGATAGATAAAGCAGGCCATCTAAAGGACACCCAAAGCTAAGCAGAGTGGCCATATGAAGCACATCTATTGGTTTCTCTTCACAGCAAACAAGACTGACGAAAACAAAGCTACACGAAAACAGTTGGTGCACAGGGTTGATGGACCTCAGCTCCCACAACCCTGAGATCAAAAGATCGAAATGGTCCCCGATTACCAGCTGACCACTCTGTAAAGGATCACACAATAGAAAGTTCTGGCTAGAGTAGGAGAAAAATGTGGAACACGATTCAGTCATTAAAAAAAAAAAAGACTAGGTTTACTGGTTTAAGAGAGACTGGTGGAACCCACAAAACTATGGCCCTTACTCACCCTTTAAATCTGGAACTGAACTTAACACCCTGGCTCAACTTCCAGCCTAAAACAACAGATGGGCCTACACGTGAATGGTAACACCCAGGGAGACCCAAACTCCTTAGGACAATCAACCATATGAGATCAAAGTGCAGTGTGTGCCCAAGAACACAGGCTCAGAAGGCAGAAGTGCATACAAAAGAAGGAGTAGAAACAATAAGCAGAGAGAGGAAATGGGAAGTGTTACTACATTGTGAACACTGTGACCAGTGTCCCCAAACAAGGTATGTATGAACTGTTAAATGGATAATCAATTTGCTCTGTAAAATTTCAGTCAAATCACAATAAGAAGTTTGAAGGAAGAAAAACAAAACACAAAAAACATAGTTAAACGGATTTATTTTCCCTTTTTCCTGGAAACAATGCACAGAATCTTAGAAGGCACATGCCTCGGGAACCAACAGTTGACCTGAAGCTGTATTACAGGGCCCGGTTTGCTCTAGTTATGCTAGCAAATTAGTTTATAAGGAATCTGAGAGTCTCTAAATGGGGGTTTTAACCTGGGGCAAATTCCCTTTAGGCTACTATGCCCTGCAAAAAGTCCATCTAATGCATTTAAAGGCAGCTTTTAAAATGCAGGGGATTATCAAGCCAGAGACAGTCGATGAGCCATCAGAAGCACTTGCCACTTTATTTATTTTTTAAAAAAAGAAATTTATTTGTTTTTCTTTCAGCTACAGCAGTGGTTTTCAACCTTCCTAATGCTGTGACCCTTTCATATGTTGTGGTGACCCCCATCTATAAAATTATTTTCGTATGAGGACCTGATGCAAGGGGCTTAAGTGGAGAGCAAATGTTTTGAGAATGATGAGGGCAATGAATGTACAAATGTGCTTTACACAATTGATGTATTATGGATTGTGATAAGAGGTGTATGAGCCCCTAATAAAACGATTAAAAATAAATAACTAAATAAAAATAAAAGTGACAGTCTCAAAAAAATTATTTTCGTTGCTACTTCATTACTGTAATTTTACTACTGTTATGAATTGGGCAACCCTGTGAAGGAGTCGTTCGGCCTCCAAAGGGGTCGTGACCCATACAGGTTGAGAACCGCTGAGCTGGAGGATACATTCTTTTGCTGGCTGGAATATTTATATTTTGTATACCTCAGAGTGTGTACCCATCTGGTGCTCACTAAAAAACCGTCTCCTTGCTCATCACTTACACTGAGAAACTGAGATCATCAACTGAGATTCACTAAGCACTTTTGGATATCGGTTGCCTCCAGGAACTTTGAGTGATTGATCTGTATAGATCTCTTCTTCAGCATAAGGTTATTCCCAGAGTTTTAACACTCTAAAGAATAAAAAGACACAAAAGAGAAAGTGGAATTCTCTAGCCTGCGCTTGCGGTGAAAAGAGAAAGCACCTTGCTCATGGGTCTAGAGCCTAATAGCTAAGAACGAAAACTGCCCTCCTCAGACAATGGAACTTCCTCTTGCTACCTCCTCCCGGTGCCAATATGCAGACACACCAGACTGGCTACAGGGTCTTCACAGAAGCAGACAGCCTCCCTCTAGACAAGACTACACTTTACCTATTATTGTTTGCCAAAGAGAACAATGCTTGCTTCTCACTGCCAGCATCACGCTTTTTACCTTCCTTAGCATAAAAAAAGGCCACTTTGGGTGAAGGAGGCAAGCACAGCAGATCTTTCTAATCAGGGATGCAGAGGTACACTTGTGTTGTTGCCTGCAAAAGAGCAGCAGGTGCCAGGCCTCAGCGGGGAAAGTTGAGAGACTTGAGAGCAATGACAACAATAAATAATTCAACCATCTAATAACTTTCCTAAAAACTGACTCTTGAAATCACTTAGCCACTTAGTTTTGCAGGGATATAAATATGTCAGCCTGCTGGTGTGAAGAGTGGGGTCACTGCTCTGATTGCAACATCCGGGATGTCCCGGCCTGGCTATGAGTCAATACCTGGAAGACTGGAGATTTTTTCCTTCTCCTCTGCCATTCCCAAGGCTTTCTGTGTAGGAGGGTCATTTCTACATTCCCTCCTTTATTCGGGGGCTTCGGTCCCTTCTGGTTCACATAACCAGTGGCATAAACATATAAGTTCGGTGCCTGGACCACCAAAGCACTTCCGGAGTCACCAAATGTTCCACGCTAAGCAGGGATATGTTTGAGGTGGCTAGGTTGGTCGGAAGGCCTCGGTTCACATGATAAGTGATGGAATGAGCCAGACCAATTATTTGGTTTTCCCTCATCGGTATTTGGTCTTGAAATCTTATACGATAACATTTTTATACCCTGCATCTAAAGCAATGATATAAAAACACACACAAAAATGGGGATTTATAATCTTTTTTTCTCTTCCAACAAAAACATTTAGCACCACACAATGATCCCCACTCAGGCTATTTTTCATCCAAAGCATACTCATTTCCAACAGCTAGCAAGTCCTACTTCTGTGTAAGGAGCATGCTAATCCAGTGGTCCCAAAGGGGGGAACTCATACTGTAGATACAACAGTAGCAAAGCAGTTATCCTTCTGAGGGCACAAAAGGGCTGAAATTACTCTTTAAAGCTCTAGGACTACAACTTAACAGCTGAGCAACTAAAGTAGAATGACTGCTCACAATGCAATAGTGTCTCCACCACCTTGTGAGGCACTCGGTGGGACTAACAGAGGGTCTCCTGGAACTAACAGAAGCCCTCCAAGGAGTGAGAATAGCAAAGCTTCAAAGTCTCAGGAACACAGAGACGTCCAGAGCCCGAAGAAGACTTGATTCCTAACCCCACAATTACACAGCAGAGCCCCAAGGACTGCTAGGATAGCACAGGTAATTAGCCACCACTGGTAACAATTCCTGGTTGGGGTGTTTCTATGTTTTCCTTCCTGGAATCACCAACCTGGCACATTAGAAGGCTTTTGCAGATAACTCTGACAACAAGAGTTAAAGTATGAAAAACAAATTAACTGACCTCCCATTCTTATTATGTTTAAAAATAAATTGTAAGGGAAAACACAGCTGTAAAAGAAAAAGCCATTTATTAAAAACCTAAAGTTGGGGTGGGGGGTGCCCACTGGGTTTTTAGAAAGTTTCAGATCTGGCAGTGACATTGTTAGTGCTAAAAAACCCTAAAGACACACTTTCTATAAAAATTTTCTATAAAATGCAAATTTTAAAAATAAAATAACATCAAAGCCTATTTTCTGCTTTACTTCTGCTTTCTTTTTGGTCCTGAGTTAAATCAATGAGAGAGAGAGAGAGAGAGAGAGAGAGAGAGAGAGAGAGAGAGCGCGAGCGAGCTGGAGGAGGCTTCAAAAAAAAAGAAAGTCCATTAACACGCAGTTTCATTTTTCCATGAACTTTCTGAAACCCCTTCTCATTGACAGTTCACTGGCGGTTTCTCTAGCAAACGCAGGCAAAGGCATTACCCATATAGTGTACATGAAACCTTGCCCCAAAGAGTTCCCTTCCTCCAGTGGCTGAACGACTGCCCTCAGACTAGATAACACGCTCACTGCCATCAAGTCATGTAGTAACCCGACAGGACAAGGCAGAACTGGCCCTGTGGGTTTCTGAGACCGTAACTCTGTACAGGAGCAGAAAGCCTCACCTTTCTCCCACCAAGGAGTTGCTCAGTTTGAATCCTTAACCCTGCAGTTAGCATTTAATGGGTTTTGTCTTTAAACATAAACGTTCCCATTAGGAGTGAATACAAAAAGTCATTTATACCTTTCTGTTACTTGTATCCAGAGATTTATCTTCTTCCAGGGACCATATATTTCACATGTCGGACTGCTAACCACAAGGCCAGCAGTTCAAACTCACCGGCTGCTCCGCAGGAGATTCATTAAAATTCATCGCCTCAGAAACCCAAAGGGTTAGTTGGACTCTGTCTTACACGGTTGCTATGAGTCGCAGCTGAGTGGATGGCATTGAAACCAGGTTTGGGGATTTAGGTGGGGCTGAGATTCAATTCCTCTCTCTACCCCATTAACAGCTCTCCTGATACCAGATGCACACGGAGTATCTGTGAAACATCTTCAGCTACTAAAATTCCCAAACGTGTCTTTCAAATACCTTTTTTGTCAACCAATATCTAGGTTGCCAGGTACCAGAAATGTCTAGGGAACCTTACAAAAGAAGCATTATCAAGTTAATTGACAATTAAAAGCAAGGATTAGATTATGGTAGAGACTTTTACTGGGAGATAGGAAAGATGATTCTAACTCCCTAAGTGTTGCAAACCGTAGGCGGTTTGAACCTGCTTGGTGGTCCCTCAAAAGAAAGGATGGGTTAGGCTTGTTAAGGTTCCAGCAAAGAAAACCCTGAAGTGCAGGTTCTACTTTGCCCTTCAGGTGGCGTCTCTGGGCGGCACACACCGTTAACCACTGGACTGCTAACCCAAATGCTGACGGTCTCATTTAGCCTACTCGGAGGTGCCGTGGAAAAAAAGAAGCGATAGTCTCCTTCTGAACCTCAGCCATGAAAGCCCTGGAAGCCAGTGCCATCATCAGGAGTCACAGTCAACATGTGGCAGAGGGCTTTTTGTTTTCCTTCTTTCTTTGTTTATATGATTCTATGAATAGAGGGGGTTCCAAAGAGCTCAGGAAGGCTACTTCTAATTTTCCGTGAATTCGTATGTATATGTCTTACGTGCACACACCACATTTTATATATATCTCAAGCATCCTTCTTCCCTCTTGCTGCTCTGTACTTTCATTTTTATCTGCAGGCCCACAGCCTGCGCCAATGAAGCCCCGAGAACACTGTTCATTCAAAGTCGTTTGAAATTCTAAGGGGGACAGTGAGAATGTGCCAACAACAGGACCCTGAGGGTCTTTTGGGCTAAGATTTCTTAGCTGGGAAAAATCTAGGGCTATGAATTAGAAGAAAACTAGACATGCCGATGTGAAAGGCACATACATTTTGGCCCAAGCAACCCTGATATGTTTCTGATAGGAAGAAAACAGAATTGGCCCTGTGAGAGGACTTGAAGCACTTGCTGATGAAGACCAAAGCCTACAGCCTTCAGTATGGATTATACAGCATCATAAAGAAAAGAAAACGCCTCACAACTGGACCCAAAACAACACTGTCATAAATGAGAGAAGAATGAAGCCATCCAAAGGGTAGTTATAAAGATTTAAATACAGGCATATGTAGATATAAATATATTTATATACAATGAGGAGGAAATAAGATCTATGTACATATATTTATAGGTTGAGTATTAAGAAACAGATGGACAGTGGGCCCCTGCTCAAGTATTCCCTCAACACAAGAACACTTTGTTCTAACAGTTCAGCAGTCTGAGATGCTCACCTTCCTGGCACGATTGCTGAAGACAATGGGTGCACAAGCAAATTGTGGTGAAGAAAGCTGAATGATGCCCGGCTACCAAAAGATATAGCATCTGAAGTCTTAAAAGACCTGAAGATAGACAAGCAGCCATCTAGCTGAGAAACAACAAAACCCACGTGGAAGAAGCACACCAGCCCATCCTGACTAGATTGCTGAGGACAAAGTGGGTGCATAAGAAAAAGTGTTGAAAAAAGCTGATGGCACCCGGCTATCAAATGATATAGCATCTGGGGTCTTAATGGCTTGAAGATAAACAAGTAGCCATCTAGCTAAGAAACAAGAAAACCCACATGGAAGAAGCGCACCAGCCTAGCCTGACATGATTGCTGAAGACAAAGTGAGTGCATAAGCAAATGTGGTGAAGAAAACTGATGATGCCCATCTTTTGACGGTGTCAAAAGATATAGAATCTGGGGTCCTATAATCTGGAAGATAAACAAGGGGCCATCTAACTGAAAAGCAACAAAGCCCACATGGAAGAAGCACACCAGCCTGAGATCACAAGGTGTCGAAGGGATCAGGCATCAAAGACCACCACCAAAAAAAAAAAAATTATAGCATTGTGAATGAGGGGGAGTGCAGAGTGGGGACCCGGGGCTTATCTGTGGGAAATTGTTCATCCTCTTGAAGAAGCACTGTGGGGAGGAGACGAGCCAGTCAGGGTACAGTGTAGCAACGATGAAATATACAATTTTCCTCTGGTTCTTGTATGCTTCCTCCCCCCCAATATTATGATCCCAATTCTACCTTACATATCTGGCTGGACCGGAGGATGTTCACTGGCACAGATAGGAACTGGAAATACAGGGAATCCAGGACAGATGAACCCGTCAGGACCAGTGGTGAGAGTGGTGATATCAGGAGGATGGAGGGAAGGTGAGGGAGAAAGGGGGAACAGATTACAAGGGCTACATATAACCTCCTCCCTTGGGGACGGACAGTGGAGAAGTGGGTGAGAGGAGACGCCGGATGGTGCAAGATAGGACAAAATAATAATAATTTATAAATTATCAAGGGTTCAGGGCGGAGGGGGGAGCGGGGAGGGAGGGGGAAAATGAGAAGCTGATACCAAGAGCTCAAGTAGAAGGAGGGTGTTTTGAGAATGATGATGGCAACATGCGTACGGGTGTGCTTGACACAACTGATGTATGTATGGATTGTGATAAGAGTTGTATTAGCCCCTAATGAAATGATTAAAAAAAAAAAACAATGAAGCCATCAAGGATTTCATTTTACTTAGATTCATAATCAACATTCATGAAAGCAGCAGTAAAAAAATCAAACAGTTTAGTGCAATGGGCAAATTCGCTGTAAAAACCTTTTTAAAAAAATGTGTAAAAGCTGGGGGGAAGGGAAGAGGTGTTAACAAACCCAGGGACAAGGGAACAACAAGCGATCCAAACTGATGGGGAGGTGGGTGTGGGAGACCTGGTAGGGCATGATCAAGGGGAATGTAACAAAGAGGA
>NW_022106471.1:9920035-9930115 GCF_000313985.2 Echinops telfairi
GGGAGCGGGGAGGGAGGGGAAAAATGAAGACCTAATGTCGGGGGTTTAAGTGGAGAGGAAATGTTTTGAGAATGATGAGGGCAATGAATGTACAAATGCACTTTACACAATTGATGTGTGTATGGATTGTGATAAGAGTTGTATGAGCCCCTAATAAAATGATTAAAAGGGAAAAAAAAGTGTTTAAAAGCAAGGCTATCCCTTTGAAGACTAAGGTGTGTCTGACCCATGTCATGGCATTTTCAGTTGCTCTATATGTCTGAAAAAGCTAGGCAATGAATAAACAGACTGCAGAAAAACTGATGGCTTGAATTGCAGTGATAGGGAAGAATACTGCATATAGCATGGGCTGCCAGCAGGAGACTGAACAAATCTGTCTTGGAAGAAGTAGAGCCAGAACACTCCTCAGAAGTGAAGTTGGTGAGGTTTTGTGTCTCATACTCTGGAGGTATTATTGGGTCCTGAAGATGGGCATCATGTTTGGTAAAGTAGGGGGCCAATGATAAGGAGGAAGATTGTCAATGTGATAAATCCACACTGGCTGCAACAATAGGGCTCAAACATTACAAGTATGGGAATGGTGCAGGAACAGGCAGTGTTGCGGTCTGCTGTACACATGGCTGCTGTGAGCTGAACAGACTTGAAGCCCTCAAAACTACCACCACCACCTCCAATGAGCAGGTGTTTATTCTGACTTTTTATTGTGTCTTAGGTGATGGTTTATGGAGCAGAACATTAGTTTTATTCAACAATTGACACATTTTTGTTTTGCCTCACCAATTTCAACCTCTTCAGAGTATCACAATGTATCCTACTTCCTCCAAGTATTGCCTCACCAATTTCAACCTCTTCAGAGTATCACAATGTATCCTACTTCCCCCAAGTATTTCCTGTTTCCATTCCTCCTCCTTCCTAAATCCTCTGTTCTTGAGCAAATGCTGCCCTTTGGACTTTAAATGGTTGATTATTTTACCAGAGGTGAGTTCAATTCCAGGTCGAAAGGTTGGCTCAGAGGCCTTGTCTTGGGAGTCCCATTAGTTTCAGTTTGGCCAGTAAGCCTGGTCTCTGTTAGGATCCTGAGTTCTGTTCTACAACTTTTCTCCCACTCTACCCAGGACCTTCTAATGGGGTTGGTAGTGGGAGCTACCTAGCTATCTAGTTCTGCTCTCTGTGTGTGGAGACCAGTGTTTTCACAGCCCTTTAGTCCACTGGATTAATAGTCTCCAAATGATCTTGATTTTCATCACCCCGGATGGGAAGAGACCAATATTTGCACCATAGATGGCTATTCAAGAGTGTTTAAGCTCCCAATGAATAAGCAATGTTTTCATTTGACTGATTTATGTTCTGCTAAACCAAAACTATAATGATTCCTTCCCACCCCCTCCAGATTTCAAAGCAGCTGATACAAATTCTGTTCCTCAGTGCTAACCAGCAAACAGTGAGGGGAGGGGCCATCAGTCTTCATTTAACCAGCAGGAAAAAAAGACAATGAAACCCAGAGATTTGTTCCAGTTTTGTGATACTAGGATTTCCAGCTCTTCCATTCAACTCATTGCCTACTAACACTCAGATCTGACAGTATTTGGATACATTCAACCTTATTGGAGTCTTTTTAATAGAGGAGAATGGGAATTCATGAGAAATACCTGTACTGATTTATGTAATCCCCAGACCTTAAGCATTTACAGAGATTCCAAAGGAAAATAAAATGTGGCCAGATTGTAGAAATACAAAGAGCTTGATACAATTAAATCACTAGCTTAAATTTCTATGGTTTTCAAAGCCGTATGCCCCAACTCATTTTACAAGTTTTCATTTTCCACAGAATTTGGTGTTTTGCTGTTAAGACTTGCTATATTCTGCAAAACTTGGGCTAAAACATATGGGGGTGGAGAACTACATTGAGGCGCACTGGTCTGACCTTCAGGTGTGGGGCAGGGCTAGTTTGGGGCTGGGAAGCCGCAGCTCTCATGCCACACTGTTCAGAGAACCAGAGAAAAGGGTCAGTTACGCGCAGGGAGGAAGCATTGCATCCAGCTCTCTGAGAAGCCAAATCTTGGCATAATGACGCTCTTAGCACAGGAGAACAGTGTTGCTAATTTTAGCTTAAAGTTCAAACTGGGGCAACTCATCATTCCTGGTGAGGTACATTGCAGAGCAAACTCATTTGCAAACAATTTTGACACACAAACTCAAAATATTTACATGAAAAGATAAGAGTTCTTTTTGGAAAAATTCATTCAGAGTTACTTGGTTAAAAATCATTACAAGACCAAACCGACTGCTACTAAGTCAACTGCAAGGCACAGACCCTATAAGCCTGCCCACCGCCATCGACTCTCTCGTACAGGGTAAAACTGCCCCTGTGAGTTTCCAATACTATAACTCTATACAGGAGTAGAAACCCCATCTTTATCCTTTGGAGCAGTTGGTGGTTTTGAACTGCTGACCTTGCAGTCAGTAGCTCAATACGTGTAACCACAATGCCACCAGGGCTTCTAGAGATCCTATAGGACACTAAAACCTACACGTCTCACAAGGTTTCGGAGACGATCTATCTTTATGGAAACAGATTGCCACATCTTTCTTCTATGGAACAGCTGGTGGGTTCAAACTGCCAACCTTTTGGTTAGCAGCTGAGTGCTTTACCACTGCACCACCAGGGCTCCTTGCACCACTATACAATGCACTTGCTTTCTAAGATGTTCTCGATAATCCACAGGTGAAGATGGGAAACATTTGGATTCCAGCTAGTCGTCTTCTGCTACAAAGACAGGGGTGTAGCAACGAAGGACAAGCTCAATGGCAGGGGAGCATGGTAGAGCAGTAACACTAATCAAACCCATTCTGGTACCAGATGTCTCCAGCTGAAGGGCTCACCAACTTGTTCTGCAAACAGCACCATCTCTCCATTCCCAGCTTTCCCAGCGTCGTTTCTTTAAGTCATTCATGACAACACAATTAGGCAGAAAGAGGAATAGTTCGAAAGCAGCTTTTGTTTTGGGTTTTCTCTAAAGCAGCAGTTCTCAACCTGTGGGTCATGACCCTTTTAGGGGTCAAACAACCCTTTCACCGGGGCCACCCAATTCATAACAATAGCAAAATGACAGTTATGAAGTAGCAACAAAAATAATTTTGTGTTGGGAGGTCACCGCAACATGAGGAACTGTATTAAAGGGTCACGGCATCAGGAGGGTTGAGAACCACTGCTCTAAAGGAAGCCAATATCATTGCATGTAAGAAGGACAAAGACTGAAATGAGCAAGGGTAGGAGGACACTCAATTTCCGATAATGCTGATTTTATAAGAAAAAGTTAAAGAATAAATTTTCAAGAATTGTGTATTCCATGTGTGGGAACGTTGGGATTGTGGGTTAGTAAGCGGGGCTAATGTTGGGTTTCAGGTCTAGTGGGACCATGTCAGCTCTGTTTGGATCTCCAAAGCTCAGAGGGTCCTGCTTATCAAGCCTCCAGTGAGTTGATGATGATGATCGCACTCCTAATTTTTTACTTGCTGATCACATCATTCAGCTAAAAAAATCTAGTACTGAGTGCAGAAACGAGGAAACTACACATAGACAAAAGTCCTCTGCTGGTGGCCCTGGTCTGCCTGGCTGGTCCGGCAGGAGCCATATCTGATCCTCAAAAGTCACCTCATCGGTGGGACCCTGGAGGAAAAGAAAATGCCTGAAAAATTAAAGGAGAAAGAGTATAGGGAAAAAACTCAGCATGGAGAGACTGTGGGAGAAGCCTGGCAAACCTGAAGGCATTAGCAAGAGACAAAAATCACTATGTTAAACTGTTAAAGGACTATCTCTGCTCTGCTTCTCTCGTAGGTCAGCTCGGCTGAAGGGGCGGTGAAGGAGGAGCCAAAGAGATCAGCGAGATTGTCACCGAAACCTGCGCCTGCAAAAGTGGAGAGGCAGCCAACAAAGGCAGCAGAAAGGATAAATCTTCAGACAAAAAGTACAAGGAAAAGGGGAAAGGGGAGCAAAGGGAACCCAGGCGGAAGAAGCTAGAGAAGATTTACCTCCTGCAAATGGAGAAACAAAACACCAGGAGAGTTCAGCCTCTGATGAAGCAGGAGAAAAAGAAGCGAAGTCTGATGAACGTTTATCATGTCTTATCAGTGGGCCCTGATATCGCCCTTCTTGTACAACCCAGAGGAACAGTTTTATCAACTATTTTACAAATGCAAGTTTTTTAGTAGCTCTGGAAACATTTTTAAGAAGAAGGAAATCCCAATTCATCCCATTTTTTTAAAGTGTAAATGGTTTTTTTTTAAAAGATGTGAAATCATTTACTGGTTGTTTATTTATTTTTTAGTACAACCAGAAAAGAGTGGGATGTTGAATTGTGGGAAGATCTGACTGTCTTGGGTGTCAACATAGCATTCCATGGGATGGGAGGGGGCAGTTTTTGTATCCCTAATATAAAACATACTTAATGGCAATTTGGAGGCACTGTCATGCATGACTTGAACATTTAAAATTTTGTTTCCATGTTTGTTTCTTAATAGAATTGTGTCTGAACACCATTCTGTCACGATGGCTTTCTCGTCAGAACTGTGCATTCTGTAACACCTTTGGTCGAGGTCGACCAGTGTTCCTGATTGCTTTGTTACGTGCTGTGAAGGATTGAACATTTGAGGGTGTAGTGTGTGTGACATTGAATTATGAATTAGTGGGACTTAAGATGTAACAGTTTACCAGCATTTGAAGATAATGGTACTTGATCATCTCTTTTTAAAAATTTGCTTCTAAATTTAAAGCTGGAAAGTCACTGGAATTTAGAAACAAATTTTATCTACATGCCATTTTGGGATTTTGGTACATGCATTAAAATTGTGTACAAATTGTTTATAATGTCTCTGTCCTGATCTCAAAACAACCAGTAAAATACCAGTTACAAAAAAATAAAAATAACATATTAAAAGCAGTAGTAATGATAACTAACAATGGCTAGCCTTCAATGGACACATACAAAATGCTATAATGAATGCTGTACTTCCGTCATCCCACACGGGTGAACACAATTTTATCCCATTTTACAGGGAAGAAAGTGAAGAACAGTGGTAACTTGTTGAGACCACACAGGCAGTCAAGCGGGAGAGGCCATATACAGCCCAGGTCTGCCTGGCTTCAAAGCCTAAACTTGTAATGCATATGCCATAGACAGTCATTAGTAGTCTCTAAGTACCCACGTGTGAATGCTACTCTATGATTCAGTTACCTTTAGCAGGCTCAAAGAGAAGTTGGGTGTCATAATGAAGTCAATTTACCTGTAAACCTACTGTTGATTTGGGTGTCAGTGCAGAACTGTGCGCCATGGGGTTTTTCAATGGCTCATTCTTTGGAAGAAGATGACCAGGCCTTTTTCCCAAGGACCGTCTGAAGAGACTTCAACTGCAAATCTTTCCACTGGAAGGCAAGCACGTTAAGTGTCTGTGCCACCCAGGCCTCCAGGTAGTTCTCTAGAAATATCTGGGGAGGCTGTGAGTACATCCCTGCTGGACGTGAATGAGCACAGCAGAACATAGCAGTGTGACAGGGTGGCAGACTGAGTTGACAAGCGTATGTGACCCAGGCAGAAAGGCACACTATAAAGACATCAAGTTCTTACTATGAGACAAGATGATTTCTCCTTTCCTCTCTCTTTCGGTATAAGGGTGGGATGGGGCAAGAGGTGGAGAGTTTAGTTTTATACTATATAGACAAGAGGGTTTTAAAATGTTTGTGGAAAAGTAGAGTTAAACGTTAATGACATTTTCTCATGGCCTTGTTGAAGGTTCCTCAGAGATATTGACTTGTCCCCATCAGGAGGGCTGGAGGCAAGGTTTACCTTTGTTCATGGACTAACATTGTGGAGCTTCTTCAATGAAATTCTTTCTGCCATCACCCAAAGTTGAGAGAAAGTAGAACCAAAATAAATGCTTACATCTGGGGCAGACCTCTCTAGCATAAGAAGGAATTCTCAATTCTTCTATATTGTCACACCTTAAGCATATCAAATTATTCATCCCACTGGCATTCCTGGAATGCAGGAAGATTAATCTGGCCACATCTATTGCTTGGTGAGGTGGTGGCATTGGCCTGGTTGGGGAAAAAGAACCCCCACAATGCTCCAAAGGGCATAATCAACTCGTGCATAATTAAGACATAAAGAAAGGACAGGTAGCATGTATACTCCTATGAATAAAAATAAACAAACTAAAGCTAATTTATAAAAATACATATTCCCACTTAGTTTTGTACTCTGCCCTATGATTAAAAAAAAGATGCCATTCGATCCAGGAGTATGTCAGTAAAGGAGAAATGCGAGTTGAAAGGTCAACTTTATTTGTTGGAAGCAAAAAGGACTGTAAGTATTCCCCGATGAAGCTCGAAGACGACAAGGTATGGCTGGCACAGCAACAGAGAGACTGCTTACAGCTGCGTCACAAGCAGCATCAGCACAGGTGGAGGGCAGACAGAAGTTGTCGAGGAGTTACTCGCTGCTCGTGGTAGCACCAGCCAAGAGTCAAACTACAGATATGCTCCATGTGAGCAAACCTGCTGCAAAAGGTCTCTTACCAAGGGTTAAGGGCAAAGACGTCACTTTAAGGGCTGGCGTGTCCCTGACAAAGCCAGGGCATTTTCAGTGGCCTCAGACGCCTGGGAAAACTGGACTGTAAATATGGAAGGCTGGGGAAGAACTGATGTCCTGAAAGTCTGGCGTCAGTGAAGCACAGTGAATATGCCACGGACTGCCAGGAGAACGGACACCTCTGTCTCAAAACAAGTATAACCAGAATCCTCCTCAGACACGAGGAAGGTGAGACTTTGTCTCCCACACTCTGGACATGATGGCAGAGCCTGGCGAAGGACATCCTGCTTGGTAGAGTAGAGGGTCAGGAAAAAAGAGAGGTTAATCCTGAACAAGAAGGATTAGGATGGCGGTGGCAACAGTAGGAGAGACTGTGAGGAAGACACGGGCCTGGGCAGTGCTTTCTCTGTGGCATGCGGAGTCACGGTGAGTTGGCACTGAGGCTGTCAGGTGACTCAATGACACCTAACGACACCAAAAACACGGTAAACATATTAGCCGAAGTAACTACTTTGAAGAAAACCAAACAATGTCCCAAAGAAAAACAATTTTTGGGGGGTAGAATTATAGCCCATGTATATTTCCTCTAAGGAACCCTGGAAGCGTGCCTGGTAAGTACTGGACCAACTGCAAGGTCAATGGCTCAAAATCATAATCTGCTCCGAGGGGCAACGATGAAGCTGTCTGCTCCCGTCTAGATTTACAGCCTCGGAAACCCTAAACAGAGTCACTAGGAATCAGAATCAGCCCAAAGGCAGGGGGGTTGCTATCTTGTTTGGTGTATTTCCTTCACTTGGTTCTGTCAATGGCAGAAGAATGGATAGAACTTGGTCCTTATTCCTGGCTGAGATGCTTTAATTTGGATTTGTTGGTTTCTGAAGAATTTGTAAAATGTTAGGTATTTTCATTTGTTTATTTAGTGTAAGAAATTGCCAAAAACTGACAAGGAACTCATACTTTTTTCTCTTGTATGCGGTTTATCCAGTCACTAATTGTTCGCTGGTTTCTATTATACTGCATTTGACTTAGGTTAATATTTCCTAAAGACAGTGTGTGGTGTGTTGGAATGCGTACTAACCTGAAAGGCAACAGGGACATTTGACTTCTATTCTCATGTAAAGACAGCCTTTAAAAAAAAAAAGTTGCCCAATCAGTCCCTCAGCTCCCATTTCCAGTGCCTCCTAAATACTATGCGGATATCGATTTTCCTAATTATATTTTTATCATGCCACTGCTGGTAGAAGAACCCTTCAATGTTCTTCTCTGCCCCAGATTAATTCCATGTTCCTTAACCTGGCTTTCAAGTTCATGATCTCGTTCCTCTCTAGACCTGGCAGTATTATCATCGGGCACAGCCCCCCTTGACCTTTCACTTCCTACAACGTACAAACTAGTTCAGTCGTGTGCCCTGAACACGTATTGCACAGTATCCTCTTTTATCTGTTTCTCACAGTATTATTTCCATAGGGAATATCTTCACGACTTCTCAGTTTTACACCTCTTTCAAGGCTTACACTAAATCCTATTTCCTTCATAAGATTTTTCCTGACCACCGCAATGCACAGGTCTCTCCCTACTCTGACGTTCTGGAATGCTCATTGAGCTTATCAATGTGACAATTACAGTATCCTGCCTTCTACTGCCGATGGCATGTGTGTGTGTCTATCTACCTACCTACTAGTTTTTATCCTCCATCATTAGTGAACATGGGCTTTGGAGCCACAGAGATCTGAACGCAAAGCTAAAGCAATACCCTACCACTGGGTAGCTAGCTAGGTTTTAGTTTCCTAATCTATAAAATCGTGATGTAAACAACTGTCACAGGTAAGGTTGTTGTGAGGATTTAATGAAATAATGTATCTAAAGTACTCACCTCAGTTTGGGCTCGGGGAGAATCTTATAGTATCTGATTTTATCAAAGTACCTCACACCCAACAACATTTGAGGTAGTTAGCTTATTGTGCCAACATGGCTGATAAACACATGTGGGGTTAATTGAAGGGCGGAGGGATAAATGGCTCAGTAAGCCTCGCCTTTCAAGTTCTTGGGTCTCTTGCTTTCTGATGGTCACACCAGGGTGCAGCTGCTTTAGCCAGTTCCCTGCTTTAGCTGGCAAGGCTCATTTCCTGCAAGACATCCCTGAGGAGAAGCCACATGGACCTACCCCAATGCAGCCCTGGGTGCTGGAGCAGCCGTGTGGAGACCCCTGCCAGCGCTGATATGCTTACACGTTCACTGACTCGGCTTTCCTCCTGCAGTCGGCATCATTGCATCTGTTTTGTGAGATGGAGGAGGACTTTGTGGATTGGTGTTGGACATATGGATTAATGTTGGACTTGTGGGCTTGGGCAGCACTGGCTTGAGATGTTTTCTTGATGTGCACTTAACCTTTATATAAAACTCTCTCTTATACATGAGTTTCTGTGCATTTGTTTCTCTAACGTATCCAGACTAACACAACACTAAAATAGTATTGGTTGATTAAACAGCATCTCTATTTCCTTTTCTGAAAGAAAAAAGAAGTACTTCACTTTGATACCAACATGCTTGCCTCTAGCAGTCTAGTCTGCCCCAGTACTTCACTGTGAGCCTCACTCAAATCGGCAGCAGAGTGGCCCTTCCAGGAGGCTCCAGTGGATGCTTCTAGAGAGCCTGCAGTTGCCTGGTCTGTCCCAAGCAGTGTATGTGACATTGGCTCATGGAAGAGTACTACAGGTGCCCAGTCAAGTGTGGTCCTTCTCACTGAGCTCAGTGTGGCACTGGCCAGGGCCAACAGAGTGAAAGGTCTGACACGGCACCAAACAAGACTCCAAAGGGGCTGCCAGGGACAGGCATGGCTAACAAACTCGCCACCCAAAGGCAGGGCTGGGGCTCAGGTGCAAACTGTCTGTTTTGTCAAACCTACCACTGTCAACTCTAAGAAATAGGAGAACATCCAAATCAAGCATTTTCTTATAATCAAATTTACAGACCATTTTAATATCCACTCATAACACTGGAAAATCAGGATGTCCAGAGTTAAAATGCCATTCATATCTTATTTCCATAATTCCCTTGCAAGAGTGGAGGTGGCACATCTTCCACTTTTTTGTTTTAGTAAGATGATAATACCCTCTTCACTCTCTCTTGGAAACATCCAGAAAACATTCTATCTAGACTAAATCAATTCCCTGTGTCAGATATTAAAGCAAACAAAACAAAACAAAAGGATTATAGTGGCTGGACCAATTCTTCAAAGTAAAGTAGCATTTAAGATTTGGAACCTGTCTGGGGTCTTAAAGGCTTGAAGGTAAACAAGCGGCCATCTAGCTCAGAAGCAACAAAGCCCACATGGAAGAAGTATGCCATCCTGTGCGATCACGAGGTGCCAAAGGATCAGGTTATCAGGCATCATCGGAACAAAAAACCTCACCATAGTGAATAAGGGGAGGAGTGCGGAATAGAGACCCAAAGCCCATTGTAGGCCACTGGAGATCCCCTTGCAGAGGGGTCT